>NC_081412.1:733491359-733808790 GCF_030272615.1 Cryptomeria japonica | reverse complement strand
AAAGGGAAATAACTATGCATTAAAAGATAGAATCTCATATTAAATGAAAGATTAAGTAGATTGCATATCATGAGTGTTAGGTATTTCTATGTTGGACCCATCTGTGTATAATGATTAAGATTATGAGGTATTGCTCTGGAAGAAAGTAAATGCTTATTGCTTATGTAGGTAAATTAAGTAATGGCGTTGAGATACCCTAGGGAGTTAGTAGTATTGATTTATTGTATTTCGCTTGCGTAATTGTTTGAATAACTTGAGTGAACTATTCTATGTTCATAACACTTAAATGTTGTTGTGTGCTCACTGCATTGCTTAAGTGATGTTATGTGTTGTATTGTTTAAAAAAAAATTTAAATTAGCATGTTTTTAGCTATATTTCTCTGGGGTATTTTGGCGGGCATTACATTTCCCGCATACCTGCAAACTTGATTATATTCCAAAATCGATTTGATTAATGGGGTTGAGCCATGGTGGGCGCCAGATATGTATGCAGGAAAAGCGGTTCGATGAAATCTAAAATGTGAAAATATTCAAAGACTTTCCCACACACCCATGAGACTTTTGGTGCAAGTTATGGAGCCATGAGGAATAGCTCAACTTCCCAAGGAGTGTTCCATGGTTCTGTATCTCACAAGGTCCCTCAAGCCAATGCCTTTGCTCTCAGATCACTGAGCAAAGTGACTTAGGGATGATGAATGCAAGAATGAGGAATGCTTTAGATCAAATTTACTATAAATGAATCCTATTTATGCATTATTTTAACAAATGAACTAAACTAGATGATACAATGATAGTAAAAATACCATCCTAACATGATATACTAGCTATATGATTTAATCTAAGATGATAGAAATACTCTAAAATGTTTATTATATTTATTCCTATTGCAAAGAGAGGTTAAATGCTTGCTAAAGTTGAGTATAAGTATGATGCTAAAGACTTGGATCATAAAATTGAAGGATGAGAGCTCTATTTATAGAAGAAACAGGGCAATGGATGGTCAGGATTAAATGATCTAATCAAGGGTCAGGATTGAAAGCTATCAATCCATGTTTACAATTCTCACCAACGAAATGGTGACAATTGTCAATATAAGACTGCTTGAGAGGAGAAGTAAGAAGCATTAAATGCTTGAGAAGACCTCATGGTTACCCTAGGAGGTAAGAGTTAAGGTTAGGTTAGGGTTATCCATTGGATAAATCTTTTACCCAAGGGGTAAACTCTTGTGCAAGGGTTAAGGAGATAACCATGGTCAAAGAAATGGATGTTTGATGAGACCCCTGGGTTAGATGAGGGTTGAGTTAGGAAAAAAGTCTCTAACCATGCCACTAAGGGTTAGTTAACCATTAATGGTTTGGAAGACTTTGGGGACAAATTTGTAAGAGTCCTTCCAAATTTGGGGGTTTTCAACAAGTTAGCTTGTTGAAGGCATAAAGGCTTTAATGCCTTTGGAAGACTTTACTCCAAATTTGAGAAGTGACCTCCTCAAATTTAGGGAAAGGGGATAATTGAAGGGTTTTAGGTTAATTTATTAGGATTAGAGGGATTCTAGAAGAATTTAGGAAGAGGTTTAGGAGGCAAGTGGGAGATGTAGGAAAATGGAAGTGAGTGAGGAGTAATAGGATTTAATTAAAATAAATTGCTTTATTTTAATTTGGTTGCAAGTGGGGGATTTAAATAAATTAGATTTATTTAATTTGGGTGAACTATTTAATTAAATGTGAATTTAATTAAAAGTAGATAGAAGGGATTTAATTAAATAAAATGATTTATTCAATTAAATGATATAAAAGGCTTGAGTGAATTTAAATAAATAAATTGAATAATTTATTTAATTGAAATAGAGGAATGTGGGTGATTTAATTAAATTAGATTTAACTAAATAGAGGAATAAGAATAAAATGAACATTAAATATTCATTTAGGAATATGGTCATTTTTATACGTCTACAATAACCATGAAAATTTGATACATACTGATCGTGTTGTCTTGGTCCTAAATGCAGTTGCCTCATTGGGGATCTTCCATTCATGTTGCTGAATCTAGTGAATCCTTCTCGGTCAATCCTAGCATTCCTCCTTGGATCTGCAAATTTGTGCATGAAATGCGACCTCCAGTTCATTTTTGTAAACTGGTTTGGATGTCGGTTTCCAACAGCATCAACATATGTCTTTTTGCTAGTTTCATTGCCTATAGTGAATATCTTCTTTTCTTCACCTTCAATTGAAGAAGTGAACATTATCTCTTTGTCGGATTTACTTTTGTGGGTTGATCCTTGACCAACTTCAAAGCCTAAGCCACATTTGTCTTTGGATTGCTTTTGTTTAATTAACATCTTATCTAGAGTTTTAGTGTTGCCTTCATACTTGCTTCTTATTTTTATTTCTTCCTTGCTTTCTTCAAGCTCCTTTCTGAGCTTTAGTATTTCTACTTCCAGCTCTTGGTGCTCCTTTTCTTTCTTTTTCAAGTCAAGGGATGTAGCTTCACCGATCCTCTTAGTTTCTTCCAGCTGCAACTTCAAGTTAGATATGATCTGACCGGATTCTTCCAGAGACTGCTTCAAGAGATCTTGTTCATCTACTGCAACAAGCTTAACTCTCTTGAGTTCTCTTCTTGTTTTACTTAGTTCTTCAAGTGCACTGATAAGTTCACTCTCCAAATCCACTTTAGCCTCAACATCCTCTTCTTCCTCATCTTCAACAGCAGGTCTGTCAAATGCCATGAAAATATTTACTTTTCGGTGGTTCTCGTGGTCATCATCTTCTGATGCATCCCCATCATCTGTTGTGTCATCCTCAATGGTATAGAAGTTGTTTTGGTTCTGGTAGTCTCTTCTTCCATGTTGGCAGTCATTCCTTTCTCTATCTTTGCCGATAGATCTTCTAAACTCTCTTAACTCATCTCCATTGGTTTCTTTGTGAGGACAGCTTGCAGTGAAGTGTCCTACCTTTCCACAGTTGAAGCACTTAAGTAGTAGCTTTCCTTTGTACCAACTTGATCCTCTTTTGAGCTTCTTGACAAAATTTACTACTTTAGCATTAGAGTCTTCACTGGATTCTTTATGAGTAACAACTTCTTTCCCCTTTTTGGTGGTGTTGAAAGTAGCTTCTTTTTTTAGGAAGTCTCACCAATTGTTCTCGTCTCATAGGCTGTCAGGGAACCAAATAGTTCATCCATAGTAAAAGTCTTCACATCCTTGGCTTCTTCTATGGCTGACACTTTAGTATCATATTTTGGAGTGAGAGATCTAAGTATCTTTTTGATGAGAATTTCATCTGCAATCTCTTCACCAAGTCCTTTAATAGTATTCACAGTTTCATAAAATCTATGAAGGTAATCTGCAATTTTTTCATCATCTTTCATTTTTATGCTTTCAACTTGGCTTCTTAGAGTTTGCAGTTTGGCTCCCTTGACCTTTGCATCTCCCTCAAACAATTTCTACAACTTGTCCCATGTTTCCTTTTCTGAAACACAGTGCATGACTTTGACAAATTCATTATTGGATAGTCCACTCAAGATGGCATGTTTAGCCTTTGCATTATTTTCATATTCCTTCTTTGCATCCGGATTAGTGGGAGGAGTATTAGGAATGACATACCCATTCTTGACTGACATCCATACATCAAAGCCAAGAGATGAAATATATGTCTCCATTCTTCTACTCTAGAAGGCATAGTTAGATCCATCAAATAGGGGGGCTTTTGAGGAAGCAGACTTACTTCTTGCCATTATGCTCAAAGTCCAGAATCTACCCAAGGTTTAGAGATAACTGAGAACTAGGCTCTAATATCAATTGTTGAGCACAAAGTACCACTGAGAGGGGGGTGAATCAGTGGTTTCTAAGTTTTTCCTTTTCTGATCTAGCTTGAGATTATCAATTTGTATGTAATCACTTAAATAGTCAAATCGGTAATACAAGAAAGAAAGCCAAAGTGACCATACACACACAAGTAGCTCACAATACCAGATTTATGAGAAAAACCCAATATGGGAAAACCCCCAATGAGAAAAGTTAATGAAGACTATTGCTTCAATCCATCCTCATAGGTAAAACACTGAATTACAAAGATTTTAGGTACCAACCCAAGGAGCACTAACCCCTGCACTTTTAGGTAACCAACCCAAGGAGCACTAACCTCTGCACTTTATAGGGAACCAACCCAAGGAGCACCAACCCCTATACCAAGCTTCAACTTGGCAATGTATATTGAAATACTATTTGAATACAATTAAGGCTTCTTGTTGCAAATTAATTCTGCAACTCTTGAATCAATTAACTCTTGTTGTCTTTCTCTCCCTTTCACACATAGTCTCTCAATGCACTATGTCACACTAGGATGCTACCTGCTCTGCCACACCTTACTGGTTAGGCTCAACTACCTAACTCTAAAACTACCAGTAGAATCCTCTCATTGGTTTGCCTACTTACTCACACTGTAACTTGATTGGAACCCCCTCTCAATTTTTCCCCTTGCTTACTCTAACTTCTCTCCCCTGCACAATCTTCACAACAACATCATCTTCTATCTATAGTTCCCCTTTCTTATCAAATTAGTTCCTGCCAAAAAGTCAATTCAAAATCCAAGTGGTTAGGGTTTCTTCACTATCCTCGAGGCAAATCAAATCCAATTAGATCTTGCAAGATCTGACCACCTTGAAATCCATCTGTTCATCTTCGTCATTTCCATGCCTTTTAAGAAATGTTTTATAGACAAGGGAAACACGATCCGTTATATAGATTTACATTTAACAAATTGTTGTTAATGCCTCTATTGTTTCCTTCTCGAGGTATTCTTTCAATCCGATCTTCTTGCTTTGATCCAAGTGCCAACTACTCCCTTGATCTTCCTCTTTCATTCCTTCTTACTCGAGCCGCATTCAGTCTGATGCAATCCCTTGATTTGTGGTTTCTTCATTAATGGTGAAAATCTATTTCATCAACCCTATGGATGAAGCTTCACCAACCATACCCTACTTGCCACCCTAGCATCTCAAGGCATCACACCAATCAAGACATGGCCTCCCAATATGCAGTCGGTCTGGCAAGCACATACCGGTAAAATCCTTTGCTAGTAGAGTGTTCTTCTTCTGTTGACCAGTATAGCATCCTGTACTGGTTGCACATCTTAACATTCTACCTCTTCATCATTAACCAAGCAACCATCCTCCATGCTCAATCTTCACTGGTTGATATCAATGACAACTTAATGCCAAACTGCCAACATCATCAACCTAGATAAAGAGATGACTATGAAGTCCACCAGATTGATGCATCTCAATGCACCTAGTTCTCATCGGGAGGGGAAAATACCCCTAAATTTTCTCTCAAATGCACAAATGTATCTGCATTCAAGGGCTTAGTGAAGATATTTTCAATTGATCTTTTGTAGATACATACTCCAATTTTACTTCTTCATATTTTTCTCCCTCAAGAAATGATACTTAAATGATTTGTTTTAAAATGCAGTACCGGATTCTTGAAAATATTAATAGCACTTGAATTGTCATAGTAAATAAAAGTAGACTCATCATACACAATTCTAATGTCTTTGAACATCTGTTTCATCCAAACTACCTGACTACAATTTGTAACAACAATGTATTCAACTTCAGCAGTAGATAAAGATATAGAATCTTGTTTCTTGCTAGCCCATGAAACTAACTTCTTCTCCAAAAGAACGCTACATTGATAGTGCTCTTCTAGTCATCTACATCACCTGCCCAATCAAAATCAGTATAGGCACATAGCATAAAATCATCATTCTTCGGATACCACAACCCATAGTCAACAGTTCCCTTCAAGTATCTAAAAATTCTTTTAACAACAGTAATATGAGTCTCTTTAGGATCAGCTTGAAATCTGGCACAAAGACACAAAATGCATAATATCTGGTCTAGTCTAAGTCAGGTACAATATTCCACCAACCATAGATCTATGCAAGGTTTGATTCACTTTCTTAGATTCATCATTCTTAGACAACTTGCATCCAGTCACCATAGGAGTTCCAACAGGTTTAGAATAATTTCTTCAATAGTTCCTTCGCATACTTAGATTGATAAATGAAAATACCTTTACCAATCTGAGTAATTTGCACTCCTAAGAAGAATTTCATCTCACCTATCATATACATCTCAAATTCCTTTTGCATATCATCAACAAACTTCATCCTCAAATCATCATCTCCTCCAAAAATAATGTCACCCACAAATACTTCAACAATAAAAATGTTATCATTCTCAACTTTAAAGTGTAAGTTATTGTCAGCAGTACCTTTACAAAATCCCAAATTTATCAAATACTTATCTAATCTTTCATACTAGACTCTAGGGGCTTGCTTCAGTCCATACAATGCTTTCTTCAATCTACATACCATGTCTCCTTTTTTGAACACAATGTACCACTGAGAGGGGCATGAATCAGTAGTTCCTAAAATCTTTTCCTTTTAAACCAAGCCTTGAGTACGGGTTAACAACCTAAACACTAAACAATCAAACAAGTAAGATAAGAGTGGGTATCAAAAGAGAAAAACACACAAATGCATAACCCACAACATCAAATGTATGAGGAAAAACCAATATAGGAAAAACCTCAGTGAGAAATTTTGTTGGAGTCTACTACTCTAATCCAACCTCATAATGAAACAATAGATTACAATTATTTAGGGCACCAACCTAAGGAGCACCAACCCCTGAACCAAGAACCAACTCGATGTAATATAATGTAATACAATTTTAATACAATGATAGCACCTAGTTGCAAATGAGTTCTACAACACTTGATCAACTCATGTCTATTGGTTAACAACCTCCTCTTCTTCACTGGTTATCACATTGCTAGTTATCAGATTACTCTCTCTGATCACTCACCGGTTACTCCCAGCTTTTCTACTCTCTCTCTAAGCCTCACACTTCACAATGTCACTCTCGGATGCCTTCCTAACCAATCACTCCTTATCGGTACGCTTTCCTATTACGACTATAACAAATTACCAGTTACTCTATCTCTACCAGTTAGACCCTCTCTCTAGTTTAGCTTGCTAACACACACTATAACTCTCTAAGAAATAACTCTAAGGCAAATATTCTTTCTTCTTACTCAAGCTCTTTTTGATGGGGTTACCCTAGTTTTCTCAACACTTCACCTAGTTGGTGTTGCTCAATTGCACCAACTCACCAGGTCTAATTTCTCTCTAGACCTCCAATTCCTTCTTAATATCTTCTAGGGTTTTATTTTTGATCTCTCTGAAGTGTTTTGCTTCAAGTGTTTTGGCTAGGAACCCTACCAATTCACAGTGCTTCCCATGTACTCAATTATGGCTTCTTGGCTTCAAGTTGTCAAAATGACCTCCTAGATGATGCAAAGTTATGGAGGTGTCTTCATTCATGTTTTGGATACATTTAGGGTCCATTTTAATTTTTCAATCAATAGGTTTCTTACCGATTCCAAAATCTTGCCTAGAAAAGGGCTCCAAGGAATTAGCCCAATTAGGCCTCCTAAAACCGTTTTTTTAGGGCTTGGGTGAAAATGGTCCAAAAGACCCCCTAAAAATTTTGGATTTACTTCAATGGTTCCTCTAACCTCAAGTGATTTTTTTGGTTTTGGCTTCTTAACCCACCATTCAATGTGCTAAACCCAAAATGAGGGTTTTGGAGGGTTTCTAGGCCTTCTAGGTGGCAGTGACAGGTCAAGTTGGGGTTTGTGCAAAAAATGAACTTTTCAAGGCTCCTCCTTGCATTGTAAACTCTGTCCCAACTCCTTGGGCCCCTTCAAAATCTTAGAAAGTGATCTGACATCCACCTCTACACTTGGCACTTCATTTTTGCCTTATTTCCTTTAGCCGGGTTGCTCCTGGACTTGCCTAGAACAAGGTGACAGTCATACTTAAACTCCTCTCCAATACTTGCACCTACATATGTACACTATAAAGATGGTTTCCCTCCATTTCCCAACAAGTCATGCTGGTAGCACATGTGGAACTCATGGGGCAACCATATTTACAAGAAAACTGCTATATACAATCCAAAACTAGCTATTTGCAAACTAAAGAAAGAAAACACTAATGAATAGTATCTAAAAAGCTCTAAATTGAACCAAAAACACAATAACACACAAGAGAAACTAAATCCATTGCTGGACCAATGGATTCAATCCATTTTCAATTACAAAATGAGTAAAATCAAACTAAAATGCTGCCAACTAGTTTGAAAAATGAGTAGTTTCCGATTGTTAAGCTTGCAAAACACATTCACAAACCTTGGTAACCATGAAAGAGAGGGTTATTATAGCTTTCCTACATGTAGATTCATCCTAGGACATTGAACAATCCCTAACTCCATCACTAACCATTTTAGGACAAAAGTTGTCATGACAACTTTTTGCAACTTTGCAATTTTTGCACTTTTGGTCTTTCCAACCTATAAGACCTATTCCAAGTCATCAAAAATAAATTTTAAAACTTTCTTAATACTAATTTAACCCTCCCTAATTCCTGTACCATGTTTTGACACTTTTGACCATCAAAAAGGTCAATTACCTACTCAAACTCACTATTTAAAAAAAATGCAAACTTAAGAAGTATGAACACAACCAAGGCCTGCATTGACTCAAAAATATAACTCTTGGACCCTCCTAGAGTCCTTATTCACTATTGATTTGGATAGGGTTAGTACAAGCCAAAATTGAAAAACTAGATAGTCTAAGTCCTAAGTGCTCCTGCACCATTCTCCCAAACAAAAGAAGATCATGTCACCTCCTTGGGAATCAGATTATGATCAACTCCAAGCTTATTAAAACCCATGTAGCTTCAGCATCATCCATACCCTGACATTTGATTAGGTGCTCCCAATAGACTTGATTCCTTACCTTCTTGGTGATCCTTGAACTCAACACCTTCTCGGCCTTTGGATTTGGTTTGGTTGGTAACTAAAGGTTGCTCACATCATTTGAAACCTCTAAGTGATTGCAATCTAAACCTTGAACTAGTCCCTTGTATGCAACTAAGTCTGCTATGTTGAAAACTGGTGACAATCCTTTGTCACTAGGTAGATCCACCTTGTATGCATTTTCTCCATACTTGGCTAGAATGGCACATGGACCTATCCTTCTCATTTGCAACTTGTTTGGCACTCCTTGTTGTAATCTTTCTTTGTTTAAGTGCACCATGACAAGTTCCCCTACTTGAAATTGTAGGTTCTCCCTCTTTTCATCAACTTTTTGTTTGAATTTTCTTGTGTTCTCCATCAATGCCTGTTTAATTGATTCATGGACCTCCTTCATTGATTGAGAAAAGTCCTCTGCATATCCACTTCTTGCTGCTACACTTCATAAGTCTCTCAACTCCAAAATGCCTCTTGGGTGCACACCATAGACCACTTCAAAAGGGCTCTTGCCGGTAGTCCTATTTATGGTGTCATTATATGCATATTCACCTTGTGACAATACTTGATCCCATATTTGACCAAATTCCTTAGTAAGGCACCTTAACAAGTTTCTCAAGCTTCTATTTACCAATTCGGTCTGCCAATCTATTTGAGGATGGCAGGTTGATCCAAAAGAAAGGTTGGTGCCAAGCTTTTGCCACAAAAATGACTCATGAAATTTGAGTCCCTATCTGAAACAATGCTCATGGTTAAACCAGGTATCCTCACCACCTCTTGGAAGAACAATTGAGCAATTTGGCATGCATCATGAGTAGTCTTACAAGGCACAAAGTAAGCCATTTTGCTAAATATGTCCACAATGACATAAATGTTGTCATATCCCTGCTTTGTCCTTGGTAAACCTACTACAAAATCCATGCTAATGTATTCCCAAGGTCTATTTGATATGGGAAGAGGTTGGTATAAACTAGCATTTGTAGAAGTACCCTTGGCCTTTTGGCAAACTATGCAAGTCTCCACATATTTCTTCATATCTTGATTCATCCTTGGCCAATAATAGTATATTTGAACCAACTCTTGAGTCTTATTGACTCCAAAACGTCCACTAAGGCTACCATTATGCTTCTCCTGTATAAGGATTTCTTTCATTGAGCCTCTAGGCACACAAAGTTGCCCACCTTTGAACAATAGTCCATTTTGCAAAGTAAAATCAGAATATTCACTATGGAAGTGAGTTTGATACTCCTTAGACACCTTGTATGCATTTGAGAAGTCTTGATCCTCCAGGTACAAGTCTCTAAAACTGTCCACACCTATGCTTCTCAATTGGATTTCTTGGAATGTCGAAAGTCTTCTACTCAATGCATCAACTACCCAGTTTAATACCCTTCCTTGTGCTTAATGGTGAATGTATAGGCCTTCATATACTCCACCCATTTCATGTGTTTATGACTGAGTTTGTCTTGTGAGTTTAGGAAACTCAATGTTTGGTTGTCTGTATAGACCACAAATTCTTTAGGGAGGAGATAGTGTCTCCACTTCCTCAATACCTACACTAAAGCATACAACTCAAGATCATAAGAGGAGTATTTCCTCTTGGAATCACTTAGCTTCTCACTATGGAAAGCTACTGGTCTTTCTTCTTGTCTTAGGATAGCACCTACTCCAACATTGCTTGCATCACATTCTACAATTAAAAGTTTCTCAAAACTATGCAACACTAGCACCGGTTAGGTAGTGTAGACACCTAAAATTGTCATGTCTAATTAAATAAATATTATTTATTTAATTATCTAAGCTTAATTCTTCTATTAATTAAATAAATCTGTATTTATTTAATTAATTCATTTATCCTCTTCTAGCCTTATTTGTCATTTAAATAAATACATTTATTTATTTAAATTATCCTTTCCCTAAATTAAATAAATATCTTATTTATTTAATTATCCCACTTCTTCTATTAATTAAATAAATCTTTATTTATTTAATTAATTCATTAGCCTTTTCTACCTATGACACATGTCATTCATCTCTTAATTCATACACTACCTACCCCTTTCATTATTTTATTATTTCTTTTACCTACCCTCTAATCATAGCCGACCTCCTTTTACACCTCTCAATCTTATCCCTCCATTTCATATAGTGTCTTCTATATAAGGAGATGCTTCCTTCATTATCAAACCCTAATGAGCTAATGATCTAAGAAGCTAACTACTTGATCAATTGACTACACTACGATCCTACTTGCAACCACATTCCGTTCTTTGTTGAGCTCTTGTGTGCATAAAATCTGAGAGCAAATATATCAAGCAAGATTAATGGAGATAGGAAGAATGGAGATCAAAACCCTATTGGACATGTGATGGTATAATCTTTGTGATTTCATTTGATTTGCATTGTTTTAGGTAATCTTCATATGTTATGGTGGATCTTTGTTGTTGTTAGGCTAGGGTTTTGTGGTTGGATTCATTTAGCCTTTCAATATTGTTATTATTGTTATCCATTTTCACCATATACATTTTGGCATGCCCGGTGGGACTCTTGTCCCTTTTGCATTTAACCTTTGGTTGCAGATTTTGTGTTTGAAGTTGCAGATCTGGCATTTCCGACAACATTTTCAACATTTTTTGCGTCTGCATACTTTCGGATCGCGTTTTTGATTTTCTGGCGCATCTGCGACATCTGGAATCGCGTCCGTCTTTTCAACACATTTTGCAGGTTTTTGAAAGGCGCATCTGTGTTACTGAAATCTGTCTGTGTCATTTTAATCTGCGTCTGCATCTCGGAAGCGCATCTGTGATTTTTATCAGCATCTGTGATTCACAGAACCGCGTCTGTGTCACAAAGGCGCGTCTGTGTAGAGGGTAACCGCGTCTGTGTTCACCAGTTTTGAAATTTCGCATTTTTCATTGATTTAGTTTTCGGATTTTGCATTTAGGGTTTCAGATCTGGTTTATTTTTGGACTAAAATTTTTAGATCTAGCTAATAAAATTGGTGCAGCTTGTTTGGGAAGCAAAATCGTTTGGTTGAAGGCCCCTATTTTCACAAAGTCTTTTGGGTTTTAAAATTTACCTAACTTGTGTGCATGCAAGAAGGGGTGATTATTTCAAACAAATCCAAACTACTAACAACTCTTTGTTGCAGATCCTTGGCGAGGGTTTTGGATTTTTATTGTGTGCCTTGTTTTCATAGACTAGCAAACACTTCCATTGGTGCACTAAAATTGAATCATTGTCTTTTGTGTCTTGAGCAATAGGCTCTTTTTGTTTAATCTTTAGAGGGCCTGTCTTCTCGTGTGGTCATTAGGACTACTAGTGAGAAGAGAATGACCCAAGTGGTAGCGAGGAAAACCCACCTCATCTGAACCACTATAATCAAATGTATTCATGGTGAAAACTATGAATAATGTGTGCTGATTAGTTCATACCGACACTATGTCTCCCCATAAACCTGTTTGATCAAATTTATTTGATCAGTTGTAGGGCATAACCCCTACCGGCTAGGAGCCTTCTGTATTTACAGAGCTGAAAGTGCCGCATGTATGGCCACACGAGCGAATGCCCTTACTAGCACCTTTTTGTTTTAGAAGCCCAAATCCTTCTAGTTGTTGGGGTAGGAGGTCGGACCTCTGGCAGCGGCCCACACACATATGGTTCTTAGTAGAGATACAAAGTTCACCACGGGGAGTTTTCGTGGGGACTGATGCTTGGCTGACCCAAGAAGTGAGTGCCAAGGGTGGAGCCAATGAGGTCAAGCATCTAAGTATCCACTCTGAATAGCGTAGCCTCGGGGGTAAAACCTCATGTGGGATCAACAACTATTGTCTTGGCCAGCCATAAGAATTGTGCTTGACTTATTTTAAACATTCAAAACATTCAAGACCAAACAACAAAACATTGTGTCTTTTGTGTCTTCAAATGTATGCAAAACAATTTTACATCAAACAACACACTTTTCTTAGAGTCATTTTGAGTCTAAACACTTGCAAACATTGAGCCCTCATCAACACTGTGTCCTCTTGTCACGAAAAATAGTCAAACAGTCAGATTTGGTCACAGCAAAACAACTTCACAGATTTGAAAAAATTGCACAAAATTTGCAGAAACGCATCTATGTCAGGCATAATAGCGTCTATGTTGTCTAGCCGCGTCTGTGAAGGGCAGAATCGCGTCTGTGCTCCAACAGCAAACATTGCATTTGACAGAAAATCACAGAGGCACATCTGTGTTAAACATATTAGCATCTATGTCGGGAAGCAGCGTCTGTGAAGTATACAGGCGCGTTTGTGTCCAGAATTGAAAAACTGTTACAGTCCAGCAAACAGCACAATCAGTTTCAGAATTCTTGAGCTTCCTAGGTCATCTCTCCAGGGTTTCATTTAGCGTTCAACCTGTCCTTGGGTCTCACAAAGTCCATCATTGCTTTACATCTCACATTACATTCACATTTGTCTAAACTTGAGTCAAAAGGTCACTTGCTTGTCCTCATCATACTTTGTCAACACACTACATACAACAACACTTTGCTAAGTGGTCCCTCATCAAGGTTTCTTACCTTTGGGTCTCATTTGGTCTTACTTAGAGTCAAGGTCAACTTACCTCATCAAGAGAAACTATCCTCTCTTTGGAAGTCACACCTACTCTACTACATACATACTTGGTCTTACACTTTGGACATTGCAAGTGCACTTCAGACTCATTTACATTCCATCCAACTCTTAGTCTTCCATACTCTTTCCATTTTTTCATCTAGTCTCACACATCTTGGTCAATACCTAGTTCATGGTTGAAACCCGTCTTCAAAAATCTAGGAGAGAAACTAAAGAGGCTCAAGAGTCTGCAAACATGAGTTCTTATGAGTATGACAATGATATCTTTTTCAATTTTGATCATACTACATTACCTGACATGGATGTCTATAGAAACATTCCAAATGTTGAGAACATGGACACTATAAACAACAATGCTACACACAATGACAATGTGGATAACTTTTTAGTACATTCAGCAATGTGGAAGAATCCATTATGAATCCCCATTTCAATCAATTGGTTGAGGAAATAATGAGGAGGGATAGACAATACTTCTTGCAAATGATGGCACAAAGTGGAGCCAAGATACCTCATGATTTCAAAACCTTTGTTTGCTGCTTCACCCCATGTAAACTTTTCCTTTACTCCACCTCTAATGGTGTCTAGCATTGGTGCACATATAGCACTGAATTGCCTAATGAACTTCCTGTAGTATTGAGCTAGTCCATGGAAGCTTCTCACCTCTGTTGTTGACTTAGGAGTGGGACAATTTACAATGGCTTCAACCTTGCTGGGATCCATCTTAAGGTTTCCTTGAGACAACACAACCCAAGGTAAACCAACTCCTTCTTAACAAACTCACACTTGTCCAATGTCATGGTTAGCTTTTCATCATACAATCTTTGTAATACATATTGAAAATTATTAAAGTGATCTACCCTATCTTTACTGAAAATGAGAATATCATCAAGATATACTACCACAAATTTACCTATGAAGTCCTTCATCACCTCATTCATGAGTCTCATGAAGGTGCTTGGAGCATTGGATAAGCCAAATGGCATTACAAGCCACTCATAAAGACCCTCAGTAGTCTTAAATGTAGTTTTCCATTCATCACCCTCCTTAATCCTAATTTGATGATAGCCACTCTTAAGGTCAATCTTGGTAGAGTACTTGGCTTCCCCTAAACAATCCATTAGGTCTTCTATTCTAGGAATAGGGAACCTATATCTGATTGTGATCCTATTTATTGCTCTAGAATTAGTACACAATCTCCAAGTACCACCTTTCTTTGATGCTAACATGGTAGGGACATCACAAGGGCTAATACTTTTCCTAATTAGGACTTGGTCTAAGAGCTCTTGGATTTGCTTGGCAATCTCAACATTTTGTTGAGGGGTCATCTTATAAGCTGCCTTATTAGGCAAGGATGCTCCAAGAATGAAGTCTATTTGATGGCTTATGGTTCTTTTAGGAGGTAAGGTGCATGGTTGTCCTTCACTTACTATGCCTTTGAATTTCTTCAACAAATCTTGCACCTCTAATGGCAAATTTGACTGCTCTTTCTTGTCTTCCTCTTTGGGCTTCCTCACTAGTGCATGATGAATAATGATGAACAATAAATACTCAATAGATACTGAGGGGGGGGGTGAATCAATATAGACAAAAACTTCTTTAACAACATAAACTACAAACATTGCACTAACTAATAAATAGTATCACCGATCTAAATCAGGGCAATACCCGTAAAACACAGTATGATTGTGAAAGACATAAACTGGTAACACTTAGATCTTCATAAAACCTAATATCTCATTTCCACTTCACCCATATGCATAAACAAGTAATACATCAGAAATATAATGACCACTGGATTAGCATGCTTTACCGCTTAACAAAAAACACTAAAACATCACATGAAAAAGAATCACACATTACACACTGATTTTTCATGTGGAAACCCAACTGAGAAAAACCATGGTGGGGATGAATACCCACAAGTTGTTATTAAACTCTTCTAAAGTTTGCTCTATTAGGAGCCTAGTTCGGTTAAGGACATTACAATAGGTTCTTCTTGGAACCGATCCTGCTAGGGATCACTCAGTTAAGGGATGGATAAATACCCAGTTAGAGGTTAAAACCCTGTTAAAGGTTACCTGGTCAGAGGATTTAAGGAACTCAATTATTTTGAGTCACCCTGTTAAAGGATTTACAAAATATTGTTAAACTGCCTGGTAAAGGGATTTTCTAACTGTTGAAATGGTTAGAAGTCAATAGGTAATACACTAATCTGATAACAACACTCAATGCCAAGGCAGATCCACTTCAGTTGCTTTGCATCTGCAATCACACTCTACAGATATCTACTCACTACACCGGTCTAGCAAGAATTACTTCACACACATTCATTTGCCAACGACTTCAAATGAGAATCATCATCAACCTTATAGGCAACAATTAGGTCGATAGCCAAAACCTAAAACCCTAAGCATCTAGGTTAACAATACAGTCATTCCAATCCTGACCATTTAAATACATTACATAGGGTAAAACAATCTTGAATAAATCTCAAGACATTCTACATCGTTCATTCTTTGCCACTTTTGGAAGCTGATAACTCATCATGCACTCTCCACCATTTACTAAGATTTTGCACATTCCCGAGGTAGATAGAATCAATCTTCTTCATGCAATATCCTCAAGGAAATTATTCACATGCACAAGGCTGATGTGGAAACACAATCTGATCTTCATTTCAATGCTAACTCATCACAAGATGTTGTTGGTTGAATCACACAGTCTTGGAATGCATCAACCGGAAACCCTGAAGCTGAGACTACCAACCGGTAGTCATATCAAATGAAACCTAGATACAAACTTCGCATATACTGGTTCACATTCCAACATATCAGTTCACCTTTTTGCATATACCGGTTCACATCATCAT
This sequence comes from Cryptomeria japonica, assembly GCF_030272615.1. NCBI lineage: Eukaryota > Viridiplantae > Streptophyta > Pinopsida > Cupressales > Cupressaceae > Cryptomeria > Cryptomeria japonica. The sequence goes on along the minus strand of NC_081412.1, from coordinate 733,792,425 downwards.
GCCGGTTCACTTCATACCAGTTTGCTTACTTCAATATACCAGTTCATACTTCAACATATTGACATCAATGACAACATACAATCATATCATGTCATCAAACTCATCACATATGCCAACAGTGCAAACCCTATACATTAACCTTCCTCAAGTGTCTTTAAGAACTATTTTTCACTCACCAAAAGAACATTAGGACCTACTGTCCTCTTTTCACCTTCTTCAAGGATAGACTGAATCTTGAATGTGACTCCATCTTTCTTGAATGAGTATGCATTCTTGACTCCATCATGGATAGCCTGTCTATCAAATTGACATGGTCTTCCTAATAGAAGATGGCATGCATCCATGGGTAGGACATCACATAACACCTTGTCCTTATACCTTCCAATGGTAAAATCCACACATGCTCGCTCATTGACTAGGGCATATTGGCCTTTGTTCAACCAGGTGACTCTATAGGGATTGTTGTGAGGTATCCTTTGAAATTTAAGCTTGCTCACTGCCTCTTCTTGTCTGTAGGCCTTGAATCAATGATCACTGTAACTAGGAAATGTGGAAATCATCAAAGCAAGTAGTAATAGTAATCTAGCTCAATCACGAAAGCTCAAATGCAATGATCAATCCTAAACACACTAAATAAAGACATGAAAACAAGACATTCAAGATTGAAAACTAAGCAAACCAAATGCAGTCTTGAGTGTCTCCTTCATGTGGCTCCATTGTCTTTCTTTCTCCTTCAAATAGCTTTGTTTGTGGCTCTCACCTACTAGTGCATAAGCATGATGTGAAAGCAAGTAGACAAGATTGTAGCGCAAGAATACTCGAAGCGTGATTGATTTGACTAGCTAGGGATTCAAAAAAAGATTAGTTTGGATTGAAGAAAATCATCCAATTTATAGACAAATTGGACAAAAGATCAAATTAGCATGAAGAGATTCGAATGGAAATTGCAAATCAAGAATGTCAATTATGACAAATTATGACAAATTTCTATGTCAAAATTGATTGATTGATAATTATGACAAATTATGACAAATTGAAATGTCATTCCCATGAAATTAGGAGAAAATTGAAAACTAGATGAATTAGAAATTAGGAAATTAGGAATTAGAAATTGGGAATTAGAAATTGATGAAAATTAGGAAATTAGGAATTAGAAATTGGGAATTAGAAATTGATGAAAATTAGGAAATTAGGAATTAGGAAAATTAGAAAATGAGGAAATTAGGAATTAAGTGAATTAATTAACAATTTTTCATTTATTAATTAATTCACAAAGAGGGAGGAATTAGTTAGCCAATTAAATAAACATTTAATTGTGACAAGAAGACTTAGGATAAATAAATAAATAATTTAACCTAGAGGGAGAAATGACAAATAAGGTTAAATGAATAAATCATGAAACCCTAAAAGATGAATTAGAAAATGCAAGAATGACAATTAGGTCCTGACAAAAGATAATTGACGTCGATTCAATTTGATCATGATTCTAACTTGATAAATGACCAATGCTAATAAGTGATTTGATAAATGCGCCAATTGACGAGGAACAATGACTAATTGATCCAAATTGACATAATTGAGAAAGACGACGATCGATGACAAATCGATCGCAAAATGACAAAATTGACAAGAAGACAAGGATCGATGACAAAATAGATTGCAAAATGACAAGATTGAAAATGACCATGATCGATGACAAATCGATCACAAGACGACAAGATTGAAAATGACCACGATCGATGACAAATCGATCGCAAAGCGACAAGATTGAAAATGTCAATGATCGATGACAAACCGATCGCAAAATGATAAGATTGAAAAGAGGACAATGATCGATGACAAATCGATCTCATGATGACAAGATTAATAAGAGGACAAAACCCTAATTAGGATTGACGATGTCCAAATATGACAAATGAGCACGCACATTGATGCGACAGGATAAGATCGATCAAAATCATGACTGAAGATTGTTATTGACAAGACCAAATTTGAAAGTGAGACAAATGAAGAATGTAGAAGAAGGACTCAATGCTCGCAAATGATAAAAATCAAGTGCGAATCATAGGAGAAATGATAATGCGATGCAAAAACCCTAAAATAAGGCAATGCGCAAATGTTAAAGTACGACTCCGCAAGCGTTGACCATTTTTAGACGTCTACATTTTGCCCCTCTTTGAGAAAATGTGATTTTAAGCGTTGTTTCAAAGAACAATAATGAAAATGCCCTAGACAATAAAAATGACATATGCATGCCCCCTCGAGGAATTGGCCGGAAACATCCAGAAAAGAGGCCAATTGATTGATAAGAATGATAGAACATGATAGGAGCAAACAGATTGACAATCGGAGATCAAATGCATGAAGGAAAAGAAATTGATGGTGCAAAAGACCATGACCAGCATAAGATGGAGAGAGTGCATGTCCATCTATGCACTAACAAAGATCTATAAATGAGACAAAGAGAGTGAAAAGAACTCATTTGCACTAGCCAAAGAGGAGGATTTGTTGCTCTGGAAAAGGACACTTGCAAAGAGATGGCGAACATTCCAATGGTAGATCACCTCGGAGAATGTGTACACACGTATAGACAACCAGATGATGCGGGAGCAGCGGTATGTATCTCAAAAACCCATATTTTTAATTTTATGAATTTGACTGGCTTGCGGGACATTACGGGGCCCACAGGGAATGCAGAAACTGACTTTTGCGCTTGTGTAGGGTCTTCTGCGCTTGGGTCGATTAGGGATGCCAGTGCACGGGAGATGGCACAGATGTTGGTAGAGACTGGAGAGGAGATACACCATTGGAGAACACTATATGAGAGTGTAGTCCCACCAGAGCAGAGAGTACCTTCATATCGGGCATGATCAAGGACAGAGAGCAGGGCACGCTCTCGGAGGTCAGTGAGCAGCATGGGGGTGAGTGGACCTATGAGACCACCACAACCAAGACTAGGAGGGACATCATCCTTGAGACATGGTAGGGATGAGGAGGACAGAGGGAGCACCTAGTGACAGAGGCACATGCTCCTTATGATGGACAGATGTAGTTTGACATTATGTAGTCAGCCTGCAGGCCATACTTAGGACAGACAGTCCAATTTTTGTACTCTGATATTATTTGGATATATGATATGATATGCATCAATATGATGGGATGCAATGTGTTATTACGTATGTTATTTTCCATGTATGGATGACTTATGCATTGTTGATGTATTATTGTGGAACATGTATGGATATATTTTTTATGTGTTTTTGATGCATTTATAATATGAAATGGATAAAATGCTTGATGTGATGTTTGATGTAATGCAAATGTACTAACCAATGAATGTAGGATGCAACATATGTGTTTGGGGAAATCGGAGCACTAGACCGAACTGACTATCTGAACAGATGGAAGAAATGTTAGTAAGAAGAAAATGAGACAGAGGACAGTTAGAGATGAAGAAAAACTTGCTTTCAGTAATGCACTTTATAGGTGAGAACCTTTATTTTAATGTAGCAAAATGGATGCGTAGCATCATGGCATTGAAGGCCAGAGCTGAAATGCAACCCTTTTTGCAAAAGGCAGACACATCACAGACAAACAGCAATCACAACAAAAAAAGAAAGGGACCATGAACCATCCCAGTCACTCTAAATCACTCAATGACATCATCAAGCAACATAGGAACATGATCGAAGCCAAAGATAAATCAGTAAAAAGATAAGATGCACAAACTCCAACAAGTCAAACAAACATCTTGATCTTCATTGTCAAAAGTTGAAAGTGCTGATAGGACGATCATGCTGTCTAGTTTTAGGGAATGCGGTACCCTGTCTAAGATAGGACACAGTTTAGTTTCGAGTATACCACACCCTGTATAAGACCCATGATAGTAGTGACAAGGACAGATGATATTGATGTTGATTGATTGATATGACAATTGTGAGCAGTTTGAGTGAAAAAGTTCATCTGTTAACGCATGATTGCATTAAAGCACAACATTGTGATTAATTGTTGTTGGATGGATGCTCAGTGATCTGTCTATGAGGGGTTATTTATTGCAAAATGCTTGTCGAGTTTTTACAATTTTTTTGTGTTCATTTTTTCAGGACTTTATTTGACTTTTTAGGGATTTTTTGAGGACATTTTTTTTTTTTGGATTATTTCAGGACATTATTTGATTTTTAGGGATTATTTCAGGACATTTTCAATTTTTTAGAGATTTTTTAAGGACATTATTTGATTTTTTTTTGGATTATATCAGGACATTATTTGATTTTTAGGGATTTTTTCAAGATCATACTTGAAGAAGTGCTGATAGAAAATTATACCCAGTACTTGCGAAGGTGCATGTTGTTGACAGGATCAGACAAAGGTTCACCTTCTAGAGTGGCAAGATGATATGCGCCTGAGCCATAGGCTGTAGTCACTATGAAAGGCCCAACCCAATTAGGTTCAAACTTGCCTTTGATGATGTCAGTAGACTGTGCATTCTTAGGGTTTTCCTTTAAAACCAGATCTCCCACTTCAAAGTGTCATCCTTTGACCTTCCTATTATAAGAGCGATGGAGACGGTTTTGATATGCTTGCAAATGTGTCAGGGCTATCTGACATTTCTCATCTAACATCTCAAGCTGATGCAACTGAGAGACTCTATGTGTCTCATCATCAATCAGATGTTGCAAGGAAAAATGCAAGGAAGGAATCTCCACATCCAAGGGGAAAATGGCTTTCGCACCATACACCAAGGAATAAGGTGTTGCGCCAGTAGGTGTGCAGATAGAAGTGTGATAGGCCCATAGTGTTGGATTCAACTGTACATGCCAATCTCGACCAACGTCATTGACAACCTTTTTCAGGATCTTGATAATGGTTTTATTTGATGCTTCGACTTGACCATTACCCTGTGGATAGTATGGACTAGAGAAATGGTGTTGGATATGAAACTTTTCACAGAGTTCCTTGAAATCTTTATTCTTGAAGGGATGACCATTATCTATGACTATGGCAAGGGGAACCCCATATCTGCATATGATATAATTCAATAGGAATTTTGAAATTTTCACACCAGTGATATAGGTCATGGGGATAGCCTCGATCCATTTTGTAAAATACTCTGTGGCTGTAATGATGAACTTGTGTCCATTTGTAGATGTCGGGTGAATCTTGCCAATAAGATCGAATCCCCATTGAGAAAAAGGCCACGGAGATATGATAGAATGAAGCTCTTGGGCTAGTGCATGAATGTAGTTTCCATGGATCTGGCATTTGTAGCACTTCTTAACAAAATCATGAACATCCTTTTCCAGAGTGGGCCAATAATACCCACCACAAATCAACTTTTTGGCTAAGCTCAGACCATTGAAATGGCCCCCACATATACCATCGTGAAACTCATGTAAAGTCGTTTGTGCTTTGTCAGAATCCAAACACCTAAGGAGGGTATGGTCAAAGGAACAATGGTAAAGGGTGTCAGCAATGATGACATATTTGGTCATCCATCAGATGAAGGCTCAACGTTGGTTAGTGGAAAGGTTAGGTTGTAAGGTTTGGGATTTCAAATATTGATATACATCTTTGTACCATGGGGAGTTAGGACCAACGAGAATGCACATCACATCAGCTATCGGAATTTCAAAAGAAGGAACAAGCAACTATTTGACCAAAAATTCACATTTGTCCATATTATTTGGCATATTTAACATGGAAGCGATCGTAGCCATCGCATCTACTGACTTGTTTTGCATTCTTGGAACTTGACTGAAATGGATAGCCATGAATTTTGTCTTGAAGAAATCTACCATATGCTTATAGGGAATAAGCTTTTCATCTTTTGTTTCGTAGTCATCATTCACTTGTCAGATGACTAATTGAGAATCTCCATAGACTTGTAAATGTGTGATGTTCCAGTGGACCGCTACTCGGAGTCCTATGACCAGTGCTTCATACTCTGCAATGTTATTGGTACAATGAAAAGTGATTCTGTAGGACTTGGGAATAGCATCACCTTAAGGGGTGACAAACAAGATGCCTACTCCGGACCCGAACTTGGTATGGGATCCATCAAAGTATAACTTCTATTCATTAAAAGATGTGAGAGCAAAGACTGATTCATCTGGAAAATCAGTCAACATGGGATGATCATCATAAATAGGAGCCTCTGCAAGTTGATCTGCTATGACTTGTCCTTTTATCGCCTTTCGCTCCATATACTCAATATCAAATTCACTGAGGATCATAACCCACTTTGCTAGGCGACCCATCAAAGTTGCTCTGCTAAGCAAGTATTTTAGGGGATCAATTTTTGCAACCAACAATATTTGGTGATTTAATGTATAGTGTCAGAGTTTCTGTTTTGCAAATACCACTGCTAAGCATGCCCGTTCAATAGTTGAATAATTCAGCTCATAGCCTACTAGTGTTCGGCTGATATAATAAATAGCTCGCTCTTTGCCATTCTCATCCTATTGGGCCAAGAGAACTCCTAGTGTCATTTCAGTTGCAGAAATATACAATATAAATGGCTTTCCTTCTATAGGAGGCATTAGAATAGGCGGCGACAGCAAATAGTCGTTGAGAGCTTGAAAGGCTGACTGACATTGCTCAATCCATTTAAAAGCGACTCTTTTATGCAATAGATGCTGGAATGGATGACATTTGTCTACCAACTAAGCTATAAAGCGATGGATTGACTATAGCTTTCCTTGCAGACTTCTTAGTTGATGGAGATTAGAAGGAGGAGGCATATCCATTATTGCTTTAACCTTGGCAGGGTCGAATTCAATGCCTCTGTGAGAAACAATGTACCCTAGAAATTTGCCAGCTGTGACACCAAAGACACACTTCTTTGGATTGAGTCTGAGCTTGTAGGTCTCCATTCGATCAAAGATTGGGCCCAAGATGGCTAAATGACTATCTCTTGTGACAGATCTGCATAATAAGTCATCAACATAGTCCTCCATCAAAGTATGCATGAAATCATGGAAAATTGTCATCATCGCTCTTTGATATGTTGCCCTTGCATTTTTAAGACCAAAGGGCATCACATTCCAATAGTAGGTACCCCAAGCACATGTGAATGTAGTCTTATGTTGGTCTTCAGAAGCAATGTGAATTTGGTTATAGCCAGAGAAACCATCCATCAATGAGAGCATCTCATATCCAGCAGTCATGTCAACTATGATGTCGATATTTGGAAGTGGAAAATCATCTTTAGGGCATGCTTTATTGAGATCCCTAAAATCTGTATAGATTCTGATGCCCCCAATTACTTTGCTAACTAGTACTAAATTTGAAATCCAGTTTGCATAATCGATGGGTCTGATAAAGCCCACATCTAGTAATTTTTTCAATTCTACCTTGACCAAAAGAGCCACCTGGGGATGCATCTTTCTAAGTTTCTGTTTGACAGGCTTGGCATCTGCTTTTAATGGCAAGTGATGAAGGACTAATTCTAGATCGAGGCCAGGCATATCTGCGTAGGACCATGCAAAGCAGATCTTCTTCTCAAGAAAAAAATTGACAAAATCTATCTTTTCTTGTTTAGATAGAGAAGCAGCAAAATGAATGACCTTAGGGTTGTCAGGTGTGCCCAAATTGATTTCTTCTATCATTTCCACAAGCAATGTTGATTTATCCTGACTTGATAGGGGTATGTCCACTCTTCCACCTTTGGGCACCTCAGAGAGGTTTTCACCCATAGGTACGTCTTTTATTTTTACTTTTGTGTGATTAAAGAGTGCCTTACGGTTTTCACTTAAAGACCTATTCTTTTGGTTCTTTACTTTTTCTTTTCTTTTTTCATTTTGATGACTAGAAGATAGAGTTGACTCCCCAAAATATGCTATGGAATCTAGGTCAATAGTGAATCCTGCCTTATGATCACCTTGTGGTATGCCTTCCTGTAGTCCAAGGAATTCTGCAATTGCTTCGTCATTTTGAAAACAGTCCAATGTGAGTGGTGTATGCGGGAAAAGTGGGTCGATAGAACTCAATATGTGAAAATATTCTAAAAGGACTTATCCACACACACACACAGGACTTCTTGGTGCAAGCTATGGAGTAATGAAGTATTACTCAGCTTCCCAAGGTGAGTCTCATGGTTCTCTATCTTACAATGTCCCTCAAACCAATGTTTTTGCTCTCAGATCACTGAGCAAAATGGTTTAGGGATGGCAAATGCAAGAATGAGGGATGCTTTGATAGATTTTAGTATGAAATGCATCCTAAGCTATGCATGATTCTAGAAATGCAATAAACTAGATGATAAGATGACAAGGTTAGTAAATAAACTATCCTAGCATGATATATTAGTCTATGATTGAGCTAAATGATAAAGAAAGTATTCTAAACATGCATATTTAGACTAATTCCTAATTTAAAAGAGGCTAAAATGATGGGCATAAAAATGATATGAAAGATTGAATGTATTTGAGCATACGTGTGATACTACAAATTTGGAGGATAATTAAAATGGAGGAATGAGAGCTCTATTTATAGCAAAAACAGGGCAATGGATGGTCAGGATTGAAAGAGTTGATCAAGGGTTGAGTTTGAAAGTTGGGGATCCATCTTTGCAATTTGCACCAATGAAATGGTGACAAATGTCAACCTAGGGTTGGGTTGAGAGAAGGGGTAGGAGACATTAAATGCCTGAGAAGACCTTAGGGTTATCTAGAAGGTAAGGGTCAAGTCTAAATTAAGATTACCCACTGGATTAAGAGTTAATCCAAGGATAAACCTTTGTGCAAATGATAAAGAGATAATCATGGTCAAAGCATTAAATGCTTGATGAGACCCTTGGGTTGGATGAAGGTTGAGTTAACAGAAATTCTTTAACCATGTAAGAGGGTTTGAGTTAACCATTAATGGTTATGAAGACTTTGGGGAATTAAGTGGTTGAAGGTTTGAAGCCTTTAATGGTTATCAAAGACTTTGAGGTTTTGAGAAGTGACCTCCCTTTGCTTAGGGATGTGACAAAGTTTAGAAGATGGGTTAAGCTAATTAGAAGTGATTAGAAGAGTCTAAAAGATATTAGATAGGGGTTTAGGAAGGCAAGTGGGAGATGTAGGATTTTGCAAGTGGATGGAGGGATAATAGGATTTAATTGAATTAAATGATTTATTCAATTTGGTTGTAATTTGGGGAAATTAAATAAATTAGATTTATTCAATTTTAGGATAACTATCTAATTAAATTTGAATTTAATTAAAAGTGGATAGGGGGAATTTAATTGAATAAAATGATTTATTCATTAAATGGATATAGTGAATTTAATTTAAATAAATTGAACAATTTACTTAATTAAATCGAAGAATGTGGATAATTTAATTAAATTGGATTTAATTAAATAGAGAAATGAACATAAAATATTCATTTAGGAATATGGTCATTTTTATACGTCTACATTTTGCCCCTCTTTGAAGTGACGTGTGTGCACATGTTATTTCAAAGAAAATGATGCGTTATCATGATTTATGATCAAATGCAATTTTTGTGTCGCTCTTTTGATTTGCAAGTTGTGCCCCATATTTGATTTGATGCGTGATGCCCCAGATTCGATATTTTGATGGTGATGCCCCCTCAGGAGATGAATCAATTTTTTAAAATTTTTTGATTTGATTTGATGAGTTGCTTGGATGTGTAGGATTAAGTCGATGTAAAATGTGTGTAAATTGATTCATCTCCCGATAATGTACAACGTGTAAGGTATAGGGGAGACCGCGACCATATTATAGGTCCGTTTGGCTAACCCTAATTTCATTTTCCTCTTATAAAAAGGGGAAAAGAGTTTTGATTTGATTCATTTGTGCCTTGTTGACTTTGGAGAAAGAGAATTTGGTCTGAAGAGAAAATGCCTATTCCGTATTCCAAACACCGTTTCGAGCGCGTTCGAAGGTACTAGAGACCTGCAGCGTATGGACCATCAATAAGTCAACATTTTTTACCCTCTTTTGATTTTTGATTTGGTTGTTTTTAGTCATTTTTTTATTTTTAAAACTCGATTTTAGCGTTTTAGCATGTCAAAGTCGTAGATTAGCGCATACAAACTTTTCAGTAGCGCATCAAATCTATTTTAGGGGTGCATCCGAAATAAAATAGGGTAGCACATAGGAAATATAGGTTAGTGCATAGACACTGAATAGCGCATGGCGATAGTCCGGTAGCGTGTAGGGTTAGCAGGTTAGCGCGTAGGGTAAACCTAGCGCATAGGGGTCACAGGGGTTTGCATGGGTAAGGGGGTTTAGCATGTAGGGATAACCTAGCGCATAGCGTCAAACAGGTAGCGCCTGGGAGGTATAGATTAGCGCGTAGAGTCAGTCTAGCGCATAGGGTAGGTTAGGTGGTGCATGGGGGGAAAGATTTAGCACATAGAGTCAGTCTAGTGCATAGGGTGAATAGATTAGCATGTAGGAAAAATAGCCTAGCGCGTGGGTGAGGTTTGGCATAGTGGGAGTCTATTTTAGCGCATCTGAAAAAAATTTGCGAGATGAGCTGATTTGTAAATTTGTTGTGTCTGTCTGTCATGATTTTATGGATTTGTCCAATATGAGTGTCGATATAACTTGTTTTGATTTGTGATTTTTCAAGTTATGTATAGATATCAATGTGGTGTTTTGATCAAAATATGATTTGTTTGCGTACCATGTTTCAAGTTCAATGTGTGAAGCCTGATTTGTGTTACAAGCTAATATGGGTTAGAAACTTGAGTTGTGTTACAAGCTAATATGGGTGGGAAACTTGAGGTGTTTTACAAGTTTATGTGATTGTGGAGACTTGAGTTGTGTTACAAGTTTTGATATGGTTTGTGAGAACTTGAGTTGTTTTACAAGTTGATATGAAATGATAGGATTTTGAACTTGATGTAGATGAGCAAATTGTTTCATGTTGTTGATGTGAGTTTGATTGTGATATCTTTGTTTTGATGTGGAAACTGATATTGGATTTGTTTTGCTTGTTGACAGGAGCGATTGGGTGTGGTGCAGTCACGAGAGAGATTTCCAAGACTGTGGACATTGATATCGCGGTTGTCTCAGGCTGATCTCGACATTATTGAGAGATGTGGGTTGACCTCCCTTTTGGATATGCCTCGGTTCACTGTGAACCAGGGGCTACTTATAGCATTGGCAGAGAGGTGGCATAGCGACACAAACACCTTTCATTTTGCGACCAAAGAGATGACAGTCACACCAAAGGACTGTTACAGGATCCTGTGGATTCCCATAGTAGGTGCACTACTACCATATGAGCAATCGGAGGAGGGTGGGACAGAGGCACTGCACTATATCTTCCATGATGAGACGGTTTGCAGCTATGAGATCTCATGGCAGGAGTTCTTAGACCTGGATTATGCCCCACTGCCATCTGTACTAGCAGGGTTCATTGGTGGATTCCTTTGTCCTAATCGCAGGTCAAAGGGATTCTTTGTGGGATGGGGACTGGTATTGGAGGAGATGGTGACACAGGGGTGAAGATTTTCATGGGGATCAGCTATGCTAGCCCATCTGTACAGGGGCTTACATGGGCTGGTATACCTTGGTTACGACAGTTTGTCAGCTAGCGTGACACTGTTACAGGTATGGTGCTGGGAGCACATTCCAGTGGCTAGGCCACTAGCAGATAGGGACAGGCCCATGGGATGTGCATATGCGTATGGATACAGGGGTCTAGTTGTCTAGTGTAAGCTGGGAAAACTAGAGCATTGGAGGAGAGTGCTCGATGATATAGATACGGTCACCTGGCGACCATATATAGGATGTGAGGTGTGGGCAGAGGATGGGCTAGAGATGCCCTTTGTTTTTATGACCAGATACCTAATCGGGAGGACCCTGTTTGTGATAGATAGGTTTGTGGTGACCCGAGTTTTGAGATAGTTTGGGTGCTAGCAGGGTATTCCACAGGGAGCGTGCCTATATGCACGGCGGAGATAGGATGTAGCGGATTAGGGTCCGACCATTGATAGCACAGTGGCGGTGGAGGAGTTTGTCAGGTTGGCAGGGCAGATATGGGATTATGCCCCGGAGATTTTGGACATGAGCATGACCGATGAGTTTGTCCGATTGTTTGCTATGCGGGCGGTGGCCAGGATATCGGATCTGGAGGAGATGAGGCTAACGTTTGATTCGGATGAGGAGGAGGGAGAGAGAGATGATGATGATGATGATGATGGAGAGGATGGAGGAGATGGACAAGGGAGAGGAGCCAGAGGGAGGCGAGGAGGTAGAGGGAGGAGAGGAGATAGGGGTGTGGAGAGAGCGGTGAGACAGGGGGTGATAGATAGGGGGAGAGGTGGATTGGCGATTGGAGCCGGTGGAGAGGGGAGAGTGGGGGAGGTGCTAGCTGCAATGGTGGGTGTTGATGAGGCAAGGTGACCAGCACAGAGGAGGAGGACAGATGTGCTCCCACCTCCAGCACTGAGGATAGGCCGAGTAGGAGGAGTTGCCCCTGCACAGGTACCATTACGAGTTCGGATCCCTACACATGTTGAGGATGTGCAGATCCAGACCCTACAGGTGACTGTACAGCAGCTGCAGGCATAGATTTTGACATATCAGCAACAGATTTCTCAGTTGACCACTGAGCAGGACACCGAGATAGAGCAGAGGGGGCGAGCGGAGGAGCTGGTATCCAAAATGTAGAGAGCAGCGACGGGTGGTCCAATGAGAGACACCCTAAGAGAGCTAGCATTGAGAGCTTAGGAGGTGGAGTACTATCGGCAACACTATGAGGCTGCAGTACCTAGGGACCGGCAAGTACAGAGCTTTGCACAGTCGAGATCTAGTTGATCTCAAGATAATGGGTCACGGTCTGAGAGTCGAGGTGTTACAGGGCCACCGAGACACGACCCTCCAAGGGATCCAAGGGCGGGTACATCTGGAGCTAGACCATCTCCGTCAAGGGATATTCATACTTGAGAGACGTGGTCTCTGTTGTATTTTTGATCATTTGATTCTTTGTACTGGACACAGCGTTGATACATTTTGTACATTTTGATCATTTTGATATATATATAAATATATATATATATATATATATATATATATATATATATATATATATATATATATATATATATATATATATATATATTGTAGACACCTAAAAATGGTCAACGCTTGCAGAGTCATACTTTAACATTTGCGCATTGCCTCATTTTAGGTTTTTGCGTGGCATTAACATTTCTCCTATGATTCGTACTTGGTTTTTATCATTTGCGAACATCGAGTCATTCTTCTACATTCTTCATTTATCTCGCTCTCGAATTTGGTCTTGTCGACAACACTATCCAGTCATGATTTTAATCGATCTTATCCTATTGCATCAATGTGTATGCTTATTTGTCATCATTTTGGACATCGTCAATCCTAATTAGGGTTTTGTCCTCCTATCAATCTTGTGATCGATTTGTCATTGATCATTGTCCTCTTATCAATCTTGTCGATTTATCATCAATCCTTCAATCTTGTCGTTTAACGATCGATCTGCAATCGGTCATTGTCATGTTCGATCTTGTCATTTTGCGATCAATTCGTCATTGATCGTGGTCATTTTCAATCCTGTCATTTTGCAATCTATTTATCATCAACTCGTTGTCATGTTCGATCTTGTCATTTTGCGATCAATTCGTCATTGATCGTGGTCATTTTCAATCCTGTCATTTTGCAATCTATTTATCATCAACTCTTGTCATCTTGTTCGATCTTGTCATTTTGCGATTGATTTGTCATCGATCGTTGTCTGTCTCAAATATGTCAATTTGGATCAATTAGTCATTGTTCCTCGTCAATTGGCGCATTTTCTCAATCAAATCATTTATCACGTTGGTCATTTATCCATCCAAAATCAAATCATAATCAAGTCAATTATCTTTCATCAAGACCTAATTCATCTTCTAGGGTTTCGTGATTTAATCATTTAATCTTGTGTGTCTCATTTCTTCCTTTAGGATTAATAAATTGTTTATTTATCCTAAGTCTTCTCATTGCAATTAAATGTTCATTTAATTGGCTAATTATTCCTCTTTGTGAATTAATTAATAAATGACAAATTATTAATTAATTTACCTAATTCCTAAATTCCTTAATTTCCTAATTTCTTAATTTTCTAATTCCTAATTTCAATTTCCTCCTATTTCTCTCCTAAATTCATGGAAATGACATGTCAATTTGTCATAAATTTGTCATAATTGACAATCAATCAATTTTGACATAGAAGTTGTCATAATTTGTCATAAATTATCAATCAACAAATTTTGCATAGAAAGTGCATAATTTGTCATAATTTGTCATAATTGACATAATTGATTTGCAATTTCCATTTGAATTGAATCATACTAATCTTGTCATCTCTCCAATTCTTCTATAAATTGGATGAATTTCTTCAATCTTGGCTAATAATGAGAATAATCCTTAATCAGGCTATCGAATTTATGCTTCTAGTACTCTTGATCAATAATCAATGTAAATCTTGCTTTCAATCATGTATGTGCACTTGTAGGTGAGATCCACAACTATTTGGAGAGGAAAGAAGAACAATGGAGCCGCATGGAAGGAGCATTCAAATTGTCATTCGGTTTGCATAATTTTCTAGTTTTGTATTCTTTGTTTTCATGTCTCTATTGAATGTGTCTTAGGATAGATTCATTGCAATGAATGCACTTGTGATTGATTATTAGTTTTTATCTTGTCTTGTGATGATTTCCTATTTCCTAACGTACATTAATTGGTGAACCCGACGTGAACACTAACCTTCTAACCTCTTTATGGTTTTTTGAGTGCTCTCAAGTTGATTTGCAGGCCAAAAAAACCAAAAAACAAGGTCGTGCAGGGTTTTCTGGAGACTCCTGCGCCTGTGTGAAGCAACCTGCGCCTATGTTGAGCATTCTGTGCTTGTATAGATGACATTCTGCGCTTGTGTCATGGGTTCTGCGCCTGTGTCATGAGTTCTGCGCCTATGTAAAGTCCAGAATAGAGGTAAAAAAATGCAGTGTTTACTTGAAATTTGTTGTGTTTTTGCATTTTGTTTTCTGTGCTTTGGATTTTGGTATTAATTATCTGTGCAGAATCTTGGCATACGGATGGCAAAGACAATAAATCAAACTACTAACATGCTTTGTGCAGATTCGAAAGTCAAAGAATAAGCGTATCAAACTTCTAACTTGGGTTTTTGCAGGTTGCCTTGGAGAAACAATCAAACTTTGTGTTTGTATTTAATTTTTAGGCACCTATTGATTTCTAAATAGGTTGGAATGAACATTTGTTTGCTTTGATTGTTGAGTATGACATTGGAGTAGGAGAGTATGCTCTCATCCTTCTTAGGGTGATCAAAAATCCAGATCTTCGATACCATGCTTGTGTTGTTGATTGTGTGTCTCCTTTAGAGGGCCTGCCTTCCTGACCACTTTGCTTTTGCAAGCAAGTGATAATCATGAGAAGGGAATGACCCAAAGTGAGTATGGATAGAATTCCTTGGCGTTCTAACTCACTATAAAAAAATACCTGATGAGCGAAAGCTTTGAAGGAAGTATTACGTGGGAATTGTAGTTACTTGGGAAGTGATGACCCTTGAACTCTTTCTCATATCAACATCTAAGTAGGGCCTCTTGGTCTAAATCGTGCTTCCACGACTACATTTTTTTGGTATCTTCATGGGCTTAATGCCTCAATCACACTTGCGTGACATCAAGGAATAATGCTTAACAGAAATCCTTACTAAACACCTTGTTTTAGAGGCCAAAAACCCTTCTAGTTGCTTGAGAAGGACAAATTCGGATACTTGGAAGAGATACTAAGTTCGCCATGGGGAGATTTCCATGGGGACTGATGCTTGGCTGCCCTGAGAAGTGAGTGTCGTGGAGGGGATCCCATGGGGTCAAGAATCTATGTATTCTCCTTGAATCCCATAATGAGTCTACCTCTCAAGTACCTAATGTCTTTGCCTACCATAAGAAATGTGGGAATGAGCATGATTGTCTTGAGTCTATGTTAAAATATCTTGTCTTCTTTACTTGTCAAAAGTTGAATTGCATCTCATTTCAAAAACAAGACAAATTGATCCAACATAAGTTTAAACACAAGAGATATTCATCCAAAAAAAGTTTATCAAGATTCCAAACTCATCTTCAAACATGGTTGTCAAATATTGTTCAAAATCTTGTCTCAACAAGCATGTCACTTACATTTAGGTTCATTCTAGGTTGCATTTTGTAAAGTTTATTGTCAAGTACCAAGGTTAGGTTTCATCTAAGTCATACTCCTTTGCATATCAATAAGGGTCATCCATTTGCATATGTCCTCTTGCATTAAAGTCATTCCATTGTCATACATTGCATACCCTAGGTCTCTTCATTAATCTTAGGTCATTATCATATCATATTAAGGTCACTTGCATAGTATTGTCCCTTTGCATATAGTGCCAAAATTAGGTTTTGTCATACTTGAGTAATCCTAATCTTTGATAAACCCTAAGTCATTGTTAAGAAGTCTAGACCTTATCAAATCTTTTGTCCTTTTGTCATCAATATCATTTGGTCAAACCTAGCTTAGTATCCAAGCATATAGGGGAGAATTTGTCATTTGTCCTTTTGTCACTTACGTCCTTTTGTCCTTTAAGGTCTAGATATCATTCCAATTTCCTAAGGGTCCCTCTCTTAGATTTGCATTTCAAAAGTTTGTCAAAATCTTCGAAAACAACCAAAAACATAGATTGCCTGCTCATCTATATAGTTTGCATTTAGTTGCATATGATACATTATCTTTGAAAACTCCAAAAACATTGCATTTGCACAAGTGACATGCCTATTGAGACAAGATCAAAATCTAAAAAGATGGGTGAACCAATGTATCAACCCATGGACAACATAGCAAATTTGCAGTTTCAAACCAGTCAAACAGTACAAATTGAAGGTTCATCAAACACATCTCTACCACCATATGGAACGGTTCAACTTGGGCCACCTCCATTATATGAACTAGTGTTTGTACCTATGAAACCAGGACATGGGAGTGTTCCACCAACTCCAAGAGGAAGTGCACCTTTTAATTTCAATCAACCACACCTGCAACATGACATTCAAAATCAAACATTATATGAAGAACAAACCCTCTCACAAGGATTTGGTTCAGATCAAGGCTTTCACCAAGAAATGAATCCAATTGTCCAACCAGATTCCTCATCCGATTCTGATACTTCTGACGATGTTGACATGTTCCTTCAAGATCCGAAGATAACAAAAAAGATGGATAAGTTCTTGAACAAAGTCTTTAAGATGTTTCCACAAAAGTATCTTAACATGATGAGTAATGTGACATCTTCAAGTGACCAAATCAATGTGCAAGAACAACAAGGTGGTGAGTTGTTAAGTTTTTCCCTGCATCCAAATGAAGAAGGTGCACAACAAGCAACTCAACTTACCTTGATGAGTAAACGTGCTTCAAAGGCATTGACAGTGACTATTCCTCAAAAGTCACCATTTGAAATGATAAATAATCCACTATTCAACACAACACCTGTAACGCAAGATCAAATGAAGAGCATGCAAGTATTCACAACTGTCCCTCAACAAGAAGTGGTTCCTTACATGCATAAAGTGGGATCAAAATCTAAGATGCAGGAAAGCTTCACAACTGGAATGCCTAATGTCACCGATGTCCAAAATAATTCCATGATGCAACAAAGTTCTTATGTCCCGTTAAGTTCAATATCTTTGCTGAATACTATTGTGACAAATCCTTCAATAATGGCAACACAAAGAGCTACAGATAGTGGTTTGCACCAACAACAATTGTTGCAACAATTGAGTAATATACAAAAGGTACAATCGAGTGTGCAAACAAGTAATGTGCAACAACAACAATTTCACATTCGACAACAAATAGCAGCACCTTCGGCACCATTACAAGTTAATGCAAACTTGCAACCATCACAATGGATTGGACAAACAACACAGCAAGTTAATGCAAGTTCTATACCCCATCCTAAGGAGAAGCAACGAAAAGCGCCTAAACAAAGTTTTTTACAAATGATGGGATATACACCACGACGACAATTGGCACAAAGTCAACAAGTTCTAATCCGTCAGCCTCAACACCAACATGTGCCACAATATGGGCCAAGACAAGCAAGCCATCCTACTTTACAACCACAATTGGTGCCTGTGCAATATCAACAACCTACTCAATTGCAATATCAACCTAGGCTCCAAGAAGCACAACAACAAGGTCAATATCAAGGCACAGCACAACCGCAGCAACAAGCGATGTATCAAGAACTTTATATGCTGAAAACACCACAAACAGCCATTCCAGAGTATCAACAACCGATCGGAAATGCGATGTATCGACAAAGGATACCAACTGGGATTAATGATGGACCTCTAAATTCTGATACAATTGTGCAACAACTTGAGAAGTTGCAACGAAAAGTTGACGCATTAGAAACTAAAGGAACAAAGAAATTGTATACAGATCAAGATTTATGTCCTAATCCATTTGACAAGAGTGTATACATGCCTCCATTCCCTAAGCATTTTGAGGCACCTAATTTTGAGAAATATAAAGGGAATGGCAATCCAAAAGATCACATTCAAGCATTTTTCGTGGCATGTACTGAAGTAAGCTATGAGGAGACATATCTAATGCGATTATTTGCCTGAAGTCTCATGGGACAAGCTATGGATTGGTATTCACATTTGCTAGGAAATATAAAGACTTGGTCTGAACTGGCTCAAAAGTTTTTATCTCATTTTGCGTTCAACATCAACAGTGATGTGACCATGTCAGATTTATGCAACACCAAGCAAAAGCAAGGTGAATCATTAGTGACTTTCTTGCAATGATGGCGAAGCTTGTATAGTCGTTCTTCTCCTGATATACCTGAAGAACAACAAGTGAATCTGTTTATCCAAAATTTGGTCCCAGAAATGATGTATGAGCTAAAGTTGAAAAGTCCCAGTACTATAGAGAAACTTATTAAGAAGGGAATGAGCATTGAAATGGCTCTGGTAGCTAAAGGAATTATCAAGCTCAATAAAGACAATGACAATACCAATTATTCGGGGGATAGAAACAGATTTTGGTATAAGAACAAGAATGTCACTAATGATGGAGTTGTTGATGCAAGAGCGGTAAATGCAAATCAGCCCCCATTCACGATCAAGAAATTGAGTGTTCCTAATATCTCAACTATGGAACAAAATCCAGCACCAATGAGCAATGTTACTCAACAGTCGCAATATCAACAACATGCTCAACAGTCACAATATCAACAACATGCTCAACAACAACATACTCAACAACAAGGCCAACAACAAAACCAGCAGCGCAAACCCTTCCGATCGCGGGATGGGCCTCCTCGACAATTTACACCATTGGGAGAGCCTATTGAATCAGTAATGAGACAATTGATACAAGCAAAATTTATTAAGCTACCAGATATCAAGGCAGAACCAGCGGTAAAACCGCATTGGTGGAATGATAATGCGTACTGTGAATATCATCGGTCTAAAGGACACAAAACTGCATCCTATTTCCAATTGAAACACATGATTCAAGATTTATTAGAACAAGGAGTAATTGAGGTAGACCCACACCATCTGACCTCTAACACTGATCATACTATCTTCAAAACTCCTTTGCTTGATCATGACAAGGGAAAAGCATCTTCTTCCAACTCTGTCCAAACAGCCAATTATGCAAGTTTTGGTTATAATAATGTCATTAATTGTTTTCATGCATCAAATGAGTATGTTTCTACCTTGAGAATAAAGGGACAAGATCCTTCTTGTGCAGTCACCACTCGTCGATCCAAGATAGTTCTGAAAGGAGCTCCTGCAGCTCCTCCCAAGCCAACTCCTGCAAGTCAGTATAATCTTTTGGATCACCTAGGAAAGACACCTGCACAAATATCAATCCTTGAGTTATTGAAAATGTCTCCCATGCATCGTGCAGTCCTGGATAAAGCCTTAGTTGAGTCCACTGTTCCAACAGATATTGATGTTGACCAGTTTCAAGCCCGGATTGGACATTTAGCCGTTTCCCAAAATGTCGCATTTTCTGACAATGATATCTCACCCGACAAGCTCCCTCACAATGATCCTTTACACCTTGAAGTCTTTGTTCATAACTATAAAATCTGATGAGTCTTGGTAGATGGCAGAGCAGGTCTTAATATTTGTACTTTGAGAGTGGTTATTGGCCTTGGGTATACAAAAAATGACATTGATGCTTCTAAAAGAATAACAATCAAAGCATATGATGATGCTGAGTGCCCATCCAAAGGGATAATTACATTGCCTATCAGAGTTGGTCCAGTGACAGAAAATACTTTCCTGCAAGTCCTCGACCTTGATCTCCCTTATAATATGATCCTTGGCCATCCATGGATTCATGCAATGAAAGCAGTTCCATCCACCTATCATCAATGTTTGAAATATCCTTACAATGGAACTGAGATAACAATTCCTGGAGATCCTAATCCATTTCAATTTTGTGCTACTCTAAAGGATACCCCTCAGCGCCAAGTCCCAGTCAACAGAGAGGCCAAATCACATGGCTATGTGGATCCCAATCAATTGTTAGAGGCTGTCAAAGGAAAATTGAAGATACAAGACCAAGGATGTGGAGAATATTCAATGGATCAGACATTCCTCATCGGGAATTTGCCAATATCTCCAAAATCATATGGCAAACCGCATTTATTGCAAAAAGAACCTAAGGTCATTATTCAATATCAGCCTCCTACTACATTTACCAAATGGGGAGAACTTGACAAGGAAACTATAGATGACGATGTCATAGATTGGATTTATAAAGATCCAATTGAGAGCCCACCTATCCGATTGCCAGTGGAACGATATGGCAAAGGATTTACCATGTTGCAAAAGAAAGGATATGATGGTTGCAATGGCTTAGGCCTGAACAACAATGGAAGGATAGAACCTGTCATACCCAAGAGATGACCTCCAACTTTAGGGTTAGGTTTTGTACTGTTGCGAATTGGATCCACATCTACCAAAGTGCCCACGTGTCGAAAAGGGCGTGATTCTGATGATGAAATAACACCTGAGGATACCTGAACCGAGACTGATTCCAATGAATGGGAGTGGAGTTCTTTTTCTTCTAGCTCCTATGCCCTCGACAATATTTTCATTGACCCTGATAACTTGCCTATGGAAGACAAACATGAAATAACTCCTCTTCCTAAAACCTGTCCTCATGCTTGGATAGAGACATTTTGGGATCCAAGCTCCGAATCTGATACAAGCAGTTCGGATAGTGATACTACAGATGTTCATATCTTTACCATATCAGCCCTCTCTCTCCTTACAACTGATGATGACATGCCCCTCATCTATCCCCAGCTTATCCAACATGACTAACAAGAACCACTCACATTAGACTATTTTCAAAATGATGAAGCAATTATAGAATTCCTTGGACTACGGGAAGGCATACCACAAGGTGATCACAAGGTAGGATTTGCTATTGACCTGGATTCCATGGCATATTTTGGGGAGTCAACTCCCTCTTCCAGTCATAAAATGAAAAAAGAAAAGAAATAGTAAAAAATCAAAAGAATAGATCTTTGGGTGAAAACCGTAAGGCACTCTCTGATCATACAAAAGTAAAAAGAAAAGACGTACCTGTGGGTGAAAACCTCTCTGAGGTGCCCAAAGGTGGAAGAGTTGACATACCCCTATCAAGTCAGGACAAATCAACATTGCTTGTGGAAATGACTAAGGAAATCAATTTGGGTACACCTGACAACCCTAAGGTCATTAATTTTGCTGCTTCTCTCTCACAATAGGAAAAAATAGATTTTGTCAATTTCTTTCTTGAGAAGAAGATCAGCTTTGCATGGTCCTATGCAGATATGCCTGGCCTTGATCCAGAATTGGTTCTTCATCATTTGCCACTAAAAGTGGATGCCAAGCCTGTCAAACAGAAACTTAGAAAGATGCATCCTCAGGTGGCTCTTTTGGTCAAAGTGGAATTAAAAAAATTGCTAGATGTGGGCTTCATCAGACCCATTGATTATGCAGACTGGATTTCAAATTTAGTGCCAGTTAGTAAAGTAACTGGGGGCATCAGAATATGCACAGATTTTAGGGATCTCAATAAAGCATGCCCTAAAGATGATTTTCCATTGCCAAACATAGACATCATAGTGGACATGACGGCTGGATATGAGATGCTTTCATTAATGGATGGTTTCTCCGGCTATAACCAAACTTGCATTGCTCCTGAAGATCAGCATAAGACAGCATTCACCTATGCTTGGGGTACCTATTGTTGGAATGTGATGCCCTTCGGTCTTAAAAATGTAGGTGCAACATATCAAAGAGCAATGACGACAATTTTTCATGATTTCATGCACACTCTGATGGAGGACTATGTTGATGACTTGTTATGCAAATCTGTCACTAGAGATAGTCATCTGGCCATCCTGGGCCCAATCTTTGACCGAATGGAGACCTACAAACTCAGGCTCAATCCAAAGAAGTGTGTATTTGGTGTCACAGCTAGCAAGTTACTAGGATACATTGTTTCTCACTGTGGCATTGAGGTTGACCCTGCCAAAGTCAAAGCAATAATGGATATGCCTCCACCTTCAAATCTCTAGCAATTAAGAAGTCTGCAAGGAAAGCTCCAGTCAATCCGCCGCTTCATAGCTCAGTTGGCCGGCAAATGTCATCCATTTCAGCATCTATTGCATAAAGGTGTTTCTTTCAAATGGACTGAGCAATGTCAATCAGCCTTTCAAGCTCTTAAAGAATATTTGCTGTCGCCACCTATTCTAATGCCTCCAATAGATGGAAAGCCATTTTTATTATATATTTCTGCAACTGAAACGGCATTGGGAGTTCTCTTGGCCCAACAAGATGAGAACGGAAAAGAGAGAGCTATTTACTATATCAGTCAGACACTGGTAGGCTATGAGCTAAATTATTCAACTATTGAAAGGGCATGCTTAGCAGTGGTATCTGCAATGCAGAAACTTCGACATTATATGCTGAGCCATTGAACATTGTTGGTTGCAAAAATTGATCCCTTAAAATATTTGCTTAGCCGAGCAACTTTGATGGGTCGCCTAGCAAAATGGGTCATGATTCTCAGTGAAATTGACATTGAGTATATGGAGTGAAAGGCCATAAAAGGACAAGTCATAGCAGATCAGCTTGCAGAGGCTCCTCTTTCTGACGATCATCCCATGTTGTCTGATTTTCCAGATGAATCAGTCTTTGCTTTCACATCATCTACAGAATGGAAGTTATACTTTGATGGGTCCCATACCAAGTTCGGGTCTGGAGCAGGCATCCTGTTTGTCACCCCTCAAGGTGATGCTATTCCAAAGTCTTACAGAATAACTTTCCCCTGCACCAATAACATTGCAGAGTATGAAGCACTGGTTACAGGACTCCGAGTAGCAGTCCACTGGAATGTCAAGCATTTGCAAGTCTATGGAGATTCTCAATTAGTCATCCGACAAGTGAATGATGACTATGAAACAAAAGATGAAAAGCTTATTCCCTATAAGCATATGGTAGATTTATTCAAGACCAAGTTCATGGCTATCCATTTCAATCAAGTTCCAAGAATGCAAAATAAGTCGGCAGATGTGATGGCTACGATTGCTTCCATGTTGAATATGCCAAGCAATATGGACAAATGCAAATTTTTAGTTGAACAATTGTTGGTTCCTTCTTTTGACATTCCGACAGCGGATGTGATGTGCATTCTTGTTGGTCCCAACTCCCCATGGTACAATGACGTCTATCAATATTTGAAATCCCAAACCTTACCACCTAACCTTTCGTCTAACCAATGTCGAGCCTTTATCTGACAGACAGCCAAGTATGTCATCATCACCGACACCCTTTACCGCCATTCCTTTGATCATACCCTCCTCAGGTGTTTGGATTCTAACGAAGCACGAATGGCTTTACATGAGGTTCACGATGGTATATGTGGGGGCCATTTCAATGGTCTAAGCTTAGCTAAAAAGTTGATTCATGCTGGGTATTATTGGCCCACTCTGGAAAAAGATGTTCATGATTTTGTTAAGAAGTGCTACAAATGCCAGATTCATGGAAACTATATTCATGCGCCAGCCCAAGAGCTTCATTATGTCATATCTCTGTGGCCTTTTTCTCAATGGGGATTGGATCTTATTGGCAAGATTCACCCGACCTCTGCAAATGGACACAAGTTCATCATTACAGCCATAGAGTATTTTAGAAAATGGATTGAGGCTATCCCCATGACCTATATCACGGGTGTCCAAATTTCAAAATTCTTGCTGAATTATATCATATGTCGGTATGGGGTTTCCCTTGCCATAGTCACTGATAATGGTCGTCCTTTCAAGAATAAAGATGTTAAAGAGCTTTGTGCAAAGTTTCATATCCAACACCGTTTCTCCAGTCCATACTATCCACAGGGGACTGGTCAAGCTGAAGCATCAAATAAAACCATTATCAAGATCCTAAAAAAGGTTTTCAATGATGTTGGTCGAGATTGGCATGTACAGCTGAATCCAGCACTATGGGCTTATCGCACTTCTATCCGCACACCTACTGGCGCAACACCTTATTCCTTGGTGTATGGTGCGGAAGCTATTTTACCTTTGGAGGTGGAGATTCCTTCCTTGCGTGTCTCCTTGCAACATCTGATTGATGACGAGACACACAGAGTCTCTCAGCTGCATCAGCTTGAGATGTTAGATGAAAAACGTCAGACAGCTCTAACACATTTGCAAGCATATCAAAACCATCTCCGTTGCTCTTATAATAAGAAGGTTAAAGGGCGACACTTCGAAGTGGGAGACCTGGTTTTAAAGGCAAACCCTAAGAATGCACAGTCTACTGACATCATCAAAGGTAAATTTGAACCTAATTGGGTTGGTCCTTTCATAGTAACTGCAGCATATGGCTCCGGGGCATATCAGCTTGCTACCCCGGAAGGTGACCCTCTGTTCGATCCTATAAACATCATGCATCTCCGCAAGTACTGGGCCTAATTTTCTATTAGTACTTCTTCAAATATGATCCTGAAAAAATACAAAAAAATGAAAAAAGAGAAAAAATACAAAAAAATGAAAAATACAAAACAATGAAAAAAAGAGAAAAAAGAAAAAGAGCAAAAAGAGCCAAGAAAAATGATTCGTGCTCTAGTGAAAACCTGGCAAACAGGCGCTTGGGGCAAGTACCTTGGTGAAAACCTGGCAAACAGGCGCCATGTGTAAAATGAGATTGTTGCTCCGTCATCTATCATGACCTTTAAGCTATTCTTTTTCTCGATCGGTTCCTCATGTTTATCTTTGTCTTGACCCGATGTCCTATTTCAGGCTCGTTATTGGTCAACATCATTGTCTCACATACCCCAGTTCTTTGTCCATATGTTTTGGTCCTGGTCTATGTATGTCTTTCCGATGCACATTGGGTGCGTTCCCTTGTCATGATCGATCACTGGAACTTTTGCATTGAAAAATGTCCTAAAAAAATTCAAAAAACATTTAAAAATGTCCTTAAAAAAATTCAAAAAAACATTGAAAAATGTCCTGAAAAAATTCAAAAAAAATTGAAAATGTCCTGAAAAAATCTCGAAAAAATTGAAAAATGTCCTGAAAAAATCTCAAAAAAAAAAAATTGAAAATGTCCTAAAAAAATCTCGAAAAAAATTGAAAAATGTCCTCAAAAAATCTCAAAAAAAAAAAAAAATTGGAAAATGTCCTGAAAAAATTTCAAAAAAAAATAAAATCAAATAAAGTCCTGAAAAAAATCTTCAAGCAAAACAAAAAAAAAAGTCGAATAAAGTCCTGAAAAAAGTATCTAAAAACTGAAAAAATGAAAATCCCTAAAAATCATAAAAAGTCCTAAAAAAATGAACACAAAAAACATTTCAAAACATTAAAATCCAAAAAAAACAAGCATTTTGCAATAAAGGATCCCTTGGTGCATAGACAGATCACTGAGTATACATCAAACAACTCGCAATCGCGTACTGTGCTTTAATGAAATCATGCGTTAACAGATGAACTTTTTACTCAAACCAAACATTCAAACTGATCCAAATTGTCATATCAATCGAACGTTACCATCAAAATCATTTGTCCTTGTCTCTACTATCATGGGTCTTATACAGGGTGTGGTATACTCGAAACCAAACTGTGTCCTCTCTTAGACGGGGTACCGCATTCCCTGAAATCAGACAGCATGATCGTCCTATCCGCACTTTCAACTTTTGACAATGAAGATCAAGATGTTTGTTTGATTTGAATTTGTGCATCTTATCTTTTTATTGATTTATCTTTGGCTTCGGTCATGTTCCTATGTTGCTCTATGATGTCACTGAGTGATTTAGAGTGACCGGGATGGATCATGGTCCTTTTCTTTTTGATTGTGATTGTTGTTTGTCTGTGATGTGTCTGTCTTTTGCAAAAAGGGTTGCATTTCAGCTCTGGCCTTCAATGCCATGATGCTACGCATCCATTTTGCTATATCAAGATAAAGGTTCTCACCTACAAAGTGCATTACTGAAAGCAAGTTTTGTTCATCTTTAACTGTCTTCTGTCTCCTTTTCTTCTTACTAACATTTCTTCCATCAGATCGGATAGTCAGTTCGGTCTAGTGCTCCAATTTTCCTTGCACACATATGTTGCATCCTGCATTCATTTGGTTAGTACACTTGCATTACATCGAGCATCCCATTAAACATCTTATCCATTTCATATTATAAATGCATCAAAAATGCATAAGCAAAAATATATACATCCATACATATTCCACAAAGGTCCATCAACAGTGCATAAGTCATCCATACATGGAAAATAACCATATGTCATAACATATTGCATCCCATCATATCGATGCATATCATATATCATCATAATATCGGAGTACAAAATCGGACTGTATGTCCTAAGTATGGCCCGCAGGCTAACTACAAAATGTCAACATACATAATGTCCACTATTTGTCCTAAGGAGCATGTACCTCTGTCACTGGGTGCTCCCTCTGTCCTCCTCATCCCTGCCATGTCTCATGGATGATGTCCCTCCTGGTCCTGGCTGTGGTGGTCTCATCGGTCCACTCACCCTCATGCTGCTCAATGACCTCCGAGAGCGTGCCCTGCTCTCTGTCCTTGATTGTGCCCGATATGAAGGTGCTCTCTACTCTGGTGGAACTGCACTCTCATATAGTGTCCTCCAATGGTGTATCTCCTCTCCAGTCTCTACCAGCATCTGTCCTAGCTCCCATACACTGGCATCCCGAATCGACCCAATATACTCAGTGACTCTCTGTTCCTCTCGCTGTGCCTGAGCCATTGCTGCATCTCGAGCCACTGTGAGTCTAGCTATCTCCACTCTGAACTGCTCATGCTCTCTCTCTAAAGTCTCAATGTGATCCTGCTGACTCGCTATGGTAGCCCTGAATATCTCCATCTCCTCTATCCTAGCTGTCTCTGGCTCTATGGGTATGTCCTGTAATGCCTCATGCTCGCCTGAATCTGGCTCATCCTCCTGCTCCTCATCATCCTCATCCCCGCCATCCTCATCATCCTCATCCCTGCCATCCTCATCTTTGTCCTCATCCCCTCCATCATCCTCATCCCCATCCTCATCCTCCTCATCCTCATCATCTCCCTCCTCCTCTCCTTTGAGTGGGAAGTCCTCTTGTCGCCTCGGTACTGGAATATCCGGATTTGTCAATGGCACTGGCCGCCATCGTGCAAACCATCTCTCATACTCATCTGTCATCCCGGCATCTGCCACATCTGATCTCCAATCCCACTATCTCTGTTGTAGCTGTGAGAAGTCTACATATGTTGTGTGTGGCTGAATCATACTCCCCCACTGACTCGTCTCTCTGTGAGATCGGGCAAAGTGTGCAATCCTCCTAGGTACATCCTGCCTCTCTCCAAACTGTCGTCTGACTCTGTCTAGTAGGTACAACTCAATCACTCTCTGGCGATTCACTAGTCACCCAATCAGGTACCTCTCTTGTCTACAATATGGTAGCTCCTCACTGTCATCTGACCATCCCGGACAATCACGATATGGCCTCCATATGAACTCTCTCAATTTGTCTAGCTCGTGTCGCCAGTACAATATATATCCAAAAGGACCCTGTCTCAATGCTCCCCCATAGCAATACACATATGATCAGTGTGGTACTACCTGTCTATCTATGATTGGTCGACATATGGCTATGTGCTCAAATGCCCATACCTGTAGCAATGTGACTCCACAGCTCAAAGTCTGCACTCCCTGATATGCTATCTGATGCAGCTGAAAATATAGCATAGCTAGTACACATGGTCCCCATGTGTACACTGTCCCCTCTGTCACCATCCGCTCTAGCACTCTTCCCCATCCAATAGGGAATCCATGTCCTCGTCTGTCTCCTGCCAGTAGACATGCTATCACCATGGCTATCACCATGTATCGTCGATCTTACTCTGATGCCATAGTCTCCCAGCCAATCTCCCTCTCGACGATATCCAGATCATCTGCCTCGCACTCAAACAATCTGCACAATGCATCTCTCCCTGTCACTAGGTCATACTCTATCATCTCTCCATGAATTGGAATGCGGAGGATACACCATACATCCTCCAGTGTCACCGTCGCCTCTCCAGTCGCCAGATGGAAGGAGGAAGTCTCTGAATGCCATCACTCTGCCAATGCAGTAAGCAGTCCTTTGTTTGCCCTAATCTTGGGCATGAATGTGACATAGTATATCCCAAGTCCTAATAAGGTATCTCTCTCTGTAGTCCTGAGTCTATGTCGTAGCATGAAGCAATCTGGTCGGTTCTCCCATGTGATCAACGGATACTGTCGACTCTGCATCACAATTGGGGCAAATTTTGTCAGTTTTAGGGTTTGCTCCTACGGGTTGCATTTCCTCATTTTCATGTCTAATCAGGGTGTTTTTCATCTCATTTGACCTATCCTATCCTTGTTCCCCCTTTCCAGAGCATTTGCATGTCGTTTTGACCAAAATTAGGGTTTCCAATGCACACTTGCACCTGTGTCCAGGAACCTGCGCCTGTGTCAGGTAACCTGCGCCTGTGTCTCCCTACACAAGCATAGAAGACCCTACACAAGCGTAGGATTCGCCCTACACAAGCATAGAAGTCCTTTTCTGCATCCCCTATGGGCCCCGCAATGTCCCGCAAGCAATCAAAATTCATGAAATTGAAAACATGGGTATTTGAGATCCATACCGCTGCTCCTGCGTCATCCGGCCATCTGAATGTGCATATGCATTCCCCGAGGTGATCCGCCATTGGAATGTTTGCCGTCTATCTGCAAGTGTCCTTGTCCAGAGCAACAAATCCTCCTCCTTGGCTAGTGCAAATGAGCACTTTTTCACTCTCTTGGCCTCATTTATAGATCTTTGTCAGTGCATAGATGGACGTGCACTCTCTACATCTTATGTTGGTCGCGGTCTTTTGCATCTTCAAGTGCTTGTCCTTCATGCATCCGATCTCCGATTGTCAATCGTTCGATCCTCTCCTTTTTATCGATCAATTGGCCTCTTTTCTAGACATTTCTGGCCAATTCCTCGAGGGGGCATGCATATGTCATTGTTATTGTCTGGGGCATTTTCATTATTGTTCTTTGAAACAACCCATAAAATCACATTGTCTCAAAGAGGGGCAAAATGTAGACACCTAAAAATGGTCAACGCTTGCGGAGTCATACTTTAACATTTGCGCATTGCCTCATTTTAGGTTTTTGCGTGGCATTAACATTTCTCCTATGATTTGTACTTGGTTTTTATCATTTGCGAACATCGAGTCATTCTTCTACATTCTTCATTTATCTCGCTCTCGAATTTGGTCTTGTCGACAACACTATCCAGTCATGATTTTAATCGATCTTATCCTATTGCATCAATGTGTATGCTTATTTGTCATCATTTTGGACATCGTCAATCCTAATTAGGGTTTTGTCCTCCTATCAATCTTGCGATCAATTTGTCATTGATCGTTGTCCTCTTATCAATCTTGTCGATTTATCATCAATCCTTCAATCTTGCCGTTTAACGATCGATTTATCATCGGTCGTTGTCATGTTCGATCTTGTCATCGATCATGGTCATTTTCAATCTTATCATTTTGCAATCTATTTATCATCAACTCGTTGTCATGTTCGATCTTGTCATTTTGCGACCAATTCATCATTGATCGTGGTCATTTTCAATCCTGTCATTTTGCAATCTATTTATCATCAACTCTTGTCATCTTGTTCGATCTTGTCATTTTGCGATTGATTTGTCATCGATCATTGTCTGTCTCAAATATGTCAATTTGGATCAATTAGTCATTGTTCCTCATCAATTGGCGCATTTTCTCAATCAAATCATTTATCACATTGGTCATTTATCCATCCAAAATCAAATCATACTCGAGTCAATTATCTTTCATCAAGACCTAATTCATCTTCTAGGGTTTCGTGATTTAATCATTTAACCTTGTGTGTCTCATTTCTTCCTTTAGGATTAATAAATTGTTTATTTATCCTAAGTCTTCTCATTGCAATTAAATGTTCATTTAATTGGCTAATTATTCCTCTTTGTGAATTAATTAATAAATGACAAATTATTAATTAATTTACCTAATTCCTAAATTCCTCAATTTCCTAATTTCTTAATTTTCTAATTCCTAATTTCAATTTCCTCCTATTTCTCTCCTAAATTCATGGAAATGACATGTCAATTTGTCATAAATTTGTCATAATTGGCAATCAATCAATTTTGACATAGAAGTTGTCATAATTTGTCATAAATTATCAATCAACAAATTTTGCATAGAAAGTGCATAATTTGTCATAATTGACATAATTGATTTGCAATTTCCATTTGAATTGAATCATACTAATCTTGTCATCTCTCCAATTCTTCTA
Organism: Cryptomeria japonica; assembly: GCF_030272615.1. Lineage (NCBI taxonomy): Eukaryota > Viridiplantae > Streptophyta > Pinopsida > Cupressales > Cupressaceae > Cryptomeria > Cryptomeria japonica. Next base: position 733,761,522 of record NC_081412.1, on the reverse strand, counting down.
TAAATTGGATGAATTTCTTCAATCTTGGCTAATAATGAGAATAATCCTTAATCAGGCTATCGAATTTATGCTTCTAGTACTCTTGATCAATAATCAATGTCAATCTTGCTTTCAATCATGTATGTGCACTTGTAGGTGAGATCCACAACTATTTGGAGAGGAAAGAAGAACAATGGAGCCACATGGAAGGAGCATTCAAATCGTCATTCGGTTTGCATAATTTTCTAATTTTGTATGCTTTGTTTTCATGTCTCTATTGAATGTGTCTTAGGATAGATTCATTGCAATGAATGCACTTGTGATTGATTATTAGTTTTTATCTTGTCTTGTGATGATTTCCTATTTCCTAACGTACACATATATATATATATATATACGACACCATTTTCTTTGATCATGTGGTGTGTTTATATGGATGCATGTTATGTGGGTTATTTCTTCATGATGATGCAATGCTTAAATATATGATATAATGCATGATGTAGGATGTATGCTTTTATATGCTGTGAGATGTATCTTGAAAATGAGATGTATGATTTGATATGCTATGAGATGTATCTTGAAAATGAGATGTATGATAATGATATGCAACTAAATGTAAAATGATATGTAACTATGTTAAAATGATATGTAATTAATTGTAAAATGATATGCCATTAGTTGTAAGATGATATGCAACTATGTTAAAATGATATGCAATTAATTGTAAGATGATATGCAACTACGTTAAAATGATATGCAATTAATTGTAAGATGATATGCAACTATGTTAAAATGATATGCAATTAATTGTAAGATGATATGCAACTATGTTTTTGGTAGCATCCTCATTCTGTATTTGCCATCCGATATAGCCATTTGTTTGCTTTCTTTGTAGATATCATCATTGAGTATTGATTTGTTTTTAGGAAATGTTGAAAATTTATACAAGCATAATGGTATAATTGAACCATAATGACCTGAGAAAAATTTACATGATATTTGATTTTGCAAGATAGCACAAGCATCAAGGTATAATTGAACTAGGATGACCTGAGTGCGTATTGCATAAACAGACAAGATTAAATCATTTGAATGCGTGAAGTGGAATCAGGCCTTCAGTGATAGTTTGATGTATCATGTCTTGAGGCCAGTATTCACACAATACAAGTGATCACCTCCCAGACAGAAGACTAAGAAAATATTGGAAGTTCCTCATGATCTCTAGCTGTGAAGCATTTAGTGAGACAAGGAAGAGAATCCAAATAATCGAAAAAAAGTTCAAAATGCAAAACTAGTCAAGATTTTATGCTACAATGCAACATTCAGTACTTTAGAAAATCATCCATCCTTGGTATTTTTGTGAATTGTTTTGTTTTGTGATGAAGCGTCGTTTTTGGTTGTTGGATGTCATGCTTTTGAGTTTTGCTAGTAGCCTTGATGTCTTGAATGTTTACCATATTTAGACGATTGGAATGCCCCTAGCTAAGTGTGCCTCTTGATGTGAATATGTACAGTGATTTCCAAGCCATGGTGGATTTGTGGTAAGAGGATATATATATGGATAAACCAGGATAGTGACTATGCTAAGTATGTCCTGAATGGATATATGCTAAGTGTTAGGCAATGGCCGATAGTGTTTGGATGGAAAAATAGTATGGAGATAGATAGAGGAGCCATTCTTTCACTAGAGCACCTATTTACCAGGTTTTCACCATTTGTTTTTATTGTACTTTATGTTTTTGCTTTTTCTGGATTTTTTGATTTTTTTTTTTTTTTCGCTTTTTTCATGCACTAGGTTACTTAAGTGTAGTACCTCTTTAGATAGATGTTGTTAGTTGGTTCGTCAAGCACATCTCCTTCTGAAGTCATTAGCTAATAGGCACCTAATCCATAGACTGATATGATAACATAGGGACCCAACCAGTTAGGTTCAAATTTCCCTTTGTTTTCTCGATCTTGCTGATTTCTTGGATTTTCTTTGAGGACTAGGTCACCAACCTTGAAGGTGCGGGGGATGACTTTGTGATTGTAGCTCCTGCACATGCGTTGTTGATATGCTTTGAGATGAGTATAAGCATGCTGACGTCTTTCATCTAATAGTTCAAGTTCTTGCAGTCAGTTAACTCGATACTCTTCATTTGGGATTAAGCCTTTTAAAGAGACTCTGAGAGATGGGATTTCTACCTCCAGGGGTAAAATGGCTTCTGATCCATATACCAATGAGTATGGTGTTGCTCCTATAGGTGTGCAGATGTTGGTTCTATATGCCCAAAGTGCTGGATTGAGTTGTACGTGTCAATCTTTGCCTACATCATTCACTGTTTTCTTGAGGATTTTCAGTATTGTCTTGTTAGATGCTTCCGCTTGACCATTTCCCTGTGGGTAGTATGGTGTAGAGAACCTATGTTGGATTTTGAATTTTTCACATAGTTCTTGGACATCTTGATTTTTGAAAGGCCATCCATTATCTGTGATGATTGAACTTGGTATACCATAGCTGCAGATCAGATAATTGAGGATAAAAGAGGCAATTTGTTTCCCAGTCACTGTGGTCATGGGAACTGCTTCTATCCATTTGGTAAAGTATTTTGTTGCTGTTATAATGAAATTGTGTCCATTTGAAGATGAAGGATGAATTTTGCCTACCAAGTCCAGTCCCCACTGACAAAAGGGCCAGGATGTTGTAAATGGTTGTAGTTCCTGTGCTCGTGCATGTATCAGATTACCATGGATCTGGCATTTAGGACATTTCTTGGCGAAGTGGTATGAGTCTTTCTCCATTGTAGGCTAGTAGTATCCCATCCTTAAAATCTTTTTAGCAAGAGTAGTGCCACTTGAATGTGTGCCACAAATACCTTCGTGAAGCTCGTGTAAAGCAGAATCAGAATCATTACGATCAAGGCAATGAAGAAGAGTACCATCTAGACCTCGACGATACAAAGTATCAGCGGTAAGGGTGTAACGGGCAGCTTGTCAGATAAAGTTACATTTTTGGTTATAGGATTGGTCAATTGGTAAGATGTTGTGCTTAAGGTAGTCATATATTGGTCCATATAATAGAGAATCTGAACCAGTCAAGGCATAGATAACCTGGGATTCAAAGTGGTCATAGGCGGGGGAGAACACTTGCTCTACCGGGAACTTGTAACAACTCTGTTGCTCTGGAATTTGTAGTAATGAAGTGATAGTAGCCATTGCATCAGCTGCTTTTTTGTTCAATCTCAGTATTTGCTCGAAGGTGATGTCCACAAAATATTGTATGAAGTCATCCACCATTCGCTTGTAGGGTAGTAGCTTGTCATCGTTTGTCTGATAGTTGTTGTTGATTTGATGTATGACCAGTTGCAAGTCTCCATAGACTTTTAACTCTGTGATTTTCCATTCTATGGCCATTTTGATACCTATAACCAATGCCTCATATTCAGCCACATTATTTGTGCAGGGAAACATAAGCCTATATGATCTTGGTATAGTGTGTCCTTCAGGAGTGATGAACAGAATGCTAGTACCTGAACCATGTTGTGTATAGGATCCGTCAAAGTATAGGGTCCATTGTTTAGTAGAAAGAGTAAGAACATCCCTATCCAGAAATTCATTCTCCATTGTTTGTTTTCCTGGTAGCGGTGCTTCAGCCAGCTAATCTGCAATTGCTTGTCCTTTGATTTCTCGTCTTTCTGTGTACTGAATGTCAAATTCACTGAGAATCATGACCCATTTAGGCAATCGGCCTGTAAGAGCTACCTTGCTGAGTAGATATTTGAGAGGATCAATTTTTGCAACTAGCTTAATGGTGTGTGCTAGCATATAATGTTGGAACGTCTGAGATGCGAAGACCACTGTTAGGCAAGCCTTTTCAATGAATGTATAGTTGAGTTCATAGCCATTTAGTGTCCTACTGATGTAATATATGGCTCATTCCTTTCCTTGTTGATCTTCTTGTGCCAATAGTGCCCCCAGCGATATATCTATTGTTGAGATATATAGGATAAGTGGCTTTCCTGCGACTGGTGGTACTAGAATTGGTGGATTCATTAGGTACTGTTTGATTTGGTAAAAAGATTATGCACACTTGGTCTCCCATTTGAATGGTACATTTTTGTGTAGTAAATGGTTAAATGGTAGACATTTATTTGCTAGCTGAGCGATGAATCGCCTGATTGATTGAAGTCATCCTTGTAGAGATCTGAGTTGACTGATATTCTTTGGTGGTGGCATGTCCATAATGGCTTGTACCTTTGCTGGATCTACTTCAATACCTTTAGCTGAGACAATGTAGCCTAGTAACTTGCCTGATGTAACCCGGAAGACACACTTCTTAGGGTTGAGCCTGACTTGGAATTTCTCCAATCGATCAAAGATCTTTGTTAGGATGCCAAGATGTTCTACTCTGGTGAAGGATTTAGCTAGTAAATCATCCACATAGTCTTCCATAAATGTGTGCATCATGTCATGGAATATTGTTGTCATTGCTCTTTGATAAGTGGCCCCTGCATTTTTTAATCCAAAAGGCATAACATTCCAACAGTACGTTCCCCAAGGATAGGTGAATGTGGTTTTATCTTGATCTTCTAGGGCTATTTTGATTTGATTATAGCCTGAGAAACCATCCATTAGTGAGAGCATTGCATGGCCTGCTGTGAGATCTACAATTATGTCAATACTGGGCAGAGGAAAGTCATCTTTTGGACAAGCTTTGTTGACGTCTCTGAAGTCAGTGCATATTCTGATACTACCATCTGGTTTTGATACTAGAATGATGTTGGAAATCCATTCTGCATAGTCAATGGGTCGGATGAATCCAACATCTAATAATTTCTTTAGTTCAGTTTTGACCATGAGTGCCACCTGTAGATTCATCTTTCGTAGCTTTTGCTTGACTGGTTTAACTCCTTAAGAGATGGATAAGTGATGCATGATTAAGTGTGGATCCACTCCAAGCATATCAGCATATGACCAAGCAAAGTTAATTTGTTGTTCTTTAAATAAAATGATGAATGCTAATCTTTCTTCCTCTATCAGAGATTCTGCAAGGTGTAAGTTCCTAACTACATCTATGGTGCCAATGTTAATTGATTGAGTGGGCTCAATCAATATGGGTGATTGCTCATGAAAGTGCTCAGGAAGAGTGTTATGTCTCCCATTGTTAGGTGCCTTAAACAGGTTTTCACCCTCAGATGTGTCCTTTATTTTTACTTTTTTGTGATCTAGAGCTACCATTGACAGGTTTTCAGCATCAAACCCTTTACTTGGTTCATTTTTGCGACTGAGAGACTTGGCACTCCCTAGTTTGCAGACATCGTTACTTTGTTCACTGGTAGAGTGTATTTCTGGATTTACGATACATAGGTAATGGATAATAGATTCATCATCTTGGAAAATTGGTATATCATGGATTTCAGGTTCATCCCAGTTGATGAGGTCAGGAAAGACAAGCAGTAAGGAATCGTTAGGTGGATCCAGTTCGGCTATTGTGAGTGTTAGGACAGAGTTTTCATCATGATTGTTCTTGGTTTTAAAGAAGTCCAGGATTTCGTCGAGGTCTTTAATGGTATTATCTTCCACATATACTTGTTCATAATTTTTCTATTCGCTTTCCTTGGCATCATAGATATTCTACGATCCAAATTCAAGAGGTCTAGCTCTTGCATTATGTTCTTTTTGAGAAAGAGATATAGAATCAGTATTATTAGGGATATCTGTAGTAGTATTGGAGCAGGTACCCCATTCATATTCATTGGAATCAGTCTCTAAGGCATCATCCTAGATTCTATCAGTGCTGTAAACTGGTATGTTGTATGGTGAAAACAAATCTTTGATGATAGACACCACTTTGATAGATTTTGTTGATTCTGTGTCAGAGTCGTCTTCTATTTTCTGTATTTGTTCATAGATTGTGCTTCTTCGGGGAGGAATAATGGTATCTGGAGATGATTTTATTTGTTCTTGAGATATTGGTGTTTGAATATGAGCTACTGCTGTAGATATGGCCCTTTTGTGTTTCAGAAGCTTTTCCTGATGTAACTTCTGATCTTGACGTTCCTGTGCCTTGCAGATTGTTTTTGCTGATTCAAAGAGTGCTTCCTGCCAAGATTCTTCTTTGTACTTCATCTTTACTTTCCATTGAGGTTTTATAGTTAGGTGGGGTGGCCTTTTTAATAGGAAGGTGAGCTCACAACCCAATCCTGCTTTGTTTCTATTGGGTTGTGAAGGAAGATTTATAGGTTCAGTGACTCCTTTGCATTTCCCAATAGGTCCTTTACCGTCATATCCCATTTGCTACATGATCAAGTATCCTTTTCCATATAGGTGTGTAGGTAGAACAATATCCAGAGTAGCTGTTCTATTATCTTCTTTCTCATCTTTGTATAACTAGCTAAGAATATCCTTATCTTCTGATTCATGTGCCAGAGTGCCCAATTGGATAAAGGTACCATCAAATTTGGTGATGGGCTGAGTGACCAGATGTATCGATGTAGTGTGCAATCCATGAGATCTAGGTGATGTTGGCAATTTGGCTAAACATAAGGGCTCCAAAGAGTATTCTCCTATATCTTGGTCTTTGATTTGCATTTTCTGTTTGAAGTCTCCCCATAAGGAGTTGGATTTTGCTATTTGTTGATTTGATGTTGAAGATCATTGCTTTTCTCTATTATGAGGAACCAAACAGTCTTGGGCTGCCCCCATTGCATTGCAATGTTGAAATGGATTGTGATCAGTAGATATGAAGACCTCTTGTCCGTCATAGGGAAATTTGACACACTGGTGATATGTGGAAGGTATTGCTTGCATTTCATGTATCCAAGGCCGCCCTAATAAAATATTGTAGGTAAGGTCTATGTCCAAGACTTGACATATAGTATCCTTTTGTATTGGTCCAACTTGAATAGGTAATATCATAGTTCCTTTAGAGGATCTTTCCTCATCATCATATGCCTTTATGGTAATCTTCTTGTAGGGATCAATAGATTCTTCTGAGAAACCTAATGCACGGATAAGCTTTAAAGTACATATATTAAGTCCGGCTCCTCCATCTATTAGGACTCTTTTTACTTGATGTTTGCAAACAATGACTTCGATATGGAGAGGATTATTATACAGATGGCTTAAGGAGGCATCGTCATGCTCCGAGAAGGTGAGGTTATGAGGTCCAGTCATATGGGCGACCATGGCTTGAAATCTGTCTATATCCAAATTTTGAGGTACATTGGTTTCCAATAGCGCTTGTTCTAATATGTCTTTGTGCTTTGGTGAAAGTTTCAACAATTCTAGTATAGATATCTATGTTGGAGTTTTACGGAGTTGGCTAACCAAATCATATTGGATTTTTGGTGTGGTAGTCATAGGTGCAGTATGTCCTTTCAAGACATATTTCTAAGTTTGGGTTGTTACATTGACAGATTCATGATCACGCTTATCTCGGATGGTGATGACATTTACTTGATGATCTTCAATGGATATGTGATTTATGGTGTTGTTGTAGATATAGTTGATATGAGCTCCACATGTATCATTCAAGGTTCAAGCTCCATCTTTGTAATTTGGAAGAGGATTTTTAAAGGCTCCATGATCACCATTTGTTTTGAGACCATCTATTGTTAAGTCACCTCGATCAATCATATCTTGTACCACATGTTTTAACCTCATGCAATCATTCGTCTGATGACCCTTGTTACAATGGTAATCACAATAGTGTGAATCATTCCACCAAGGTGGTTTGATTTGAGGTTCATAGTTGCTGATTGGAGGCAAGAAAAGAATCTTGTGTGCCAAAAGTTCTCTTGATGCTGATTCTAGTGATTGTCCCAGTGGTGTGAAGATACGCTTTTGGAAATTGTTTGTGTTGTTGCATGAATTGTTGTTAGGTCCTGGATTCATGTTTTTGTTTTGAGTATCATTGGTGTTGTTTGTGTTGAGTTGTCCTTGATCGGTGTTTTGTGCATATGTGTTAGCATTTGGATTAGCATTTTTAGGATTTTTTGTGTTTTGAGGATTTCCAGATAATGCAAGCACTGGTTGCTTAGATTTGGGATCATGTGTTTCATTGTTGCCTTCATTTTTGTTTTGAGTCCAAAATCAAGATTTGTCAAGGTTGGTGTTGTTCTAGTTTTTGTAGTTTGATGAGTTTGTTCCTTCCTTGTAAAATTTGAGTGTTCCCTTTTTGACACATGCTTCCTCTACTTGAATGCCATTTTCAATCAATTTAGCGAAAGATGGTATGCATTGAAGTTTTAGTCTGTAACTCATTTCACTATTCAAATTATCGATGAAGATTTCCATTTTCTCCTTCTCAGGAATATCTCGAGGATATCTGGATACCATACATCGCCAGCGTTGAAGGAATATCATGAATGTTTCATTGTTCTTTTGTTTGGTGTTGCAAACATCTAGCATGGTTATGGCATGTTGGATGTTATAGGAATATTCAGTTATGAATTCATCAAATGATCTGACAGGTGGTGTAATTTTGGATAACCATTCCATGGTTTGCCCTCCCAAGCTTCTTGGGAATAACCTCATCAAATAGGTGTCATCATGAGCAAATTCAAGGCTCATTGTGCAAAATTCTCGAACATGATCTCGGGGATCACTTTTCCCATCATATTTATCGAATTTGGGAATGTTTGAGTTTGGAGGAAAAAGGACCATGTTTAATCTTCTGTCAAATGGATAAGGACATATTTCATTTAAAGAGTACCGCACTATTGTCCCTTGCTACATATCCTGTATTTGCCTTTGCAACATTTGCATTTGTTGAGTAAGGGCAGCAAAAGGTATATTGTCTTGTCGAGGGAAAAGATCTTCCCTTGTATTTGTTCTCAGCTGAAAAGGTGTGGTAAAGGGTATATTGTGCTCTGGTGTTTCTAGTTTGGGTATACGCATTTCTGGTATGCGTTGTTCTGGAATGTGTTGCTCAGGTATGTGTTGTTCAAAGTTACGAGTTTCTTCTTCTCTTTGTTGTTCTTGATATGCATATTGTCGAGATCCAGTTTTAAAGATGTTTGAGTCTAAATCTTCGAGAAGTTTAACGCCTTTACTTGTAAGCATGAGCAGATATTTTTCTTTATCATTTTCCATGAGCCTTTCTACAAGATTTTGGAATGAGGGATTTTCCTGACATTCCTGAAGAAGTGCTTCAGTAATTTCAGGTTCTTCTAAGGGTGGAACTTCAAAAGGATTTGACAATCTTCAATTCATACTAGACTCAGCATGTGTCTCGCTTTGTTCGTTTCATTGAGAGCGAGTAACAGGCATTTTAGTAGAAACTTTCAGTGATGAAAGGAACAAAAGCCTCGTTGATATGTTGTTCGGAGGTGGGTGGTTCTGGTCGAGATGTGTTATAAGTGATACACTCATCGGGCAAGAATGTTGGATTGATTTTTTCATTGCAGTTTATGATTTGATTAAAAGCAGACTTTTGACAGTAGGCTCTTGTCTTCAAGGGATCTTTGTCAAATTCGTTGGATTTTTTTTGGATATAACGTTTGACGTGATGAAGGAGTACCCAATGAGATTTGAATAGTTGACGATTGATGTATCAGAACTTGTTTCTCTTGATGAATTTGGAAAAACTTTGTTGTTTCTTCAACGTGACGTTACAATAAAGGTTCTTTCTTCTCAGAATATGAGGATTAGTCATGCATGAGTGATCAATGGTTTCCTTTGATTTGTTTGGATTCGGTTGATCTTGTTTGAAAAATTTCAAATCTTACTCTATCAAAGTGAAGGTTTAGATGCCCCTTCATGACAAAGTGTGTCAAATTGTATGGATAAAACCCTCCCGATGTGGAGACTGGATTTGACAACTTGAAAATTTTAAACAAGTGTTTTTGTGAGATAAAATCCATAAGATAGTAAAGAATTATGTTGATACAAATGATGATGTTTCCAGATTATGATAAGATAGACATTTTTTATCGTGCGATTCATTTAGGATTTTACAACGTTTGTTTTGACACAAATTTAGCTCAAGAAATAGTCTTAATGGTTTGTTTTTGCTATTCTTGTTTGATGAAAATGATGTTTGATGAAGAAGGCTTTGGAAAATGTTTTCAAATTTTTTTAAAATTCCTCACTGTTTTGCCCTCTATTTTTGTGTTTTGGATCACGCGCTAAAACAGAGACTATATGCGCTACAAAAGTTACCCCATGCACTAAAACAATGACCACATGCACTAGGCTGCCCCCAGACATGCGCTAAAGTTTTGAATGTTCAAAAATGTTTTCTATTTGTTTTGAAAAATCTATGTGCTACCCTAGGCCTGCAAAATGCTAGCCTGTGAACCCAATGCGCTAATGTTTAGCCTCCACGCGCTAAGCTGGTGTTTCTATGCGCTAGACTGTTTCTTTGATGCGCTAAATGGTTTCACACTTTTTTTGCCTTGAGATGAAACACTACTGTTTGGAACCAATGCGCTAATTGGATGGTTGGATGCACTAACAAAAGGTTTTCACACGCTAAGAGGCTACTCTTATGCGCTAAACTGCCATGATTTTTCTTTTGGTTGATTTTTTTCAAATTTTGAACTTTTGTTGTGAAATTTTCAAGTTCGATGGATGATTTTTTGAAGTAGTAAAAGCAAGCACAACATAAAAAGTACAACCATTTTGCCTAATCTAACAAAAAGTGTATGTTCTGCGAGGATGTGTTCAAATCCCCAATGTTTTAACAAGTTTTGATATGAATAATACACTTCAGAAAGACTCTTTAGTTAAGGGTCATAAATAACATCATAGCCCACTAGTCTCGATACTCCATCAGCTCAAACAGCCGTGTCACCCCCTAGAGGGCGCCCATTTTTTTGCCTTTTGCCAGAAATTAACCCAAAGTGAATCGCTTCACAGTTGAGTAGTTATCTTGGGAGATATATGGTGAGTAATCTTGGGGGTGGATTCTTCCCCACCCTTGCACTATGATGTTATAAATGTCTAGTTACTGACTCGGTTCAAAGCTTCTATTTCTATGGTTCATAATCAGGCTTCCCGTTCGGCCGTCAGTGATAAACTCCCTCAGGAGGCTTCCCAACCTTTAGAACAAAGGCTTTACGTATCTCAAGGATACTGGGGGAAGGCTAATCACTGTGCGCAACTGTTGAAAAGGAATTTCGTCACTTTCCACGTTTGATTATAGTGGGTTGGAATTCTTGGCGTCAAAGTCATTCCCCACTTAGGTCATTCCCTTCACACTGGCCATAAACGACTTTAAGAGTTGATTTCAACTCCTTGGGAAGGCAGGCCTGCTAAAAGTTTTATTGCTTGAAGTAAAGAAATCTTTTAAGAGTGGTCTGGATTTTTGGTCACCCAGTTAAGGGGAGAGCATATTCCTTCCACTTTCGAAATAAGGCAATCAAGTTGTTCTTTTTAGCCTTTAAGATAATGATTTGCTAACTTCTATGTGGAGATGTTGCTCCAACAAGCATGATGTTCTTTTTAATCTTTCATAGCGATGATTTTCTAATCTAGGAAAATAATTTGGTCAACAAAGCAAAATTTTGATCTTTGGTGGTCAACAAAAGAAATTGATAAAAGAAAATTTCCAGCTCTACCTACAAGAAATTGTCAGTCCTGCAAAATTCCAATCAAATAGTTAGAAAAATCTGAATTTTGGTGGACTTCTACAAGTCTAAATTTAATTTCAGTTACAATTTTAATTTTTGCCTTCGGTTTGTGATGCGCTACAGAAAGGACTGTACATGCTACAATATAACCTAGATGCGCTATAATTATGTCTAAATGCACTACTCTGTGCGTCGGAAGCGCTGCTCTATTTTTCTCCTGCGTTGAGACCTGCAGGAAAAGTACTGATTTGATGCACTAAAAGATGGACTTCACGCGCTGGATGATGGACTCCACACGCTAGATAGTGAGCTGGATGCGCTATCTAACAGACCCGACGCACCAAACTATTTTTCAGATGCGCTACTCTATTTTTCTTCTACGCTGAGACCTACAGGAAAAGATTAGTGGAAGTCATGCGCTAAAGAATGGACTTCACGCGCTAGAGTATAGACCCCACGCGCTAAACAGTAAGCGGGATGTGCCAGACTGTTAACCGAATGCACTAGGGAATGTTTCCCACGCACTGATTCCTATTTCCCGCGGACCTGCAAAAGTGGTTAATTTTAAAAACTGATTTGATATATGGGGTGTGGCCCCACGGTGGGTGCCAAAAATGTATGCGGGAAAAGTGGGTCGATATAACTCAATATGTGAAAATATTCTAAAAGGACTTGTCCACACACACATAGAGGACTTCTTGGTGCAAGCTATGGAGTAATGAAGTATTACTTAGCTTCCCAAGGTGGGTCTCATGGTTCTCTATCTTACAATGTCCCTCAAACCAATGTTTTTGCTCTCAGATCACTGAACAAAATGGTTTAGGGATGGCAAATGCAAGAACGAGGGATGCTTTGATAGATTTTAGTATGAAATGCATCCTAAGCTATGCATGATTCTAGAAATGCAATAAACTAGATGATAAGATGACAAGGTTAGTAAATAAACTATCCTAGCATGATATATTAGTCTATGATTGAGCTAAATGATAAAGAAAGTATTCTAAACATGCATATTTAGACTAATTCCTGATTTAAAAGAGGCTAAAATGATGAGCATAAAAATGATATGAAAGCTTGAATATATTTGAGCATAAGTGTGATACTACAAATTTGGAGGATGATTAAAATGGAGGAATGAGAGCTCTATTTATAGCAAAAACAGGGCAATGGATGGTCAAGATTGAAAGAGTTGATCAAGGGTTGAGTGTGAAAGTTGGGGATCCATGTTTGCAATTTGCACCAATGAAATGGTGACAAATGTCAACCTAGGGTTGGGTTGAAAGAAGGGGTAGGAGACATTAAATGCCTGAGAAGACCTTAGGGTTATCTAGAAGGTAAGGGTCAAGTCTAAATTAAGATTACCTACTAGATTAAGAGTTAATCCAAGGATAAACCTTTGTGCAAATGATTAAGAGATAATCATGGTCAAAGCATTAAATGCTTGATGAGACCCTTGGGTTGGATGAAGGTTGAGTTAAAAGAAATTCTTTAACCATGTAAGAGGGTTTGAGTTAACCATTAATGGTTATGAAGACTTTGGGGAATTAAGTGGTTGAAGGTTTGAAGCCTTTAATGGTTATCAAAGACTTTGAGGTTTTGAGAAGTGACCTCCCTTTGCTTAGGGATGTGACAAAATTTAGAAGATGGGTTAAGGTAATTAGAAGCGATTAGAAGAGTCTAGAAGAGATTAGATAGGGGTTTAGGAAGGCAAGTGGGAGATGTAGGATTTTGCAAGTGGATGGAGAGATAATAGGATTTAATTGAATTAAATGATTTATTCAATTTGGTTGTAATTTGGGGAAATTAAATAAATTAGATTTATTTAATTTTAGGATAACTATTTAATTAAATTTGAATTTAATTAAAAGTGGATAGGGGGAATTTAATTGAATAAAATGATTTATTCATTAAATGGATATAGTGAATTTAATTTAAATAAATTGAATAATTTACTTAATTAAATAGAGGAATGTGTATAATTTAATTAAATTGGATTTAATTAAATAGAGAAATGAACATAAAATTCTCATTTAGGAATATGGTCATTTTTATACGTCTACAAGTGGTTCTTGTTGGTCATGTTGGATAAGCTGGGGATAGACGAGGGGCATGTCATCATCGGTTTTAAGGAGAGAGAGGACTGGGATGGTAAAGATGTAAACATCTGTGGTATCACTGTCTGAACTACTTGTATCTGATTCGGAGCTTGGATCCCAGAATGACTCTATCCAAGCATTAGGACATGTTTTAGGAAGAGGAGTTATTTCATGTTTGTCTTCCATAGGCAAATTATCAGGTTCAAGGAAAATATTGTCAAGGGCATAGGAGCTAGAAGAAAAAGAACTCCACTCCCATTCATTGGAATCAGTTTCGGGTCGGGTATCCTCAGGTGTTATTTCATCATCAGAGTCACGCCCTTTTCCACATGTGGTCACTTTGGTAGATGAGGATCCAATTCATAATGGTACAAAACCTAACCCTAAAGCTGGAGGTCGCATCTTGGGTATAATAGGTTCTAGCCTTCCATTTTTGTTCAGGCCTAAGCCACTGCAGCCATCATATCCTTTCTTTTGCAGCATAGTAAATCCTTTGCCATACCGTTCCACTAGCAACCTGACAGGTGGGGTCTCAATTGGATCCTTATAAAGCCAATCTATGACATCATCATCTAAAGTTTCTTTATCAGGTTCACCCCATCTTGTAAATGTAGTGGGAGGCTGATATTGAATAACTACCTTAGGTTCCTTTTGCAACAAATGTGCTTTGCCATATGATTTTGGAGATATTGGTAAATTCTTGATGAGAAATGTTTGATCCATTGAATATTCTCCGCATCCTTGGTCTTGTATCTTCAATTTTCCTTTGACAACATCTAACAATTCATTAGGATCCACATAACTATGTGAGTGGGCCTCTCTATTGACTGGGACTTGCTGCTGAGGGGAATCCTTTAGAGTAGCACAAAATTGAAATGGATTAGGATCTCCTAGAATTGTTATTCTAGTTCCATTGTAAGGATATTTTAAACATTGATGATAGGTGGATGGAACTGCTTTCATTACATGGATCCATGGACGGCCAAAAATCATATTGTAAGGGAGATCAAGGTCTAAGACTTGCAAAAGAGTGTTTTCTATCACTGGACTGACTCTAATAGGTAATGTAATTATCCCTTTAGATGGGCGCTCAGCATCATCATATGCTTTGATTGTTATTCTTCTGGAAGCATCAATGTCATTTTCTATATAACCAAGGCCAATGACCACTCTCAAGGTACAAATATTAAGACCCACTCCGCCATCTATCAAGACTCATTGGATTTTGCAATTATGGACAAATACTTCAATATGTAAAGGATCATTATGAGGGAGCTTATCAGGTGAGATATCATTATCACAAAATGCAACATTTTGGGAAACAGCTAGATGTCCAATTCAAGCTTGAAACTGGTCAACATCAATGTCTGTCGGGATAGTGGACTCAATTAAAGCTTTATCTAGGACTGCACGATGCATGGGGGACATTTTCAACAAATCAAGGATTGATATTTATGCAGGTGTCTTTCCTAGATGATCTAAGAGATTATACTGACTTGCAGGAGTTGGTTTGGGAGGAGCTGCAGGAGCTCCTTTCAGGACTATTTTGGATCGACGAGTGGTGACTGCGCAAGAAGGATCTTGTCCCTTTATTCTTAGGGTGGAAACATACTCATTTGATGCTTGAAAACAATTGATGACATTTTTATAACCAGTACTTGCATAATTTGTTGTTTGGTTAGAGTTTGAAGAAGATACTTTACCCTTGTCATGATCAAGCAAAGGAGTTTTGAAAATGGTATGATCAGTGTTAGAGGTCACATTGGGCGGATCTACCTCAATTACTCCTTTCTCTAACAAGTCTTGAATCATATGTTTCAATTGGAAACATGACATGGTTTTATGTCCTTTTGACCGATGGTATTCATAATATGCATTATCATTCCACCAATGTGGCTTTACCACTGGTTCTGCCTTGATATCTGGTAGCTTGATAAATTTGCTTGTATTAATTGTTTCATTACTAACTCAATAGGCTCTCCCAATGGTGTAAACTGTCAAGAAGGCCCATCCCTCAATCGAAAAGGTTTGCGTTGCTGGTTTTGTTGCTGGCCTTGTTGTTGATTATATTGTTGAGTGTATTGTTGAGTATGCTATTGGTATTCCGGTGGTTGAGTAACATTGTTCATTGGTGTTTGATTTTGTTCCATAGTTGACATATTAGGAACACTCAATTTCTTGATTGTGAACAGGGGTTGATTTGCATTCACCGCTCTTGCATCAACAACTCCATCATTAGTGACATTCTTGTTTTTATACCAAAATCTATTTCTGTCCCCTGAATTGTTTGTGTTGTCACTGTCTTTGTTAAGCTTAATGACTCCCTTGGCTACAAGAGCAGTTTCAATGTTCATCCCTTTCTTAATGAGTTTCTCTATAGTACTGGGACTTTTCAATTTTAGTTCATACATCATTTCTGGGACCAAATTTTGGATAAACAGATTCACTTGTTGTTCTTCAGGTATATCTAGGGAAGAATGACTATACAAGCTTTGCCATCGTTGCAAGAAAGTCACTAATGGTTCACCTTGCTTTTGCTTGGTGTTGCATAAATCTGACATGGTCACGTCACTGTCGATGTTGAATGCGAGGTGAGATATAAACTTTTGAGCCAATTCAGACCAAGTCTTTATATTTCCTGGCAGATGCAAATACCAATCCATGGCTTGTCCCGTGAGACTTCATGCGAATAAGCGCATTAAATATGTTTCCTCATAACTCACTTTAGTACATGCTGCGAAAAATGCTCGAATGTGATCTTTTGGATTACCATTCCCTTTATATTTCTCAAAATTAGGTGCTTCAAAATGCTTAGGGAATGGAGGCATGTATAAGCTCTTGTCAAATGGATTAGGACATAAATCCTGATCTGTATACAACTTCTTTGTTCCTTTAGTTTCTAATGCATCAACTTGTCATTGCAACTTCTCAAGCTATTGTGCAATTCTATTAGATTTTAGAGGTCCATCATTAATCCCGGTGGGTACTCTTTGTCGATACATGTGTTTCTGATCAGTTGTTGATGCTCTGAAATGGCCGTTTTTGGTGTCTTTGGCATATAATGTTCTTGGTACATCTCTTGTTGTTGTAGTTGTGCCATGCTTTGATATTGACCTTGTTGCTATGCTTCTTGTAGTCGAGGTTGATATTGCAATTGAGGGTGTTGTTGATATTGCATAGGCACCAATTGCGGTTGTGAAGTATGATAGCTTGTTTGTCTTGGCATATATTGAGGCACATGTTGTTGTTGATGCTAACGAATCAGAATTTGCTAACTTTGTGCCAATTTTTGTCACGGTGTAAATCCCATCATTTGCAAAAAACTTTGTTTGGGTGGTTTTTGTTGTTTCTCCTTAAGATGGGGTATGGCACTTGCATTAACTTGCTGTGTTGTTTGTCAAATCCATTGTGATGGTTGCAAGTTTGCAATAACTTGTAATGGGGTAGAAGGCACTGCAATTTGTTGTCGAATGCGATATTGTTGCTGTTTTACATTGCTTGTTTGCACATTTGATTGTAACTTTTTGTGTATTACTCAATTGTTGCAACAATTGTTGTTGGTGCAAACCACTATCCGTAGCTCTTTGTGTCACCATTATCGAAGGATTCGTCGCAATAGTGTTTGGCAAATATATTGAGCTTAACAGGACATAAGAACTTTGTTGCATCGTGGAATTGTTTTGGACATTGGTGATATCAGGCATTCCAGTCATGAAGCTTTCTTGCATCTTAGATTTTGATCCAATTTTATGCATGTAAGGAACCACTTCTTGTTGAGGGATAGTTGTCAATATTTGCATGGTCTTCATTTGATCTTGTGTTATAGGTGTGGTGTTAAATAATGGATTATTTATTGTCTCAAATGGTGACTTTTGAGGAATAGTCACTATCAATGCCTTTGAAGCACGTTTACTCATCAAGGTAGATTGAGTTTCTTGTCGCGTATTTGGATGTGGAGAGAAACTTAACAGCTCACCGCCTTGTTGTTTTTGCACATTGATTTTCTCACTTGAGGAGGTCACATTACTCATCATGTTAAAATATTTTTGTGGGAACATCTTAAAGACCTTGTTCAAGAATTTATCCATCTTTTTTGTCAACTTTGGATCTTGAAGGAACATATCAACATCATCAGAAGCATCAGAATCTGATGAAGAATCTAGTTGGACATTTGGATTCGTTTCTTGTTGAATGCCTTGATCTGAACCAAATCCTTGTGAAAGAGTTTGTTCCTCATGTAATGTTTGAATTTCATGTTGCAGGTTTGGTTGATTCCAATCGAAAGGTGCATTTCCTCTTGGTGTTGGTGGAACACTCCCATGTCCTAGTTTCATGGGTACAAATACTGGTTCATATAATGGAGGTGGTCCAAGTTGAACCATCCCATATGGTGGTAATGATGTGTTTGATAAACCTTCAATTTGTACTATTTGACTAGTTTGAAATTGTGAATTTGATATGTTGTCAATGGGTTGATACATTGGTTCGCTCATCTTCTTAGATTTTGACCTTGTTTCAACGGCCATGTCACTTATGCAAATGCAATATTTTTGGAAATTTTCAAGGACAATATATGATATGTGACTAAATGCAAACTAAATAGATGAGAATGCAATCTATGACAAGAATGCAACCTATGTTTTTGGTTGTTTTTCAAGATTTTGACAAACTTTTTGGAATGCAAATCTAAAAGAGACCCTTAAGAAATTGAAATGATGTCTAGACCTCAAAGGACAAAAGGACCAAGTGACAAAAGGACAAAATGACAATGTCTCCCCTATATGCTTGGATACTAAGCTAGGTTTGACCAAATGACAATAATGACAAAAAGAGAAAAGGTTTGATAAGGTCTAGACTTTCTAACAATGACTTAGGGTTTATCAAAGATTTGGATTACTGAAGTATGACAAAACCTAGTTTTGACACTATATGCAAAGGGACAATTACTATGCAAATAACCCTAATATGATATGATAATGACCTAAGATTAATGAAGAGACCTAGGGTATGTAAATATGAATGTATGACAATGGTATTACTCTAATGCAAGAGGACACATGCAAATGGATGACCCTTATTGATATGCAAAGGAGTATGACCTAGGTGAAACCTAACCTTGGTGGTTGACAATGACTTTGCAAAATGCAAACCTAAGATGAACCTAAATCTAAGTGACATGAATGTTGAGACAAGATTTTGAAAAATGTTTGACAACCATGTTTGAAGGTGTTTTGAACTTTGTTGGATGAAATGTTCTTGTGTTTAGCCTTGCTTTGAATCAATTTGTCTTGTTTTTGAAATGAGATGCAATTCAACTTTTGACAAGCAAAGAAGACAAGATATTTTAACCTAGACTCAAGACAATCATGCTCATTCACACATTTCTTATGGTAGGCAAGGACATTAGGTACTTGAGAGGTAGACTTGTTATGGGATTCAAGGAGAATACATAGATGCTTGACCCCACGGGCTCCCCTCCATGGCACTCACTTCTCAGGGCAGCCAAGAATTAGTCCCCATTGAAATCTCCCCATGGAAAACTTAGTATCTCTTCCAAGTATCCGAACTTGTCCTTCTCAAGCAACTAGAAGGATTTTTGGCCTCTAAATACAAGGTGTTTAGTAAGGATTTCTGTTAAGTGTTACTCCTTGGTGTCATGCAAGCATGATTGAGACATTAAGCCCACCAAGATACCAAACAAATGTATTCGCGCAAGCATGAATTAGACCGTGAGGTCCTACTTAGATGTTGATATGAGAAAGAGTTCAAGGGTCATCACTTCCCAAGTAACTGCAATTCCCACATAACCCTTCCTTCAAAGCTTTCGCCCATCAGGTATTTGTTTATAGTGAGTTAGAATGCCAAGGTATTCTAGCCGTACTCACTTTGGGTCATTCCCCTCTCGTGATTGTCACTTGCTTGCAAAAGCAAAAGGTCAGGAAGGTAGGCCCTCTAAAGGTGACACACAATCAAAAACATGAGCATGGTATCAAAGATCTGGATTTCTGATCACCCTAAGAAGGATGAGAGCATACTCTCCTACTCCAATGTCAAACTCAACAATAAAAGCAAACATACATTCATTCCATCCTATTTAGAAATCATACTAGGTGCCTAAATATTAATTACAAACACAAAGTTTAGTTGTAGTCCAAGGCAACCTACAAAACGCAAGTCAGAAGTTTGATTTTCTTAGTCTTTGACTATTGAACCTGCATAAAATGTGTTAGTAGTTTCATTTGTTGTCTTTGCCATGTGTAATGCCAAGGTGTCGCACAAAGAATTAGTACCAAAAACCAAAAAGAAGAAACATAATGCAAAACAAAACAATTTGCAAGTAAAAACACTACTTTTTTTACCTTTGTTTCTGGACTTACACAAGCGCAGAATGCTTGACACAGGCGCAGATTGTCTCACACAGGTGCAGATTGTCCTTGACACAGGTGTAGAATGCTTGACACAGGTGCAGATTGTCTCACACAGGTGCAGAAGCTCCCAGAAAACACTGCATTACCCTATTTCTTGGCTTTTTAACTTGCAAATCAACTCAAAAGAACTCAAAAGCATGATTAGGAGGTTAGTTCACATCGGTTTCACCAACTAATGTAACTAGGAAATGTGGAAATCATCAAAGCAAGTAGTATTAGTAATCTAGCTCAATCACGAAAGCTCAAATGCAATGATAAATCCTAAACACACTCAATAAAGACATGAAAACAAGACATTCAGGATTGAAAACTAAGAAAACCAAATGCAGACTTGAGTGTCTCCTTCATGTGGCTCCATTGTCCTTCTTTCTCCTTCAAATAGCTTTGTTTGTGGCTCTCACCTACTAGTGCATAAGCATGATGTGAAAGCAAGTAGACAAGATTGTAGCACAAGAATACTCGAAGTGTGATTGATTCGACCAGCTAGGGATTCAAAAAAGTGATTAGTTGGGATTGAAGAAAATCATCCAATTTATAGACAAATTGGAGAAAAGATCAAATTAGCATGAAGAGATTCGAATGGAAATTGCAAATCAAGAATGTCAATTATGACAAATTATGACAAATTTCTATGTCAAAATTGATTGATTGATAATTATGACAAATTGAAATGTCATTCCCATGAAATTAGGACAAAATTGAAAATTAGATGAATTAGAAATTAGGAAATTAGGAATTAGAAATTGGGAATTAGAAATTGATGAAAATTAGGAAATTAGGAATTAGAAATTGATGAAAATTAGGAAAATTAGAAAATGAGGAAATTAGGAATTAAGTGAATTAATTAACAATTTTTCATTTATTAATTAATTCACAAAGAGGGAGGAATTAGTTAGCCAATTAAATAAACATTTAATTGTGACAAGAAGACTTAGGATAAATAAATAAATTATTTAACCTAGAGGGAGAAATGACAAATAAGGTTAAATGAATAAATCATGAAACCCTAAAAGATGAATTAGAAAATGCAAGAATGACAATTAGGTCCTGACAAAAGATAATTGACATTGATTCGATTTGATCATGATTCTAACTTGATAAATGACCAATGCTGATAAGTGATTTGATAAATGCGCCAATTGACGAGGAACAATGACTAATTGATCCAAATTGACATAATTGAGAAAGATGATGATCGATGACAAATCGATCACAAAATGACAAAATTGACAAGAAGAGAAGGATCGATGACAAATTAGATTGCAAAATGACAAGATTGAAAATGACCACGATCGATGACAAATCGATCACAAGACGACAAGATTGAAAATGACCACGATCGATGACAAATCGATCGCAAAGCGACAAGATTGAAAATGTCAATGATCGATGACAAACTGATCGCAAAATGATAAGATTGAAAAGAGGACAACGATCGATGACAAATCGATCTCATGATTACAATATTAATAAGAGGACAAAACCCTAATTAGGATTGATGATGTCCAAATATGACAAATGAGCACGCACATTGATGTGATAGGATAAGATCGATCAAAATCATGACTGAAGATTGTTATTGACAAGACCAAATTCGAAAGCGAGACAAATGAAGAATGCAGAAGAAGGACTCGATGCTCGCAAATGATAAAGACCAAGTGCGAATCATAGGAGAAATGTTAATGCGATGCAAAAACCCTAAAATAAGGCAATGCACAAATGTTAAAGTACGACTCCGCAAGCGTTGACCATTTTTAGATGTCTACAATCACTTTGCACACTTTGTCCATAATCTTGCATTTGATCCTAAATAAGTACCTTCTTTGGCTTGGCTCTTCTCTAACTAGTTCTTTGATCAAAGTTCTTCTTATCATCAAGTTGTCACCTACCTCTACCTCTAAGGCCTCTGAAGTCTTTCTTCTTGAAGACTCTTCTTGAAGATAGCTCACTCTTCTTTCACCACCATGTGATGATGATCCCTTCTTTGGATACCTATATGCTAGATGACGAAGTTGGTTACAATGGTAACACTTCATTGTTGCAAAGTATGAGGAACCTCTACCTTGGCCACTAGATCTTCCTCTGAAACCACTATTGGATCCCCTTCCTCTATTGAATCCTCCTTTACTATTGCCACTATCTAGTTTCTCAGTGAGTTTAGACTCTCCATGTGTTCTTTGTTCAGAACTTCTTCCTCCAAAGCCTCCTCTATGGCCTCTATTGTCTTTTCCTCTACCCCTGCCCCTATTGTTGCTTGGGTCATGTCTTCTGTTTCAGTTTTTCCTCCACCTTAAGGGAAATTTTATAGGTTTTATGGACTCTTTTTGGTCTCATTAGACTGATTTCTTCTTGGATGTTCCACCATAGACCATTTAGGTAACTAGCAACCTTGAGACTCTCTTCTTCCACTGCATGAGATCTAAGGCTAAGTTTGTGAAACTCCTCTGTATAGCTACTAACATCAAGGTCTTTTTGTCTTAAGTTTTGCCTCTTCCTATGAATTTTCACTTCATAGTCATCGGGGAGATAGACTTCTTTGATTTTGACTAATATCCCTTTCCAAGAAGAGATGGGTGCTTTGCCCATTTTCTTCCTTTCATCTTACACAAATTTCCACCATGTGAGAGAAGCTCCTGTCATCCTTGACTTGGATACCTTGACTCTTTGGGCTTTAGTTATGCCTTGACATTCAAAATGGTTCTCCATGCCTTCTATCCATTCTAGGACTACTTTTGCCTCCATCCTACCAATGAACAATGGCAATCCTTCCAATGATGTGCCACTCAAGGCCTTCAATGCCTTCAGGAAAGGTTCTTTCTCTAGGATAGGATCAGGTTTAGGTATCTTGTCTATCTATGGCACTTCTTTACCCTTCCCTTCTGCTCCTTCCACCCTTACCAACACTTCATCTGCCTTGGCTTCTACCTTTCCAAGCTTACTCTCCAATTCTAGCAACTTCTCCTTCAGGAGTCTATTCTCTTCCTCCTGATCGTCCACTTTCTTTTCCAACTCTGCATTGGTCACCATGTTATTGTCTCCAATAGATTCCACTGAGGACATCTACTCACTGTAAAGCGGAAAATCGCAATCGAACCCTAGTCGTTCTCCCCTCTTCCAACTCCAAGGAGAGAGAAGAGAGGTCACTAGGGTTGATGGTTTTCACTTAAGGGAGAGACTTTACATTCAAAAGAGGGGTTGAAACCCACAAGATCCAATCCCACACAATGCAAGATTGGATGCTAAATGCATTTCAACGGTTAAGACAGCAAGGCTACCCTCTTTTGTAAAGAATGTTGATAGAAGAATTAAGCTAGGAATGCATAGAAAGTGACAAAGATTCGCTTATAAATTGAGATAGGGACATAGGATGAAGCTGCGGACCTGGAATTAGTAGTAAAATGTCGATACGGTGCTGTCCTGCAAATTTGAGCAAAAGTTGTCGGGACGATGGCGCCCGGCGCCACGGTCCTCCGAAAAATCCGCGAAACGAAAGGGGGATTTGTTCGTCTCTGCACAAGGATTCCAGATCTTCAATTTCAGCCGCGTACCTGCAACCTACACACAGAAAAGCAAAGACGATTGGGGGGTTAGGGATTAGGGGTTTGCCTTTAGGTCAAACCCCGATTTTGGAATTAACCAAGAAATGAGAAATGCTGTAAATGTAAATGTATGTAATGTAAAACAAGTACTAATACCTTGTTGTAAGGATGTTTGTATCCTTATGTGCGAAGGTATAGATGTTGTTGTTTGTTGTATGTTGTATGTTGTATGTAGCATGTAGTAAGTGATCTCCTCTTCAATGGTTGAATCCTTGTCTTGAATGCAACACTTAGCCTTGAATGGAGACTTAGAATGATCAATTGCTTGAAAGAATGCTTGAATGCTTGAATGCTTGAATGTTTGAATATCATTTTCACGCCTTTTCCATCTATTTTCCATCCATCCAAATGAGAGAGGAAAATGTAGTTTATATACTTGTCAATTTAGGGTTAATAGACTGATTTTCCCGACCTTAGGCCGACCAGGAAATATAATTTCCAATTTGCAAACAAAAAGACCCGAAGTCCCATAGGAGACCGGGCCCAAAATAGGGCCAAGGACCAGGGCGCTGGGCGCCATGGTCCTGGGGGACCAGGGCGCTAGGCGCCCTAGTCCTAAAGGACCAGGGCGCTGGGCGCTCTGGTCCCACCTCCTAGGACAGCAGGGTGCAAAGGAGGTTCAGGCCAGGGTGCTTGAAAATGCAATTTTTGGTGTCGTGGACAAGTTTCGGGGTCTCCATTCAGGTTCCGTGTTGCGTCGCCATCGTGAAGATCGAAATGCAGTCGAAATTGCAAGTGTCGCAATTTTAGGACGCTACATTTAGCCCCCACTTTAGCGGGAGTATGTATGCTCATACTTCCGGTAAAGTACAAGGAAACAACATTGAAAAACTTTCACCACGTCAAGGAGGGAAGATACACCAAGCCCCCAGTGGACTAAGGATCTTACGACTTCGATTGACAAAGTAAAAGGGAAGATCACGAGGGAGAACCATGACTGTCAGTAGTAAGGTTCCCTCACTATGAGTCATGTAAGAAAGATATCAAAAATTTTCAAAGCAAGGCTAAATTTGCCAAGAAATTTTCAAGTATCTTGAAAAGATATGATTGGGATGTATGCCCCCCTACGTTAAAGTGATCGCACATGCCTCACCAGGGGTGATTGTTTTAACGTAGTGATACATATAAGAAATGAGAAAGGAAAGGAGCACGTTATCACAAGGATTTAGCCCCCAAGTGTGAGATAAGCCCAAGGATAATAGACACAAAACACAAAGCACAAGGTGACTTCGCTTTCCTCGGGGTCAGTATGTTGTATGATAATTCATGTATATCATATGTATGTATGCATAATTGTTCTTCATTCCCAATCAAGGAAGGTCACCTAGAAGAAGGGAACACATGTGTCTTTTGAGTCAACATGAGAGAGATCGAGAGATCTCAATGCTTTGCATCGTCCTCAAGTAGACAACACTAAGGACAACAAATAGAAGAATGAGAATAACACATAGAAGAAGTAACAAAAGAGAGGGGGAGAGAATCTACTATGCTAATGAAACTAGTCTAGCACGTCATCTACCCCCCGATCTTGCTGATCAATGTTTCGGGAAGCTAGGGAACACACTAGAGGAGGAACATCCAACACAGCAGATGGAGCTATCACAAGATCCAAACAAGGGCTATGTTCATATCCCAAGCCACAGTGTTCTTGTCTAGGAGCTAGGATAAGTGCTTTAGAAAATTCATTAGATAAATGGTTATCAACATCAACATATTCATATTCACTATCAGAATGAACAGGAGTAACATTTTCATCATGAATAACATTTTCATCTATATCATCATCAAGATTTATAAAAATAGGATCTTTAACTCGCACAGGATCAAGACCATCATGCATCTTATGTTTAGGAGATTTCAGCTCAATCATCGGCTGAGGAGAAAATGGAATAATGCTTGTTGAAGGTGTTTTTGGGGATTGCAAAGTTTGAGCTCTAAGACGACGCTTTCGCCGGCGTTCACGTGCAGAACGATTTTGTCTAGTCTTAGTAGGAAGTTGAGAAGATTGAGGAGGAGGAATGTTCTCATCCTTATCACTTGGGTGTTTAGGTTGTGGTCTCTTAGGCTGGATAATAGGAGAAGAGGAAGGTCTCTTTTCTCTATAAAAGGAAGGAGGAGGAACTGCTCCATATAAGGGAGGAATATTTGGTTTAGGAAGGAGACCAAGTCCATCATGACGAGGAGGGATAGGTCTACTCTTAGGAAGTTTATTAGATATAGGCATAGTCACATCCATAGGAATGGGTTGGGAATCTTCTTGAGGAAAGACATTGGTTTTATCTTTCAAAGGAAGAACTTCCTTCTCAAGAATGATAGGAATGTCAAGTTTGGGTGTTCTAGGTTCACTTAGAGATAGGATCATATCTTTTTTCCACTTTTGATAATATTTGAAAAGATGATCACTTCACGGAGGAAGAGATTGGAATTGTTTAGGCCAAAAATAATCAAGAGGAACACTAGGAATTCTTTCAGCTGGTTTAAAGAGACTATGATTGATAGTAACAACTTCACCATTATGGGGAAATTTCAAGCACTTGTGAATAGGAGAAGCAATAGCTTTCATGGAAGATAGCCAAGGATAGCCAAGCTTCACACGAAATTGTTCGGAAGATGGAATAATAGCAAAGTTCACATCAAGGGATTTGTTACGAACCTCAATAGGTAATGTAATAGAACCAATTGCAGGAGAAGAAAATGCATCAAATAATTTCACAATCACATCTGTTTTGTCATAGATCACTTGATTCAATTGCAAAGTAAAAAGAAATTCTTCAGTAATGACATTAACCATACAAGAAGGATCAATAAGCACTCCAAGGCAAGGTGTGTTCTTGACTTTTGCAACTATATATAAAGGACCATCAGGTGCCCTGATAGTTTCACTGGAATCAAATGTGATGGAAGGTTCTTTAGGGATTTTCTATTGCTCCACAAAGTTAATCACATTCGGAGTCATAGACACAAGATCATCAGGTGAGACAGAGGAATCAGCGGTATCAATCGCATTAGAGGTATGAGAAGGCAATGGATCAGTAAAAATCTAAAGATTTTGGTTAGGAAGAGCTATAGATTTGTTGCCTTTATCATTCACACCAGAAACAGAGATAGTATTATTATCAATCAAATCTTGAATTTTCCCCTTTAAAGCAAAACATTTTTCAGTATCATGCCCAGGTTGACGATGAAATTGACAAAAAGATTTGTTATCAAAATAGGGTGAATTAATTTTTGCAAGATCAATTTGCCTTATAGGAGGAAGAGTAAGCACATTTTGTTCCAATAACTTATTCATAATACTATGCAATGATTCATTCAAAGGAGTAAACTTTCTTTCTTTCTTGAAAAACTTAGAAATAGGAGACACACCTGATGCTGCATTCACATTGTTGTTGATGATGTTTTCATTGAATTTAATGGAATCTCTGTTCGGTTTAAACTTCCCAAATGGTTGTTGACTACTATCACCCTTATCACTCGGAGCCATAGGATGTGATTGTTCCATTTGACTCATAGTCAGTTGATAATTGTGAAGAGTTGCACACAACTATTGGAAAGAAGTAAACTCAGAAAATAGAAGTTTGTCTCGAATATCTTTTTGTAAATTAGAAATAAAGATTCTTTGAATATCATTGTCAGGCACTAGAAAAGAAATTTGAGCATACAAATGCTTATATCTACCAATGAAATCAGTCACTTTTTCTTTAACACCTTGTTTGCATTGCATTAAATCAATCAAAGTAACTTTAGGACTTATATTGTTTTGAAATTGTTGAATGAAAGCATTTGCAAGTTGTTTGAAAGAAGTAATAGAATAGGAAGGCAACGAGCAATACCATTGTAGGGCTTTGTCTCTTAATGTTCTAGTAAACAGTTTTGCAAGCAACCTTTGGTCATAAGCAAAATCAGTACATATTGTTTGAAAGGTCTTAACATGTGTTAGAGGATCACCCTTACCATTATAAAGCTCCAAATGTGGAATTTCAACATGTTTAGGGGGAATAGCTCGAACAATATCAAGAGAAAGTGGGCTCACAACATCAAATGTGGGCACACTAAACTTAGATTGATTCATAGAGGCAATTTGTTGTTGTAAAGAAGAGACAGTTTGTGCAAGATTGTTAATGGTCGCTTCAGTCGAAGAGTTCATATTAGACGTGTTAGATTGTGATGGATGTGTTATGTTATTGAAAGAAGGTAGAGAGTAAGGTGGTGGGACACTATGATAGTTAGTCATAGGAGATGATTGGACAGGAGGAATACTACAAGGAGTAATGGAAGGGTTAAATGAATTGCCCCCTTGCATCATGTTCATTTGTGGAGATATAATAGGAACACTCACTGAAGGAATGAATGAAGAAGTTGGATTGAATAAAAGAAGAGGGTTTATTGAAGAAGAGGGATTGCCCCCATGACTGGTGATCATAGGAGGAATGTCTTGTGTTGAAGTAGTCATTATGTTTGATGTAAAAGTAGGTATACTAGCAATAGGAGTCGTCAAAGGAATAGAATGATTGTCTTGAGTAGGAGGTTGTGTATAACCTAAGGTTTCAACACAACTCTTCATAGGCATCACATTTGAATCCACAATGTGTGCAATACCACGCAAAATATCAATTCCATTCTTATCACTTTGAAGCATACGTTTTAGATCCTCAATTAAAGGAAGAGCTTGACTATCAGGGTATTCTTGAGACATCCACTGTCGAAAATCGTCAAATTGGTTATCCAATTTTGAAAGTTGTTCTACAGAAACCTCATGGAGAGCTTTTTCATCATTAAGAGGATTAGAGGAATTACCCATGTCCTCGTTAAAAAGACCATTCAAATTAGGTTCCATCTCCTCAGTAATTAAACCTTGGAAAGACTTAATTCTAAGGCTTCGTCTAACGGGAATAGTGTAAGTAGGGCTTGTTGTTGTAAAACTCATGCACTAGAGAAAGAGAGAAGATTTTGAATTTTAGAGGTAGCAAATTTTAGTAAAACTAGCCAATCTTCTAGATTTAAGCTGTTAAATACAATCAGGACAATCTCCCGAAATTTTGGAAAAAATGTCTGGGACCGTGGCGCTCGGGGTGCACACGGTCCTCGCAACTTTTTTCGAATTTTGCAGGGATGAAAGTTATGATGATTTTACAGCTAACCTGAAAAAATTGAGTGATTTTACGATCTGTAGATAGGCCAAATTAAAGTTGCAATCTCAAAATTGAACCCTACCCAGATTGTCGAAAAATGCAAAATTTGAATTTTGAAAAAGAGAG
The DNA here is from genome assembly GCF_030272615.1 of Cryptomeria japonica. Lineage (NCBI taxonomy): Eukaryota > Viridiplantae > Streptophyta > Pinopsida > Cupressales > Cupressaceae > Cryptomeria > Cryptomeria japonica. The sequence continues at coordinate 733,732,604 of NC_081412.1, read as the reverse complement.
GGAAACTGAAATTTTGAATTTTATGATTTTAGAGGGAATGTCAAAAGCAATGCAAGTTTTGAAATTCAAAAGTTGACTCAATTTCATGCAAAATTCAATTTTGAAAGCGGAAATCAAAGTTGTTGTAATTAAGCACTTAATTTCAAAAGTCACAAATTGCAAGAATTTGAATAAAGCACTGAAATTTCAAATGAATGTTAACACAATTTTCAGATTTAGGATAGTAAGAACACAATTTTGACACAAAATTTCAATTTCGATGATTTTTGAATGATTAGAAGCCCTAAACCAAGCAATCACAAGACCAACTTTGACTGTAATTTTGAAGGTGTTAAAATTGATAAATCGGCCAAAATTCTGGATTTTAGCAGAAAAATACAGTAAGATCTAGCTCCTGAAATTTCGGAAAAAATGTCGGGGACGATGGCGCTCGGGGTGCACACGGTCCTCGCAACTTTTTTCCAAATTTTCAAGGATGAAAGATGCTGTGATTTTATTGCGGAATCCAAAGTTACAGCTGATTTGGAGATGTTTTGATTAGTGAAATTGTCGGACAAAGGTTGAATCAAGAAGGTTTCAAAAATTAGGGTTTTGACACTTAACCACTTAATTTTCAAAATTAAAGCACAAATATGAATTGATAATTTGTGATAGAAGGGCAGATCTGAAACAAGCATTAATAATTAAGCATTTCACAAGTTCAATTACTTAAAAAGAAAATTTAGGGTTTTCATGCAATCAACCTCTAAAATTTTGCAAAAGATCAAACATGGAAATGTAATTAAGGAAGCAAATTTTCAAATCTAACCATGAATAATCAGAAAGGATGTTCACGTCGGGTTCACCAAAATGTAAAGCGGAAAATCGCAATCGAACCCTAGTCATTCTCCCCTCTTCCAACTCCAAGGAGAGAGAAGGGAGGTCGCTAGGGTTGATGGTTTTCACTTAAGGGAGAGACTTTACATTCAAAAGAGGGGTTGAAACCCACAAGATCCAATCCCACACAATGCAAGATTGGATGCTAAATGCGTTTCAAGGGTTAAGACAGCAAGGCTACCCTCTTTTGTAAAGAATGTTGATAGAAGAATTAAGCTAGGAATGCATAGAAAGTGACAAAGATTCTCTTATAAACTGAGATAGGGATATAGGATGAAGCTGCGGACCTGGAATTAGTAGTAAAATGTCGATACGGTGCTGTCCTGCAAATTTGAGCAAAAGTTGTCGGGACGATGGCGCCCGGCGCCAGGGTCCTCCGAAAAATCTGCGAAACGAAAGGGGGATCTGTTCGTCTCTGCACAAGGATTCCAAATCTTCAATTTCAGTCGCGTACCTACAACCTACACACAGAAAAGTGAAGACGATTGGGGGGTTAGGGATTAGGGGTTTGCCTTTAGGTCAAACCCCAGTTTTGGAATTAACCAAGAAATGAGAAATGCTGTAAATGTAAATGTATGTAATGTAAAACAAGTACTAATACCTTGTTGTAAGGATGTTTGTATCCTTATGTGTGAAGGTATAGATGTTGTTGTTTGTTGTATGTTGTATGTTGTATGTAGCATGTAGTAAGTGATCTCCTCTTCAATGGTTGAATCCTTGTCTTGAATGCAACACTTAGCCTTGAATGGAGACTTAGAATGATCAATTGCTTGAAAGAATGCTTGAATGCTTGAATGCTTGAATGTTTGAATATCGTTTTCACGCCTTTTCCATCTATTTTCCATCCATCCAAATGAGAGAGGAAAATGTAGTTTATATACTTGTCAATTTAGGGTTAATAGACTGATTTTCCCGACCTTAGGCCGACCAGGAAATATAATTTCCAATTTGCAAACAAAAAGACCCGAAGTCCCATAGGAGACCGGGCCCAAAATAGGGCTAGGGACTAGGGCACTGGGTGCCATGGTCCTGGGGGACCAGGGCGCTGGGCGCTCTGGTCCCACCTCCCGGGACAGCAGGGTGCAAAGGAGGTTCAGGCCAGGGTGCTTGAAAATGCAATTTTTGGTGTCATGGACAAGTTTTGGGGTCTCCATTCAGGTTTCGTGTTGCGTCGCCATCATGAAGACCGAAATGTAGTCGAAATTGCAAGTGTCACAATTTTAGGATGCTACACTCACTTAGCCCAAATCGTATAGGCTCTGATAACAATTTGATGGGGTTACCTTAGTTTGCTCAACACTTCACCTAGCTCGTGTTGCTCAATTACACCAACTCACCAGGTCTAGTTGCTCTCTAGACCTCCAATTCCTTCTCAATATCTTCTAGGGATTGATTCATGATCTCTCTAAGGTGTTTTTCTTCAAGTGTTTTGGATAGGAACCCTACCAATTCATAGTGCTTCCCATGTACTCAATTATGGCTTCTTGGCTTCAAGTTGTCAAAATGACCTCCTACCATTGTGAGATGATGCAGAGATGTGGAGGTGTCTTCATTCATGTTTTTGATGCATGTAGGGTCCATTTCAGGTTTTCAATCAATAGGTTTCTTACCGATTCCAAAATCTTGCCTAGAAAAGGGCTACAAGGAATTAGCCCAATTAGGCCTCCTAAAACTGGTTTTTTAGGGCTTGGGTGAAAACAATCCAAAAGACCCCCTAAAAATTTTGGATTTACTTCAATGGTTCCTCTAACCTCAAGTGATTTTTTTGGTTTTGGCTTCTTAACCGACCATTCAATGTGCTAACCCCAAAATGAGGGTTTTGGATGGTTTGGAAGGTTTTTAGGCATTCTAGGTGGCAGTGACAGGTCAAGTTGGGGTTTGTACAACAAATTAACTTTTCAAGGCTCCTCCTTGCATTGGAAACTTTGTCCCAACTCCTTGGATCCCTTTAAAATTATAGGAAGTGATCTAACATCTATCTCTTCCCTTGGCATTTCATTTTCACCTTATTTCCTCTAGTCGGGTTGCTCTTGGACTCACCTAGAACAAGGTGACAGTCATACTTAAACTCTTCTCCAGTATTTACACCTACATATGTACACTATAAAGATGGTTTCCCTCCATGTCCCAGTAATCTGTGATGGAAGAACATGTGGAACTCATGGGGCAACCATACTTACAAGAAAACTGTTATACACAAACCAAAACTGGTTGTTTGCAAACTAAAGGAAGAAAACACTAATGAAAAGTATCTACAAAGATTAAAATTGAACCAACAACACAATAAAACACAAGAGAAACTCAATTCATTGCTGGATCAATGGATTCAATCCATTTTCAATTACAAAATGAGTAAAATCAAGCTAAAACGCTGCCAAGTAGTCTGAAAATGAGTAGTTTCAAATTGTTAAGCTTGCAAAACACATTCACCAACCTTGGAAACCATGCAAGAGAGGGTTCTTATAGCTTTCCCATGTGTGGAGTCATCCTAGGGCATTTAACAATCCCTAACTCCATCGCTAATCATTTCAGGACAAAAGTTGTCATGACAACTTTTTGCAACTTTGCAATTTTTGCACTTTTGGTCTTTCCAACCTATAAGACCTATTCCAAGTAATCACAAATGACTTTTAAATTTTCCTAATACTAATTTAACCCTCCCTAATTCCTATACCAAGTCTTGACACTTTTGACCATCAAAAAGGTCAATTACCTACTCAAAATCACTATTTACACAAAAATGCAAACCTAAGAAGTATGAACACAACCTAGGCCTACATTGACTCAAAACTCTAACTCTTGGACCCTCCTAGAGTCCTTATTCACTACTAACTTGGCTAGGGTCAGTACAAGCCAAAATTAAAAAACTAGATATTCTAAGTCCTATTAGGTTTTACCTTCACCAACTCAATCCGTATTAGATCTGATATGCTTTTCTGGAATGGTGATCTACATCACACTAAATAGCACTACCATCTCCTTGCTTTTGAATGTGCGTTTTCTATTTTTGGATGTCCATGACAAGCTTTTCTATGTTGCTCTATCAACCATTATTAATGGCTTGGTTGTTTTCTTCAAAAAATGGGTACAAAGATCAGATTGTCTTTCAAGATCAGTTCAATCACCTTGCCACCTTGTCTTCCTCGAGCCACAACATTCTTCCATCCTCCCATGATTTGCAGGTTCTTCATTAAAGTAGACTTGCTTGTAAATTACTACATCAATGAATACTTAACTGACCTTTGCATGCTCTCCACCTGGTTTCCACTTGTCATCCTTGTCGACATCCACCTATGCTCAGTTTTCTATGTCAGTTTAGCATCATCTTCAGTCTGCTATGTTGATTAGACATCCTTCATCGACCAAAACTAACTACCAGTTCAACTCACCTTACCAGTATAACCTAACTTCACCAGTGGACCTTCATAGCTACTGACCTCTTCTATGTTGGTGGATCAACTTGGCCTTCCATCAAACATGTTGGTCCATCTATTAAGTCCATTTATCGGTAGCATTAAACTTCTCTATGTATACAGGTTCACATCCTTTAGTTCTTTGTTTGCTTGCTTTTCCTTTGCAGTGGTTCTGCTTTATCGGCAAATGCATTTCATGTGTACCAACAACATACCTTTATGTTTGCTTACATATGTTAGAGTAATTGGGTCTTTACTTGATTAATTAAACAATATTCATTTAATTCTTTAAGTTCCCAACTATCTTTTTACACTTAAGCTAGCATTATGTGCATATTAATTAATTATTTTATTAATTATTATGTGCAAGCCTAGGGTTTTCCCTTTTAAGGGTTTATTGACCTATTAGAGGTTTTTTTTTTTTCATTGTATTATCTTTTCACAATACATTTTTGGTGAATTGGAGCTCTCATCTTTTGAGAATATTTTTCCTATGTTTTATGTGTTCTTCAAATTATTGCTTCCTTGCTTCTCCTTGTAACAGGTTATTTAGCTTGCAGAAGATCTTCAAGCTACTGTGGGGTTGTATTTATCAACTCCAATATGGTATCAAAGCTCAGATCTGCAGCTATCTATTCCTGTTTTTGAGAATTTTGCATTGGAAGCAGATCTAGGGTTTCAAGCATTTTTTTTGTGTGCTTAGTGTTAAGGTTTTTTTCTAAGCACTTTGGGCCTAAACAGACCTTACCATTGTGCTCAAAAGGCCCAAAAACCCCTATAGTCATATAAAATTTGTCCATTTTTTACTCCTGAGCATCTGGGTGATTTTTTTTCTCCCAACCAGGTCGTACGGCTCTAGCATGCAAATCGAGAAAAAAATTGGCCTTTTTATGGCATGCAGGCCAGATCTTGACTTTATCAAAAAAATATTTCAAAAGTCAAAAAAAAAAATCACAAGGGGCGTGAAAAAATTTACAAAAAAAAGGGGGTTTTTGTGCTTTTTTTTGGGAGGTTGCGGTTGTCAGAAGGTACTGTAGGCTGCCATACAGCACCTGCGGCCCTATCAACCAGGCCCCACTGGCTCCCATCTGCGGCCCCCACTGATAACTCCGCCCCCACCGGCAGTGTCCCTGCTCAGCATCGCTACCACTCGGAGACTCCCGCAGGCAGCTGCTCTGCTCCATCCAAGGTGCACCACCTCCACCCGATCCGAGCGCCACCTCCACCCGGCCCGCTACCTCCTCCTCTCTCTAGTCTTTCTGAGAGGGGGTTGGTTTTTTGAGTTTAGATTAAGCATCTGGAGTCAGATTTTGGCAAACAAATAGGCATCGGGAAGGTGAATCCAAGCCAGACCTCGTGGTGGTGGATTTTATTCCTGAATCTGTTGTTTGACTATACATTTTACTAGTCAAAGTTGAGCTTCTTTTTTGCACTTCTGGGGTCGTAGAATGGGCAAACAGACTCCATTTTTTGAAAATGAATAGGCGTTGGAAATATCTCAGCATGCTCTATTTAGATTTGTGATATTTTTCTTCAGAATATTCATCAGGTACATGAGATATCAATTTGAAGTTTTTTTGTTTATGCACTGCTTCCTTCTTATTACTATGTACTAGGATTTGCGTTTCTCTATTGTGGGGGGGTGTTTTTTTCTTGCTTTCTGTCATTTATATCAAAAATCAAGAACACCTAAACTCTTGAAACAAACAAACCCTTCTGCATCTTCTGTCTATTCTGAAAGATCACATAATAAAAAAAAACCAACAAGCAGGTGCAAGTGTAGAGTTTTTTTTTTGTTCTCATGGCAGATCCTTGAGTTGAGTTCTTGACTTCACACAACTATCACACCTAGAAGCCCCGCATCATGAGGCTTCTCAGGGCACGAGGGTTGTGGGCTTCTTTGGATGAGGTTCAACTAGTACTGCAGCATCCTTTTGGGATTCTTATGCATAGGAATAAGCTGGATGAGGCCATGGGTTTTCTCTCTTTGCATGTCTCTGACAGTCTTCTATTTCACCTTGATGAGTTGCTTACTCCTCGGGATATGTGGTTGAAGTTTGATTCTCTCTTCGGGAGGGTCAATGAGATTCGGGCATTACAGATTGAGGCAAAGTTGATTTCTTTGTCACTTGATTCCTTTCCCACTATTGAGGATTTTTTGAACAAATTCAAGACCACTAGATCTATTCTTTAGGGATGTGGAAAAAACAAGACAGATACAAAGTGCATTCATTTGATTCTTTCAAAGCTTCAAGGTCACTTTCAGTTTTTTGCCTCTACTTTCTACTCCACCATGGATGGCTTGGGTGCTCATTTCAACATGCCTACCATTGATGTCTTTTGTGAGTGATTGTCTCATGAGCAGTCTCATCTTTCTCAGCTGGATATGCTCTCAGGATCCAAGAACAAAGCATTGGTTGCTCAGTCCTCTAAGGAGAAGGAGAAATAGAAGCAAAAACCAAAGCCCAAGAAGAATTCTACAGGCAGTGAGTCTTCCTCCAAGCCACCTCCTAAGTCTGATTCTAAACCTCTGTTTACTCCCAAGCAAGGGAAATCTTCACAATCAGGTGAGTCTTCCTCCAAGACTAAGAAGAAATCAAGAGACACTTGAAGTTTTTGTGGCAAGGAAGGACATCCAGTTTCTAGGTGTTGGAAATGATTAAAGGCTTTAGAGGAAGCCATGCAGCAACATCACATTTCCTCACCTCAAGCATCTTCTCCTTCCCCAGGGAAAGGTCATGCTCTCATTGCTAGAGCTTTGACCTATGGGTCCACATGGATTCTAGATTCTGGTGCTTCTCACAATATGACTCACACTCAGCAGATGGTTACCTCTCTTGCCTCTTGTGGTACTTCACAGATTGCAGTGGGTGACTCGGTTCAGCTTTTCATCTTCGATTTAGGTTTTGTTTCATTGGATGGGGGTACTCTGTAGGATCTTCTAGTTGTCCCTGACATCTCGACGAACCTCCTATCCATCTATCAGATTTGCCACTTTGTCTCTGGTAAGACAGTTGAGTTCTCACCACATGATGTGGTTATTCAGGACCTCCATGACTTTGATTTAGTTGTTGCTACTAGGAGTGTTGACACTGCATCTCGTATGTACAGATTTGATGGATTTGAGCCCTCTGAGGGTGCAGGTTCTTCTCTTATAGCACATGCAAATTCCATGAGCAAGCTTTGGCATGAGTGCTTGGGCCATGTCAATTACAGATATCTTTAGCAGATGAGTACACAGGCACTTGTTCTTGGGCTCCCACAGATTTCCTGCACTAATGGTGTTTGTCATGGTTGTGTGCTTGGCAAGCATCATAGAGATCCCTTTCTGAAGAGAAGAGCCTCTCGTGCTTTGGTACCCTTAGAGTTGATTCACAGTGACTTCGTGTCATTTCCCACTCCTTTTTCAGGGGCAAGTATGTACTCACTTTTATTGATGACTTCTCTGGATGCACATGGGTGTACTTTGTTAAGTACAAGTCTGATGTCTTTGATTCATTTCAAATATTCAAGACATATGTAGAGAAGTAGTCTGGCTGTTCTATTCAGTGAATATGTACAGATAATGGGTGGGAGTATGTGAATCACGCTTTCAGAGATTTTTTGCACTGAGCATGGTTTGCAGCATCAGTTTACTATTCCCTACACCCCTCAGCAGAATGGTGTCACTGAATGCAAGAACAAAACTTTATAGGAGATGGCAAATTGTATGATTCAGTCTAGGTCCATGGATTCATCTTTTTGGGCTGAGGTAGTCAATTGTGCCAACTATATTCAGAATTGGATGCCTCACAAGGCTATTCAACATATGACTCCTGAGGAGGCTTGGTCTCATGACAAGCCTGATGTTTCCTTTTTTTGAGTGTTTGGTAGTGAGGCATGGGCCTTTATTCCTGATGCTCAGAGGAAATCCATAGAGTGGAAGAGCCAACCACTCATTTTTGTTGGCTATTGTGAGGATGTTAAGGTGTACAGGTTATTTGATCCTGATTCCAAAGAGGTCCTATTTTGATGGGATGTTCAGTTTGATGAGCACCTTCCCACAGTGGATACCCCAACTCCAGTGTCTACTCCTCTGCCTACTCAGACCACTATACCCCTTTAGGATATTTTTGAGGATGATTCTGATGATGGTGCTGATGATCCACCATCCCCACCTCCACCTACTCCACCTCAGATGCCCAAGTGGGCTTGCCTTACTGTTGAGGCGGCAGGTCCTATGGCTGGTGATCCTTCAGATACTCATTGCACTCATTCTCATACTGCGGGTTCTAGTCTTTTGATTCATGCTATTTCAGATGATTCTCTAAAGTTTTCAGAGGCAACAGGTCACCCTAAGTGGGATTGTGCTATGGAGGAGTACTCTTCTTTGATGAGGAATCATACTTGGGATCTTTTTCCTCTTCCTAAGGGTAGAAAGATGGTTAGGTGTTGCTGGTTGTATCGTACTAAGTATGTTGTTGATGTTTCCATTGATAAGCACAAAACACATCTTGTTGCGAAGGGGTTTTCATAGGTTGAGGGTATTGATTACTCTTAGACATTTTCCCTTGTTGCCAAGATGAATTCCATTCGCTTTGTACTCTCTCTTGCAGCTTCTTGGCGTTGGCCTATTTTTCAGATGGATGTGAAGAGTGACTTCTTGCATGGGGATCTACAGGAGGAAATCTACATGGAGCAGCCTCAGGGATTTGTGGAGGATAGCTCTTTGGTTTGCAGACTTCAACGTTCATTGTATGGTCTCAAACAAGCCCCTTGGGCTTGGTATGAGAAGATGGATTCTTTCTTGCTCTCCACTGGGTTCTCCCACAGTCATTCTAATCACATAGTGTACCTTCAGCTTCTTGAGGGTGACATCCTAATTCTTGTACTATATGTTGATGATCTCCCCATCACAGGTAGCTCATCCTCTATGATTCAGCATATTTAGTGTGCCTTGATGGATCAGTTTGAGATAATAGATCTCGGTCTTTTGCACTATTTCCTTGGTCTTCAGGTGATTCAGTCTTCTAATGGGATCTACCTTTACCAAAAAAAGTATGCTCTTGACATGATTCAATGCTTTGAAATGCTTGATTGCAAGCCTACTACCACTCCATTTCAGTCAGGGGTTGTTTTGATTACTGCTTGTCCCACTCCTTCAGTCGATTCTACACTTTCCAGGTAGTTGGTTGGTAGTTTGTTTTACCTGACTCACACCCATCCTAATATTTCCTTTGTGGTTGGTCTTGTCTCTCAATTCTCCCATGATCCTCATGAGAGTCATTGGCAAGCTGCCAAACATATTTTGAGATACATTCATGGCACTAGTTCTCATGGCATTCACTACACATGAGGGGAACCTCACATTGTTGGCTACACTGACTCAGATTGGGCTGGTGATGTCACTGATTGGAAGTCTACTTCTGGCCTTTTTTTCTATCTTGGCTCTAGTCCTATCACATGGGCTTGCAAAAAGAAGACTGCTCATGCATTATCATCTACTGAGGCTGAGTACCAAGCTATTGTGCTCGCTAGTCAAGAGATCTTATGGCTTCGATAGTTGATGACCGAGTTTGGTTTTCCTCCTGATAGTCCCACTATTCTTTGGTGTGACAATCAGAGTGCTATTCATATTTCCTGCAACCCAGTAGAGCATCAACGAATGAAGCACATTGAGCTTCACATTCATTTCATCTGCCAGTTGATTCATGATGGTGTTCTCATTCTGGAGTACATTCCCACTTCCGAGTAGGTTGCATAAATCTTCACGAAAACTTTTGCATCACCACGCTATCTTCAATTGCGCTCTATGCTTGGGGTGAAGGAAGTTGTCCTTGGGAGGTCTTTATGAGGCCTTCCTTCCTTCTTCTTCTTTCAGTATGTTCTTTTATCTCTTTTTTGGAGAGGAGTTTTTTCCCACTGGGTTTTCTCCTTTGTCTCCCTTTCATAGAGATTTCTTTGTATTTGGGTACCTGATCAGGCCTTGTTGTCGGGACCCATCTTTCATACTTTCAGTAGTTGTTCTAGGTTTTAGCTTCTCCCTAAGTCTAGCTTAAGGGGGGGTGTTAGAGTAATTAGGTCTTTACTTGATTAATTAAACAATATTTGTTTAATTGTTTAAGTTCCCAATTAGCTTTTTACACTTAAGCTAACATTAGGTGCATATTAATTAATTATTTTATTAATTATTATGTGCAAGCCTAGGGTTTTCCCTTTTTAGGGTTTATTGACCTATTAGAGGTTAATTTTTCTTTTCATTGTATTATATTTTCATAATACATTTTTGGTGAATTGGAGCTCTCATCTTTTGAGAATATTTTTCCTGTGTTTTGTGTGTTCTTTAGATTATTGCTTCCTTGCTTCTCCTTATAACAAGTTATTCGGCTTGCAAAAGATCTTCAGACTACTATAGGGTTGTATTTCTCAACTCCAATAACATACATATTTGTTGACATCATCATGTTTTACTTCACCCATACTAGTCACCACTACTTACTCACCGGTGACCATGCCACACCAGTTGATATCAATGACAACCAAATGCCAACAATCTCCCCCTTTGGCATTGGTGTCAACTTACTACAAGTCTTCACAGTGGTAGATTTCTCCCTCTTTGACATGATAACAAAGGATCAGGGTACTTCATTCTCCCCTTTGATTCATACTTATCTCCCCCTTAGTCAAATCTTCTCTTAGTGATTACAGTCGGTACTAAGACATATAACTCTGAACTTTCCCTATGATCAACATGTGGTTCAAGAGATATAGATATTTCTTATAACTCCCCCTGAACCATATATCTCCTTACAAACTTAAGTGCATGAGGCAGGTGATACAACTCCCAACTTGTGTCTTAAGTACTCAAAATTGCTTACCGGTAAAAGTTTGGTGAAGATGTCTGCCACTTGTTCTCCTGTAGGGACATATTCCATCTTTACTTCATGTCCTTCAACCTTCTCTTTGAGAAAATGATACTTGATGGCTATATGTTTTTTCCTTGAATGCATCACCAGGTTCTTTGATATGTTGATGGAACTTGAATTATCACATCAAATGGGAATAGGATCAGAGATGTCCACATGTATGTCCTTGAGGGTTTTCTTCATCCAAAGCACCTGAGAGCATGTAGTAGTAGCAATGCATTATGCTTTAGCATTTGATAGGGAGACTGAATCTAGCTTCTTGCTATGCCATGAGACAATCTGATCACCTAGGAAGAATGCACCACCACTTGTGCTCTTCTAGTTGTCAATGCAACCTACCCAATCAGCATCAGTATAGGCTTCCAAGATGAATTTCCCTTTTTTAGGGTACCATAATCCATAATTGAGTGTCCCTTGTAGGGACCTAAAAATTCTATCTATTGTATTCATATGTGACTGCTTAGGTGCTTCTTGAAATCTAGCCACCATACACACTGCCTGCACTATATCCAGTCCAGAGGCAGTAAGATACAATAAACTACATATCATAGATCTATAAAATTTCCGATCCACCACCGGTGATTCATCATTCTTTCTTAATTTTTTTCCAGTCGCCATGGGGTTACTCACCAGTTTGTTGTCCTCCATTTGAAACTTCTTTAGCATGTCCTTTGCATACTTGGTTTGTGAGATAAATATCCCCTTATCTAGATGTGATATCTGCAAACCAATAAAGTATGTCAATTCTCCAAGCATTGACATCTAAAATTCTGACTTCATATGATCAGAAAAAACTTTGCAAATAGTGTCCTTGTTGCCTCCAAAAAGGATGTCATCTACATAAACAACCACAATGATCATGTGATTTCCATCTACCTTGATGTATAGATTGTTGTCAGCACTCCCCTTTTTGAATCCGTTCTCCTTCAGGTACTGATCTAGCCTTGAATACAATTCTCTAAGAGCCTTCTTTAAACCATATAGGGCTTTCTTCAACCGACACACAAAGGTTTCATCATCATGTAACAGAAACCCTTCCAGTTGCTCCATCTACACTTCTTCCAAATTTCCATTGAGGAAGGTAGATTTTACATCCATTTGATATACCTTATAACCCTTATAGGCTGAAAAAGAGAGAAACATCCTAATTGCTTCTAATCTAGCTACCACTACAAATTTTTCTTCAAAATCAATGCCCTCTACTTGAGAGTAACCCTTGCACACAAGTCTAGCTTTATGCCTAACAATTTTACCTTCTTCATTCATCTTGTTCTAGTAGACCCATTTGGTGCCAATGATGTTTTGGTCTTCTGGTCTAGGGACTAATTCCCAAGTCTTATTTTTCTCAATCTATTGTAGCTCTTCTTCCATGGCATCCATCCATTTCTATCTTTTTCTAGCCTCATTGAATGTTTTAGGTTATACTCCATTCATGAGGCAGAAATCAACTTGTTCATCATTCCCGGAAAGTCTTCTCCAATTTTGCACACCATCACTCTTATTACCTAAAATTTGTTGTTTCAGGTGGTTTATCTGCACATACCGGTTAGGGACTTTATTGGATTCTTCTTCTGGTTCATTTTCTGACTGAGCTTCTTCACCTTCATCACTGGAATCATCATACCAGTTCACGTGTGCTTATATTCCTTTATGCATATCCTCATCAACTCTTACATGCACACTCTCAATGACTCTTCTTAGTCTTTTATTGTAACATTTATAGGCCTTACTGTTCGTTGAGTAACCAAGGAAGATCCCTTCGTCACTCCTAGAATCAAAGCTATCTAAACCATCCATATCTCTCTTGATAAAACACTTTCTTCCAAATACCTTGAAGTACTTGAGTGATGGTTTCCGGTCATACCACAACTCATAAGGTGTCATTTTGTTGTTTGTTCTTAGTTGAACCCAGTTCAAGGTATATGCAATAGTACAAACCACTTCCTTCCAATACATGTCCTTAAAACTTTCCTCATTTAACATGCTTCTAGCCATCTCCTTGACTATCTTGTTCTTCCTCTCTACCACAACATTTTTTTGTGGTGTCCTGGGGGCTGAGTAGTGCCTTCCGATTCCATGTCTTTCACAATAATCTTCAAACTCATTTGATGTGAACTCTCCACCCTAGTTTGATCTTAAGTAATTCATCTTGTAGCCACTTTCCTTCTCTACCATCTTCCAAAAGATCTTGAATATGTCAAATGCTTGTGATTTATCTTGTAGGAAAGTGACCCATGAAGCACATAAAATATCCTAGTCAAACCACATAGATCTATATGCTCCAGTTCAAGTGGTCTTGAAGTGTTATGTTTTTTTGTCTTTAATCTCACCTTAGTTTGCTTTCCTTTCATGCATTCATCACAAAAAGTGCTTACTAGTTTGATGATGGGTGGTATATTTCTCACACAGCCCTTTTTTCTTACTGCAACTAGATTATCAAAATTTATGTGGCCTAATATTTTGTGCCACAACCAACTTTCATCCACTTGTCCTAACATACATTGGGATTCAAAACATTCTTTCAGATTGTATACATTACCATTTGTCCTCTTACCTTCAGCTACAATATGATTGGTACTCTCCTTCTTTATCTGGTAGTCAGTAGAATCAAAGGTGAATTTATAACCTTTGTCACACATCTAACTCACACTCAATAATATTCTTTAGGCCTTCTACATAATACACATCATGTGCTTTCAGTTTTCCATCAATATTTAGGGTACCTTTTCCCTCTATCTTGATAAATGAGTTGTCTCCAAAAATTACTGAGCCACCATTCCAGTCTTCAAGTTTGATAAAATTATTTTTATCACCAGTCATGTGGTTGGAACAACCAATTTATGCAACCCATAGATTTCTTATTTTAGCATGTAGGGAAGTCTGCACTATCAAACTTGATTCTGCTTTGTCCTTTTCTTTCTCAACCCAAACTGGTTTAGTTTCCTTCTTCTTATCAACTGCAATTTTGTGCTTTGGTTTGGCTATTGGTTCCTGATCAAGATTTGTCCTCTTCTGCTTGATTTTTTAGTTCTTACAAAGCTTTTCTATATGTCCAAACTCTTGACAGTTATAGCATTTCACATTTGCATTGAAAGATGAATCTTTAAGATTATTGTAGGACACCATTTTACTCTTCCTACATTCAAAACTCATATGACCAAGTCCATTGCACTGATAATAGACAACATTCACATTTCGAAGTGCATTAAATGGATTTCTACTCTCATAACTCATAGTGAGCTTATCTGTTAGTCTATAGTTAGCTAACCTATGTCCAAATTTGTTACACCGGTAACAATAACCATAAAAGTTTGGAACATACCAGTTAGGTTGCCTTGGTCCTACAAACGTCTGTCTCACCGGGGGTCTTCCTGTTGGTATTTTGCTATGTTTTTGTATTTTGGTATGTAAAAACACAAGGAAAACACATGTTGCTCCCAGGGGGAGAGATTGTTGTTTGAGAGAGATTATTACTCTTTGTATCTATATTTTGATTTCTGGTTATGATCTCTTTTTGGAGATTGTTGGTTTTTGGTATTTGGCATTTCTGTTTTGGCACTTTGATGGTTTTTCCATCTTGTGTTGCCATCAATTCCAAAGGGGGAGATTGTTGGTATTTTGGTATGGTTTTGTCATTTATGTCAACACCTACTAAACACTTATCAACTCTAGCACTTTGGAGAATCAACAACATTCACAGGCAAGCAAGTGACTCATGCATAGTCACTGGTATCTGGTCCACCAGCAAGATATAATGATCACTGGCACTTGGAATGATATGGAAAACACTTGGTTATGTCGAATACATTGTGTGGACACTTTGTTTTGGAGTTTTGTTTTTTGGTACATTAGCATTTGCATATTGGTTGTTACCGGCAAATAGGTTCAAGGTTACACCGACAGGTTTATCTTTTCCAAATCAGCATGACACACTATGGAGATGATTAATTATTGTTGTAAATGCATTAAGCCAACATGTTGAATCAGTTATTGCATCAGACATTGTATTATTTGTAAAATGTTTTTATTTTAATATCTTGTAGAGCCAACCTACTAAAATTGGTCTTAGGTTATGGTATAAATGTAAGATCAAATGTGGAATGTGAGAAAGGATTGTGTGAAGGTATATGCGAGAATAAGCAGAGCTATACATGCAGACATCATTTGAAGATTGAAGGAGGGTTTTTGTGAAGACAATCAGAACTACACCGGTATTGAATCCAGCATTTGAAGATGCTATTTTGTACAGTACATTCTTATTGGATTTAACCATCCAATTGTAGTCAGTGTGACTCCCATTTTGTGATTGAGCAATGAGCTCTAGGCACTTGGCCTTTCTGCATGTGTAGACCCCATTTATGTACACTTACTATTTGCAGTAGTATCATCTGATTGTGGCTAAGGTTTCCCACCGTGGTTTTTCCCCTTATAGAGTTTCCACATACAAATATTGGTGTTATGTGTTGTGGATGACTTTGTCTTTATGTTTCATGCACTAATCCTTACCAGTATAGCAATTAATTGTTAAAATTGTCTACCGGCTTATTAAACTGGTTTACCGGTATTAAGCATTAAGTTGGTTAAGTAGTTTTGGTTTGAATTTATTTAACAACTGATTCACCCCCCCCCCCTCTTAGTTGCCTCCGGGACCTAACACTTCCTTTCATGTTGCTAACTCTAGTGAATCCTTCATGCTCAACCCTTGCATTTCTCCTCAGATCTACATTTTGGTACATTGAGTGTGGCCTCTCATTCATTGATTGTGTATACTAGTTTGTGTGACGATTTCGAACAGCTTCTGCATAAGTCTTCTTACCGGTATCCTTGCTTACTGTGAATGTTTTATTTTCTTCACCTTCACTAGAAGAAGTGAAACCATATCACCTTACCAGACGTGTCTTTGTTGTTTGAACTTTGTTCTTCTTCAA
The DNA here is from genome assembly GCF_030272615.1 of Cryptomeria japonica. NCBI lineage: Eukaryota > Viridiplantae > Streptophyta > Pinopsida > Cupressales > Cupressaceae > Cryptomeria > Cryptomeria japonica. Next base: position 733,716,482 of record NC_081412.1, on the reverse strand, counting down.
ATCCTAAGCCACCAGTATCTTTAGATTGCTTCTATTTTCTCAACATCTTGTCTAAGGATTTTGTTCTACCCTTATATTTTCTCATCATTTTCAGTTCATCCTTACTCTTTTCAAGATCTTTTTTGAGCTTCACTATTTCTACTTCCAGATCTTGATGCTCCTTTTCCTTCTTTACTAGAATATTTAATCTTTACTTAGCTTAGGTTTATTTGTATTTAGTTTAGGATATTCCTTTGGAATTCCTACATGTAATTTGTCCTCTAGTACATGTGTGAGGACAAGTCCTTTCTTTTATTTTCCTTTATTAAGGAATATTAGATTTCCTCCATAAGAGGATGTGGACACATGGCACACACATTTTATGAATGGTGGCATTCATAGATTTGGGAGTTACTTTGTAACTCCTCTCCTCATCTCTATTTAAGAGATGTCTCCTCTCTCATTTCTTCTTAATGACAATATTGTAAAGAGCTTCTTGCTCTCTCTCTCTCTCTCATTTTAGGCATTGCCTCATTCATAATATCACAAGGGGTTTTTCTTTTCTTTTCCCCTTTCAAAAGTTCTTGTGCCTCCTTCTTCACATTTGGGTGATGCTCCAAGGTTTTTGCTTTTCTCTTGGTAACAATTACTTCATCATAAACTTTCTTGGATTTTATTTTCCTTTCCTTGCTCTTTTATTTCCTTTCATGGTATCAGAGCAGGTTTCTAATCCTTGTTTTAAGTTGACATTGATGAAGGTTACCATTCTATGGAGTTCACTTTGTTGGAGGCATTCTTGAGAGGAGAAGAAGTTCTTTTTCTAATATTTTCTATTGTGCAGGTTTTGGTTTCAGATTTTAACTTTTTTTCAAACTTGTTAACAAGTTTGCCTGCAGGTTTAATCTCCTATTCTAGTTAGTTTTTATTAAAAAAAAGGGCTTTGGAAGGCTTGCCGCCAAAGTTCCTTCTTTCTAGTTTAAATTTGTGTCTTTGGAAGGCTTGCCCCCAAAGTTTCTATTTTTTTAGTGTGCATAGTTTGGAAGGTTTACCGCCAAACTCAGTCTCCTTAATCTATTTGGTCGGCTTGCCGCCAAATCTAATTTATTATTACATTGCATTAGTTCTCATAATTTGTTTTTTGAGAGAAAAAAAAAATTTAAGTTTTTAATAGTTGTTCTATTAAAAAGTAGAAAACTATTATAAGTTTAATCTCTCTTGATTGCATATTGTTTCATCATTCATGTTGTCCACTGTCTATTTAAAAAGTAGAAAACTATTATAAGTTTAATCTTCAGTTTCACATTTCATTCTTTTTACAACCGCGTAACCATCCTTAAAACTGTATTCAGAACTGTGCATCTGCTAAATTGGGTTATGACCTTTCTGATGTTCATCCATTGTATTATCAATTTTTATGTGATATCAGTACTAGGCTTTTACTATGTTTTGTGCTGTAACTATAACACCTTAATCTAGTCCCTTTCAACCATACCGTGGTTATCATTTTGAGTTGTTTTAGATATTTTATGGTTTATTGCTTTTACCAGTGCCGATAAAGAATTCTTTTCCATCACTACCCATACATCATTCTCAGATCAAAATCAAACAAAAATAGTTTCATCCCTGGCTTAACCTTTTCCACAAGATCTAGACCAATGTTTCCAGGGGGTACAACCACGTCAACTGGAGCAGCCAGCCCAATATTTCTTTTGGGCGTTCTCAAAGGGTTTTCGGCTTGCCTGTTTAGGTTTTTCGGCTTACCTGGTTAGGATTTTCTCGAGTGCATTCTGTATTGTAAGTTTGCTGTCGGTGAGAATGGCGAGAAATTAGAGTCACTCGTGTGCTTTACTAAATTCATAGTCCATACAGCGCTTTCCTCATTCCAACCTTATTCTTTTGCTCTCCTCGAGGAATTTTGAGTGGTTGCGGAAATGCAAACTCACCTCGAATAACAGTCACAATCATTTTGGCCTGGAGTTGAAAGGTTTGAAACTCAAACTCACTTATACTTTGCAAGTTCCTCGCGGACCTCTTTCAAGTCACCTTTTGTGAAAATAAGCCAGACCAACAGCACGCCCTAAAGCCCTTAGCCTCTGCACCATCCAAAGGTATACTGTTTCAAGTGCGATTCCTGAAAGTTAAAAACTATAACCTAATATTGACTACTGTTTCAAGTGCGATTGCTTCTTCCAGCTCTCAGGCAACGACTAGGGCTCATACTCCAATCTGCTCTTACAGTCATAGTTTTTTTTTTGGACCTTCATTCATAGTTGCTCCTCCTTTGATTGTGTGGGCCTTCGCTGCCTACACCCCAGGTCTGTAACACCTCCACGCTCAGTCTATTCAACCGCACTCCTCTCAAACCTGCGTTTTGTATTCATTCTTGTCATTCAACGTCTCTGCACTGTAGATTCTCTGCAAAGTAACGTCTCTGTAGTCTGTGCCATTTGCTCTGTCATTATCAACGTGTAAAACTTGTCAATATCACCCTCACTGTTTTTAACGCCTCTATCTTGTGATTGGTCTTTTATCTGTATCAAGGTTGGTATCATTCATTTCATGCATATTTGTCTTTAACAAGTTTTTTTTACCTTTCCTTTATCTTATACGTGTAAAGTAAAGTTCCTTTATTTACACTAATAGTTTAGCTTCTTTAGTAAAAGTTTATTTCAAACAAGTTTTCTTTAATATTAACCTTTTTAAGTTTATAATTTTTTTTTAAGTTTTAAATAATTTTGTTAATATAAATAATTTTATTTTATTATTAATAAAGATTTAAAGTTCTTTTAAAATATAAAGTTTGTTTTAAAAAATTTTAATTTGTTATTTAAGATTTGAATATAACATTTTTTTTACATAAATTTTGTTATAGTTATTACTCAAATCTAGTTTATTTTTAAATCAAGGAGGTTAATTTTTATTTTTATTTTTTAATCAAAGGGGTAAATTTTTTTTACAAACTATTATTTTGCTATTATGTCTACATTAATTCCGGAAATTAAATTAAATAGTTCCAATTATCATTCTTGGAAAACACATATCTCGTTTATTTTTCGTTTCAAACACCTTTTGGATGTTGTGACTGATAAAACCTTTGAACCCGCTACATCTGCTCCTCAAGCCGACCTAGATAGATGGAAGGCTCAAAATGAGGAAGCACTTGGTTTAATTGGTATTTCAATGGTTCCTGATTTGTATGTTTTAATTGGAAATTGTACAAAAGCGCATGAAGCTTGGGAAATTTTAAAAACAACTTATGATAGCTCAAATGAATCCCGAAAAATTAAACTTCAAGATCAACTTGAAGATCTAAGGTATACGGATTTTTAAACTATGGATGAATTCTTATTAAAGTTTGATTCTGTTAATAGTCAATTAACTGGTTTAGGAGTTACTCTTGCTGATTTACGTTTAATTCATCTTATTCTTAAAAAATGCCTTCCTCGTCAATTTCAACAATTTATTACCAATATTCATGCTCAACTTGCTATTCCTAGCTTAGCTACTCAATTAACATATGATATTTTTCGTAATTTATTGCGTCAAGAGGAAGCTAAATTAATTCAATTTGGTACTCTTAAAAGTAGTGAACATGCTTTTATGTCTAAAAATCAAAATCATAATAATACTTTTAGATCCAATAATAATAAACATAATCATAATCATAATAATAATCATAATAATAATCACAAATCTTCTAATTATCAATCTCATTCTAAATCCTACCATAATAATTCTCATAATAATAATCATAATAATACGTACAATAATCAAAGGAATAATTCTCAAACAAGACCCCATTGCACATATTGTGGGAAAGATGGACATATTACTAATAATTGTTTTAAGAAACAAAATGGTAAAAAGCCCATGAATCAAAATAATCAAAATAATCAACATAAACCTCATTATAAGAAAGGTAATAATAATGGTAATTCATCTCGTCATGCATTTACATGTACTTATAATGTTTCTCAACCACTTGAGTGGATTATTGATTCTGGTGCATCTCAACATGTTACTTCTCATAAAGAATGTTTTGAATCTTTGCATCCCGATACTTCTAATATTCCTGTTCAATTAGCTAATAATCATAGTTGTAAAGTTGAAGCTATTGGTGATGTGAATGTTCCTAATGGGAAATTACATGATGTTCTTTATGTTCCTGAATTAAAATCAAATTTGATTTCAGTTCCTAAACTTTGTCAAGATTATAAGATTAACTTTTATAGGGGCATATGTTATATCATTGATCCAAACACTAATCATGTTATTGCTACTGCTAAAATGGATAGTGATAACTTATTCAAGTTCTATGAATTTGCTCCTCCAAAGTATTCTTTGCTTACTACTGTTGATTTTACTATATGGCTTGAAAGACTTGGCCATCTCAATTCTGATTATATTTCATTGATGCAAAAAGCAAATATGGTTGATGGATTGCCTAGTATTGTTCCTTCTCAAATTGTTTGCAATGGTTGCATGAGTGGTAAGATGCATAGGGAACCCTTTCCTAATGGTCAATCTTGGAGGGCATATACTAAATTGCATCTAGTTCATAGTGATCTCTTGGGTCCCATGGAGAATCCCTCCATCCAAGGTTCAAGGTATGCACTTACCTTTGTTGATGATTTTTCAAGGAGAACATGGATATATTTCCTTCATAGTAAGGATCAAGTGCTTGATGTGTTTACTGAATTTCATATGTTTGTAGAAAGGCAATCTAGTTCTAAAATTAAGATTCTTCGTACTGACAATGGAAGAGAATATGTCAATAATGCATTTAATGCTTATTTGAAATCTTTTGGAATTAAACATGAGCTTACCGTTCCTTATACACCACAACAAAATGGTGTGGCAGAACGGAAGCATAGGACAATTGTTGAAATGGCTAGATGTTTATTGCATGCTAAAAATATGGATTACAAGTTTTGGGCTGAAGCTATGGCTTGTGCAACTTATTTAATTAATAGAACACCTACCAAAGCCTTAAAGGATAAAACTCCTGAAGAAGCTTGGTCTGGTAGAAAACCTAATTTGTAGAATTTAAGAATTTTTGGTTCCATAGCTTATGTTCACAAACCTAAGGAGAAACGAAAAAAATTAGATGCTAAATCTTCTCCTTTTATTTTTGTTGGTTATGATGAAAATACTAAAGGTTATAGAGTTTACAATCCTATTACTAACAAGGTAAAAGTTGCAAGAGATGTTTGTATTATAGAAAAAGGCATTCATGATTGTTCTAAAGTGGAGGATGATGAACTTGGTCAAACCAAAGTTGTGCTTGTGGAGGACCAACCTCCTTCTCTTAACCTTACTCCTAATGCATCTCTTTCTATTCCTTCTAGTGATAGTGATGATGATAATAATAACTCTACTCCTCATGACTCTTCTTCTAGTGATGAATCCATTACTTCTAAAAGAAGACCTAAATGGTTTAAATCTTTAATTCAAGATAGTGATGAATACTTAGCTATAATGGATAAACTTCAAGCTAGAAGAGTTAATTATTGTAATTATGCTTTAATGACTACTATTATGAATTCTAATGATCCTAAAACATTTGATCAAGCTAAAAATCAACCGCATTGGCAAAAAGCAATGAAGGAAGAATATGATACTTTAACTTCTAACCAAACTTGGGATTTAGTTCCCTTGCCTCATGGTAAAAATCTTGTTTCTTGCAAGTGGCTTTATAAAACTAAATTGAATGCTAATAATCAAGTTAGTAAATTTAAAGCTAGATTAGTTGCTAGAGGTTTTTCTCAAATTGAAGGCTTAGATTATACTGAAACTTTTGCTCCTGTTGCTAAAATGCCTACAATTAAACTTGTGCTTGCTTTAGCTTCTAGAATGAATTGGCCTATTCACCAAATGGATGTTAAAAGTGCTTTTCTTAATGGTGATTTACATGAGGAAATTTATATGTCTCAACCTCTTGGTTTTATTAAAGAAGGTAATGCACACTTAGTTTGTAAATTAAAGAAATCAATTTATGGATTAAAGCAATCTCCTAGGGAGTGGTATTCCAAGATTAATGAATTCTTTCTTTCTCAAGGCTTTATTAGAAGTAAAAATGATCCTAAATTGTATATTAAACATAGTGAAGATGATATTATAATTATTATCTTGTATGTAGATGATTTGATTCTTACTTCAAGTTCCAATACTTTGATTTCTGATATTAAGTTTCAACTTAATCAAAAATTTCAAATGACTGATTTAGGTCTTTTACATTATTTCTTAGGAATGCAAATTTGGCAAACCTCTAAAGGAATTTTCTTATCTCAAAGTAAATATGCTCAAGATCTCATAGATAAGTTTAAAATGAATGATGCTCATCATGTTTCAATTCCTATTGAATTAGGCACTAAGTTAATGCTTGATATGCAAACTCCTCTTGTTGATCCTACTTTGTATAGACAATTAGCTGGAAGTTTAAATTATTTAACTCTTACTAGGCCAGATATTGCTTATAGTGTTGTTTTGGTTTCAAGATTCATGTCTAAACCTCAACAAACACACTTTAAAGTTGCTAAAAGAATTTTACGATATATTAAAGGGACTATTAATGTAGGTTTGTTTTATGATACAAATTTTGATTTTACTTTAAAAGGTTTTACTGATTCCGATCTAGGTGGAGATCCCAATGATGGGAAATCTACTTGTGGTTATTGTTTTTTTGTTGGTTCAGGAGCAATTTCTTGGAATAGTAAAAAGCAACAATCTACCTCTCTTGGATCCACTGAAGCTGAGTACAAAGGATGCACTAATGCTTCCAAAGAATTCTTGTGGCTTAGAAGACTACTTGAAGATTTGGGTCTACCTCAACACGAACCAACTCAATTGTATTGTGACAACCAAAGTGCCATTGCCTTGGCTAAAAATCCAGTTTTCCATGCAAGGAAAAAACACATTGCTCTCCAACACCACTTTATTAGAGAACAAATTGAAGACAAGCAAGTTTCACTCCTCTATTGCAAAGGGGAAGACCAAGTTGCAGATATTTTGACCAAGCCACTTTGTAAAGAAAAGTTCCAATTTCATTGTAAAAATCTTGGATTACAACCCATTGAAGGGTTTGATGTAAGCTCCCCAAGTAAAGCTTAAGGGGGGGTGTTAGAATATTTAATCTTTACTTGGCTTAGGTTTATTTGTATTTAGTTTAGGATATTCCTTTGGAATTCCTACATGTAATTTGTCCTCTAGTACATGTGTGAGGACAAGTCATTTCTTTTATTTTCCTTTATTAAGGAATATTAGATTTCCTCCATAAGAGGATGTGGACACATGGCACACACATTTTATGAATGGTGGCATTCATAGATTTGGGAGTTACTTTGTAACTCCTCTCCTCATCTCTATTTAAGAGATGTCTCCTCTCTCATTTCTTCTTAATGACAATATTGTAAAGAGCTTCTTGCTCTCTCTCTCTCTCTCTCTCTCTCTCATTTTAGGCATTGCCTCATTCATAATATCACAAGGGGTTTTTCTTTGCTTTTCCCCTTTCAAAAGTTCTTGTGCCTCCTTCTTCACATTTGGGTGATGCTCCAAGGTTTTTTCTTTTCTCTTGGTAACAATTACCTCATCATAAACTTTCTTGGATTTTATTTTCCTTTCCTTGCTCTTTTATTTCCTTTCATTATTCATCAAATTAGAGAATGTAACTTCACATATCCTTTTGGCTTCTTCCAACTAGAGTTTTAAGTTAGAGATGATTTTCTTCAAGAGACCTTGTTCTTCTGCTACAGTAAGCTTGATCTTCTTAAGTTCTCTTCTTGTCTTACTTAACTCCTCAAGAGCACTTATGAGCTCACCTTCTAGATTCACTTTAACTTCAATGTCTTTTTCTTCCTCATCTTCACCAACTGATTCATCAAGTGCCATAAAGAGATTAAATTCTCTTTCATTCTCATGGTAGTCATCTTCTCGTGCACTTTCTTCATCTGTGGCATCATCCTCAATAGTATATAATCTATTCTACTTTTGGTAGCCTCTTCTTCTTGGTTGGTAGACATTCCTTTCTTCGTATTTACCGGCAGATCTTCCAAAACTTCTTTTATCATCTCCACCAGTTTCATTATAAGGGCATTTTGCAGCAAAGTGTCCAACTTTACCACAGTTGAATCATTTGAGTGGTAACTTTCCTTTGTACTTCTCAGGTCCTCTCTTGAGCTTTCTGACAAATTTTACTACCTCTACATCTGATTCTTCACTTAATCCTTTATGAGCAAGCTCTTCCTTTCCCTTTTTAATGGAGTTGAAAGATACCTCTTTCCTTGAAGATGCTTCATCGGTTGTCCTAATTTCATAGGTAGTTAGAGAGCCAAATAGCTCATCCATTGTGAAGGTTTTAAGATCCTTGGCTTCCTCAATGGAAAAAACCTTAGTATCATACTTAGATGTGAGATATCTAAGTACCTTATTGACAATAATCTCATTGGCAATTTCTTCTCCAAGTCCTCGGATGGTGTTCACAATTTCATCTACTCTGTGAAGGTAGTCTGTAATCATTTCATAGTTTCATGTACCACTGAGAGGGGGGTGAATCTGTGGTTCTTAAAATATTTTCCTTTTAAACCAACCCTTGAGTATCGGTTAACAACCGATACACTAAACAATCAAACAAGTAAGATAAGAGTGGATATCAAAAGAGCCAAACACCCAAATGCAAAACCCACAACACCGGATGTATGAGGAAAACCCAATATGGGAAAAACCTCGGTGAGAAATGTTGTTGATGTCTACTACTCCAATCCAGCCTCACAATGATACAATATATTACAATGATTTAGGGCACCAACCCAAGGATCACCAACCCCTACACCAAGCACCAACTCGGTGTAATATAATGGAATATAATTTTAATGCAATGATAGCACCTAGTTGCAAATGAGTTTTACAACACTTGATCAACTGATGGCTATCAGTTAACAATCTCCTCTTCTTCACTGGTTATCACACTATTGGTTATCATATTACTCTCTCTAATCACTCATTGGTTACTCCCAACCTTTCTTCTCTCTCTAAGCCTCACACTTCATAGTGTCACTCTTGGATGCCTTCCTAACCAATACCTCCTTACTGGTACACTTGACTGTAGAGACTGTAACAAATTACTGGTTACTCTATCTCTACTAGTTAGACCCTCTCTCTAGTTCAAACTGCTAACACACACTGTAACTCTCTAACAAATAACTCTAAGGCATATAGTCTTTCTTCTTTCTCAAGCTCTCTTTTCTCTCACACCTCACATCTCGCATCAAATCATTTCAATCTTGAGTTGACATATTTATTTGTAAGGGTTCCCGCCAAAGGCAACATTCAAACAATGTCCTATTAGGTTTTACCTTCCCCAACTTAATCTATATTAGATCTAATTTGATCTTCTTTTCTATAATGGTGATCTACATCACACCAAATAGCACCGCCATCTCCTTTCTTTTCAATATGCGTTTTCTATTTTTGGATGTTTATGACATGCTTTTCTACATTTCTCTGTCAATCACCATTAATGGCTTGGTTGTTGCTTTCAATAAACATGTACAAAGATCATATCATCTTGCAAGGTTAGTTCAATCACCTTTTCACCTTCTCTTCCTCAAGTCGCAACATTCTACCATCCTCCCATGATTTGTGGGTTCTTCATTAAAGTTGACCTTCTTGTAAACTACTACGTCGATGAATACTTCATTGGCCTCTGCATTCTCACCCCCTAGTTTCTACCGGTCATCCTTGTTGACATCAACCTATGCTCGGTTTTCTATGTTGGTTTGGCATCATCTTTAGTCTTCTATGTTGGTTAGACATTGTTCACTAACCAAGACTAAATACTAGTTCAATTCACCTTATCGGTATAACCTAACTTCACCGATGGACCTTCATACCTGCTGACCTTTTCTCTGTTGGTGGACCAACTTGGTCTTGCATCAAACATTTTGGTCCATCTATTAAGTCCATTTACTGGTAGCATTAAACTTCTCTATGTATACTAGTTCACATCTTTCAATTCTTCTTTTCTTATTTGCTTTGCCTTGCCCGTGGTTCTAATTTACTGGTAGATGATGTATTTCATGTGTACCAGTAACATACCTTTATGTCTTCTTACACATATATCAGTTGACATCATCATGTCTTAAGTTGCCCATACCAGTCACCACTACTTACTCACTAGTGACCATGCCACACCAATTGACATCAATAACAACCTAATGCCAACATCCTTCATCTGATAAAGAAAATCCTTCCAATTGCTCAATGTAGACTTCCTCCTCATGATCACCATTCAAAAAGGCTGACTTGACATCCATCTGATAAACCTTGAAATTCTTATAAGAAGCATATGCAAGTAGAAGTATAACAGCTTCAATTCGAGCTAAAAGAGAAAAAAAAATTTCTTAATCAATACCTTTCATATGAGAGAATCTCTTGCATACCAATCTCGCTTTGTTTCTTACTACTTCACCGAATTCATTCAGTTTATTCTGAAACACCCATTTAGTGCCAATCACATTTTTATCTTTGGGTCTCAGAACAAGCTCCAAAGTTTTATTCTTTTCAATCTGATTCAACTCCTCCTCCATGCCTTTTATCCAATTCTTGTCCTTACATGATTTAGCAACATCTTTAGGTTCAATCTTAGTAATCAAACATATATCTTCAGAAACAAGTCTTCCCTTAGTAATCACACCCTTGTTATTATCACCAATAATTTGATTCTCAAAATGATTCAATTTCACATACCTCGAAGTCTTCAGATGATTCTGATTCTCAGGCTCTTGAAGTCCTTCACCAGCAACAACAATGTCCAGATTGACTATATCTACTAGATTAATTTGCTTCAAGGTCTCAGTTTGTGCAAGCTTATATCATGTTCATCAATCTCATATCTACATGCTCTAGTCTATTTTCCAAGGCATCCATAAACTTTTACATTTTCACTTTTCGCTATCTTCTTCAACCTCTTATTGTAATATCGGTAGGCCTTTCTCTTAGTAGAATATCCCAAGAAGATTCCTTCATCACATCTTGCATCAAACTTTCCTATATCCTCATCTCTTTTGATATAACATTTGCTTCCAAAAAATTTGAAATATCTAACTGCAGGAACATGACCAAACCATAGCTCATGAGGAGTCTTACTAGAATCACCTTTTATCTGCACCTGGTTAAATGTGTAAACAAAAGTGCTAATAGCTTCTTTCCAAAAGGTTTGTGCAACATTTCCTTCAATCTATAGGAGTTGAGAAAATACAACACCATAGGAGCCCAAATAATCTCTGCAAGCTGAAAAACCTGCTACAAGGAGAAGCAATGAAGCAAATCACAGAAGGAAAGAATACACAAGAAAAATAATCTCCAAAATGTATTGTCAATAATAATCCTTCTTCATCATACAATGAAAAGAATGAACTCAACTTTTAATAGGTCAAGAAACCCTAAAAGCGAAAACCTAGGTTTGCACATAATAATTAATTAAAATAATTAATTATATGCACCTAAAGTTAGCTTAAGTGTAAAAGAGATAAAGGGAACTTAAATAATTAAACAAATAATGTTTAACTAATCAAGTAAATACCCAAATACTCTAACACCCCCCCTTAAGCTAGACTTAAGGAGAAGCTAAAACTGAGAACAACTACTAAAAGCAATAAAGATGGGTCCTGACAACAAGGCCTGATCAGGTACCCAAATACAATGAAATCTCTATGAACTAGAGAAATAGAGAAAACCACGTGGGAATAAAACTCTACTCCAAAAAGAGATAAAAAGAACACCACTGAAGCATGAAGAACCTGCCAACTTTGTTGAAGAATAACTGTTGATCTAAAGAACCTCCACTGAAATAGAACATGACCAGGTAGAGAAGACTGTAATTTGCATGAGTGCCCTTAAATGACACTACTCGAATCAGGAGGCAAACAAGGCAAAAACAACTGAAATCGAAGATACATATGACATGAGAAACCAAAGCCTAAAGAGTTAATCAATCAAACCATGGAAGCAGTAGAACCAACAGGATAAACCTCCCCATAATGCAGAAGTGGGAGAGGGACAGGAACACTGAAAAGGACAGCCAAAAAAAATTGCATGACGAAGAACCAAGAACATCAAAGGTGTTGAGACACATCATCATGAGGCGAATGTCATGGAAGGAACACTCACTAGACAAAGGAAGATGGCAAACAACAGGCAAACATCAACCCCCTCATGGCACTTGATCAATAGTGCATGTACAACAAGACACAAGATAGGCAAGATTCCAAGTAAACAATGCATGATGGCACTTTATCTCAATGTGTTTGCATAGATACAAGCTACAATGATAAAAAGACTGGAAATAGAAACGTGAACCAAAATAAAGACATCCTACTCAGAGAAGAGATCTCAGGACCTAAAACAACCACGATATCCACTAGAGTGCTGAAAAGCAAAAAATTGAATAAAATATGCATGGAGCAAAATCTGGAAATAAAACTTAGATGGCTAGAAAGTACACATCACATGCTTTCCGAAAATATAAAGTTTTCAAAAAACGGAGGTCGGATGCTCATTCTATGGCTCCCAGAGTGCAAAAACTAGACCTCACTTTGATTGGAAAAAAACATAGTCAAACAACAAAATTGGAAAAAATTACTAACACCGTGAGGTCAGCTTTGGAACCAGCTTTCCGATGCCTATTCATTTTCAAAAAAACAACTCTGTATGCCCAAGATAGAGCCAAAAAACCAAACCACCCCTAAAAAATGCCAAAAAAGGGAGTCTGGTGGCTTGTTTGGGTGGAGGTGGCCAGGGAGCAGCGCTTCGGTGGTGGATGGGTGGAGCTCCAATGGCTAGTGGCTAAGCCCTGGTGGAGAGGCGGTGCAGGGAGGCTACGGGCGGTGCTAGGGGGCCAAGCGGAGCAGGGGCCAAGTAGAGCAACGACTGGGGAGTAGAGCAGCGGTTGGGCATGGGCAGCGGGTCGGGGAGTTGAGCAGTGGGGCCAGGATGAGCAGTGGCTAGGTGGTAGGCTGGGTGGAGCAGCAGCTGGGGGCCAGGTGGCAGGGGCCGCAGGCGGAGGCGGTAAGGGCCAGGGCTGGCGGTGGCGGGGTTGTAGGGAGCAGCGACGGGCATAGATACCATGTTAAAATTTTCTACATTGTAGAATACAGATCTAGCTAGAAAGTAAGAAACAAAACTTCCAAAAAATAGAGAAGAAAAGAAGAGCTGCAAGAATGAAATTATATTAATTCATTGTCAAATTACACTATGCAAATGCAGATTTATACAAAATGAACCACCGCACAAAATATGAAATTAACGGTGAAAGAGGCATAGTTAGACTTATTCATCTGCAGTTTGCATGGAAGATAGATCCACTATTCTCAGAGAGAATGGAGAGGATCATGTGAGTAGTCCATCATTCACGGAGAGAGAGAGAGGATCATGCAAACTGCATGCAAAATTGACACTAACACCCCTCCTTAAGTCTAACTAAGGAGAGATATGGAAAGAGGAAAGAGGGAAAACCCATTGGGAACAAAAACCCCCCTCAAAATTAGAAGAGATGCAACTATATGAAGTGCAAAAGAAAATACTTTCAGATACAAGAAAAGTGTGGACAACTGTCGAATGATGACTGCCATAGTGTTGAATGTAGAACCTCCTCAAAAGCCAAGATGCTGACCAAGATCAAGAATTTTCATGAGTGCCCTCAATGACACTACTCAAACAATAACTAGATGGAAAACAAAGACAAAACATCTGACATTCGAAGATGCATGTGGCACATGAATCTGCACGAGTGACCCCAACGACAATACTCAACCATGCAAGAAGAAGCTGCTAGTCGAAAAATACAGGGACCGACTGTGAACTGATCAAAGTTGAAACAAAACCAAGAAGCATTAGCACTAACAGTATACAATCTCCCTCATAATATGACAAAGGAGAAACAAGACAAGTCCACTGAAATTATGTCACAAAGGAGAAGATGAAGACAAGGCCCACGAATAGAGGTTTATGTCAGCTTCCATTCTTCAGAAATCTTCCTACAAATAATTTTTCCTTCCTCCTAGCTCTCAGGCACTGATATCATATAGGAGTTGAGAAAATACAACACCACAGGAGCCCAAATTATCTCTGCAAGCTGAAAAATCTATTACAAGGAGAAGCAATGAAGCAAATCACAGAAGGAAAGAATACACAGGAAAAATAATCTCCAAAATGTATTGTCAATAATAATCCTTCTTCATCATACAATGAAAAGAATGAACTCAACCTTTAATAGGTCAAGAAACCCTAAAAGGGAAAACATAGGTTTGCACATAATAATTAATTAAAATAATTAATTATATGCACCTAAAGTTAGCTTAAGTGTAAAAGAGATAAAGGGAACTTAAATAATTAAACAAATAATGTTTAATTAATCAAGTAAATACCCAAATACTCTAACACAGTCAACATTGTTCTAGCAGCATCCAAGATTGTTATGTTCTTCCTTTCAACAACTCCATTCTACTAAGGGGTTCTAGGAGTAGATAATTATCTTATAATTCCATTCCTCTCACAGAATGTATCAAACTCACTGGATGTGAATTCTCCTCCTCTGTCAGATCTCAGACACTTCAACTTCAACCCTATCTCAGTCTCCACCTTTTCTTTGAATATATTGAATTTCTCCAATGCTTTTGATTTCTCCCTTAGAAAATTCACCCACATCATTCTAGAGTAGTCATGAATCAGCAACATGAATTACCTATCACCCTACATGCTTCTCACTCTATTAGGACCACACAAGTTAGTATGCACAAGATCTATCAGTCTATTAGATGTATACAACCTTCTTTTAAATGATGTTCTTGTTTTCTTTCCCAACTAACATTCTTTACATATCAGATTGGAGGGCTTCACAATATTAGACAAATTTCTAATAGATTGAGTAGAACTTATCCTTATCATATTGTCAAAGTTAACATGACACATCCTCCTATGCCACTACCAACTTTCATCTATCTAAGAAATCAAACAACTTCTCTCATTGGTATTCAAGTGAAAGATATTACCTTTAATTTTAGTCTCTATTGCAATCTCTACACTGGAGGCATTCACAATCTTGCATTTACCATTCTTGAATTGCAAATCATATCCCTTTTCAACCATCTATCCAACACTTAGAAGATTATGCTTTAATCTTCAATATATAAGACATCAACAGTATTATTCTTGCCATCAAAAGATATAGAACCTCTACCACAAATCACATAAGCTTTATCATCTCTAAATCTTATTATGTTGACTTGAATTTCATCTTCAGAATACTACCTACAACATATTAGTTTCACTAAATACAAAGGAAATGCTACAAGAAACCCAAACCCAAACCCAACCAATGAAACTACATGACATTGATATAAAATAAAAACACTATTATTACCTTCACGATTTAAGTCTCATTGTGTCCTAACTCCATTGTTCCTGGTTGCAGATGATTTGCTCTAGGACAAGCACTCGTATCTTCCAATATGGAATATGAAGAATGGACTGATAACTGATAGTTAACTAATACTTGATATGCAATACAAATGATTTAAAGATAAATGATTATGCTAAATGAGAAATGCTAAATTACTTCAAGATAAAAACTCACGGATGCATAAGTTTTCTCAAATTTTTAACTTGAAGACTAACTATTTCTCAACTCAAACTCCTACTTTTATAGACTTTGAGAGGATAAGAAGACATGTCTTGAGATCAACGGTCATGATTATATCTGCAAATTTGGATGGTTGTGAACAAAGGTGAAGGTTGAGAGAAAGGGGGAAGGAGAAGACACGTGTCACTCATCTCACCTTGAGTGGGTTGCAGACTGAGGGAATCTAGGGATGGTTGGAGAATATTTTGGCATGAGAGGACAAGTGGACTCAAGTCCTTCCTAAGATGTAAGGATGTTGGAGAGAATATAGAAGAAGGTTAGAAAATATGTGTACGTACACAATATTTTATTTATTTTGGAAGTTGGAGATAAGTGGCTAATAAATGTTTTATTTATTTTAATTTTGTTGAATTAATTTAGCCACATGATGGATGAGTTGGCAAAGGAAAGATGAAGTGGAGATGGAAGGATGAGTTGGAAAAGAGATTAAATAATTTAAGAAATTATTTAATATTTGAGACTATAGGAGTGAATAATAATCATTAAATATTAGATATTTAATTGATTGATTAGAGGAATAATTAAATATTAGATATTTAATTAATTGATTAGAGGAAAAGGTTAAATGAATTGATTAATAAAATGTTTCAATTAAATTAATTAATAGAAGGACATGAAATGAATTAAATAAATTAATCTTTTCAAATTAACTATTTAATAGAAGAATAAATTTTAAATAAATATAAAATATTTATTTAATTGCTCATAGCCATTTTTATGTGTATACATTTTGCTCCTGTTTGAAATGATGTTGAGACAACATTTTTTCAAAGATTAAATCAATTCTTGATAATGCGCCTGATGGAGATAAAAATCCTGATTGTGTGCCCCCTCAGGAGATTGATCATGAAATTGTTGAAAATTTTGGATTGAACGATTGATCTCACGATAATTGAAAAGGTCCTTCAATTAAATTTATTTGTAAAAAGTAAATTAAATTGCCCCACTTAAAAGCATTAATTACCCTTTCAAATGGTAATTATAAAATTAACCTAGGTTAATTTATTCTCACTTTCATCCTTGTCAGCTTTTGGAGTGAAAATAATTGTCTTGTTGAGCTAGCAAAATGGTGATTCCATTCGAGAACAATTGATTTGAGCCTATATGATAGTATCGGTGACCTCCTGAGTATGGTTATCCGGTATGTACCTTATCCCAAGCTTGTTTGCAACTTTCCATACCAATTTCCTTGCTTTTCGGCACGTTTTATAGCTTGTTTTTAATTTTCCAATTTTTTATTTTGTGTGTTAGTGCTTTTTCTTTGTATGTTTGCGCTTTTGCCTTTTAAGTTTTTGCTCTTGTTAATTTAGCACTTTCGAATGTTTGGTTAGCACATATGTTTAGAATGTTAGTGCATTTAAAGATTTAACATTTTTGTTCCATGTGTTCGCGCATATGTTGAAAAGGTTAGCGCTTTTGAATGAATTAAGCTTTTGATGTGTCAGTTAGTACAATGTTGAAAAGGTTAATGCTTTTAAATGATTTAGTGCCTATGGTTAATCGACTAGTGCTTTTCTCTTGAAGGATAGGGCATTTGCTTTATATGAATTTGTTTGATTTTGTCCATGTTAAAATTCATTGAGATGATTTGATTTAGGCATTTTGATGTGCAAATGTGATTGATAGGTATTCAATTGATGTCTTGATTGATAAATTTTTTGATAATGTTGATTGATAGGATAAATGAATGATTGATTTGATTGATAGATTAGCTCTAAGAGACCAATTCAGTTTCTGATGAAGAGCATAACAGAGTTTGATTGAACTCATTTATTGGTAGAAACCCATGATTGATAGTTTTAGGTTGATTTTGATAGCCTGATTTTCTTGGTTGAATAGATTTACCAATTGTTGATGTGATAAATTAGCGATCGCTTTGATTTAATAGATATATGACTAATAGAGATCAAATTCTCTTGTTAAACAAAAGAAACCCAATGTTCTCCACTGTCGGGAGAAATTCTTGGCCATGCACCATTTAGTGTCAGAGCTTACATAGGCTGAGATTAGACATATAGATGCCTACAGATTACACCATTTGTTATACATGCTTGATATTACCCATAGTAGAGGATTTTTTAATGCATTAGTTGAGAGATGGCATAGCAAGTATAACACTTTTCACTGCCCACTGGTGAGATTAGTGTGAAACTCAAGGATGTCTATAGGATTCTTCACATACATGTGACTAGTGAGTTAGTCCAGTATGATTTTCAGGATCTTGGAGGGATAGAGGCTTGCAGAGCCGTATTTGGTGATGAGAGAATTTCCACAGGAGAGATCCAATGGGAGGATATGATCATGTACTATGATAATTTGGTGCAGGAGCACCTTTCCAAACTCTTTCTCTTTCTTTTTTTTGTTCGTGTCATGCTTCTTTAGAATCCATTGTACATGAATAAGAGCCATGAGCTCATGTATGCTAGACCAGGTCCTAGTTGGGGTCCTAGTGGAGATCTTAGGGGTCATGAATCAAGATTGTGATTTTCTTGAAAATGGAGGGTATGTGTGTCCTAGAAGTGTTTAGGGGTCCTTTATAACATGGTGGTGTCCTTAGGTTGGCCCAATGTGGGTCTAGGAGTCATAAAAAGCAACATTGGGAAAGTTGCTAAAAAGTTGCAAAAGTTGCATGACAACTTTTAAAAGTTGTCAAGCAACTTTTCCACCATGATGTCAAGTTCTTTAGGTTAGCATGGAAAACCATAGTTTGGGAACATAGACCGAGGAAAAGGTAGTATAAGTACTATCAAACCCTAAATTCATGGGTTGGATGTCAGACATAGTACGGCCTTGGCAAAGATATCAGACTGAGACTGTAAAACTGTTACCAATCAGTTTGATTGAAGAGAACAAGAAAGTTAATGGATTGAGGAATGTCCAAATCTATGTGGAATTTTTTTCATGGTGTAAATACTTTCATTTCAAGAAATTAGTTTAGGTTTTTACTTGCAAATTGAGTGTGTGTGTAAATAGTTTGTAAACTATCTTCTTACTATCCAGTTTTGGACAGGACTGTGTAAATGAAGTCTTAACTCCATTCCTCATTGTGGAACCACCATGAAACCATGGAGAATGGATGTGAAGACCTTTTAATATATTTCAAAACAAGCAGGGCCCTTGAAAATGCAGGAAGGCCAAGTAAAGACCTACTCCTAGGCGAGACTGGACAGTGCCCAGTTAGGAGAGGTTGAATTGCAGAGGTCTTGGAGAGCAAGGTTGGATAGACGAGAGTACATCTTCTAGAGGAAGTGTAGAGGAGTGTTAGAAGAATCATTGGTGTGAAGGAGGAGCCTCCAACAATCCAAACAAGGTGTCTAACAAACAAAACCTTCACTGTGACCTAGGCAGACCACAAAACCCTCACAAAACCCTTTTAAAAAAACCCAAAATTTTCCCTAGGCACTGTACAGCCACTTGGAGGCCCAAAAACTAGAAAATATTTGAGCCCTTTCCAATTGAATGGTATTCCATTTTGGGAGTTAGGGTTGTTTATGCATCATTTGTGAGAGGGAGCCCTAGAAGACCGGTTAGGAGGCCTAATTGGTCCTTATCCTTGTAGCCCTGTTTTGTAAGCAAAAACACAAAATAGTGAAATCGGTAGAAAGAATGAAGGTAGAAACTTATGGGGAGCACATGGAGGGATGAAAAACATGGTTTGAGACCTGATTTAACCTTGCTAAGACCTTGAAAAGTGAGGGACAAGCCTTATCCCTTATTAGCCATAGTAAGAGGTTTGAAGTCTCATGAGTAGGTGAGACCTTAGCAGCAGCATAGCAACTCATTGGTGGGTGGATTGGGCAAGGTTAGTGGATTCCTCAAGCAAAGGGAGTCCTAGAGACCCTAGGGTGTGAGAAGAACACTAGGTGATCCAAGGAAAGGATCTAGGAGCATAGGCTAGGCTAGTCTATCCCAAACCCCATCCCATCAAATTGGTATCAAAGCAAGTGAAAGACTTGTTGGACTATGTATGTCTCTATATACTGGTGAATTAGTAAGGGAGAGAAGAATGGTTACTAATGCAGAGATAGCTAGAGAAGTGGAAGAACAGAAGGAGAAGTATAGACTCCTTGAAGCAGCTATGAGTGAGATAAGGGATAAACTATAGGAAGTGGTGGACCAGAGAACACATGAACCTTGGGATGAAGACACCAAGGGTAAAGGCAAGAGAACTATAGATATAGATGACATAATCCCTGAACCTAATCCCTTCTTCAATGAAGAACCTTTTGTGAAGGCTATTAAGGCCTTGAACACCAAAGCCTTTGAAGGATTGCCACATTTCAGTGGAAGAATGGACATAGACACTGTTATGGAATGGATTGAGGGCATGGAAAACCACTTTGAGTGTGAAGGAGTGACAGAGGCACAGAAGGTTAAAGTTTCCAAATCAAGATTGAGGGGAGTAGCTTTGACATGGTGGAAGTACCTGCAAGAAGAAAGGGTTAGCATGGGGAAGCTACCTATTGCAAATTGGAAAGCTATGGTGAGTAAGATTAAGGAGAACTACTTACTAGAGGATTATGAAATCCAGCTTCATAAGAAGAGACAAGGATTGAAGCAGAAAGATCTTGATGTAACTTCCTACATCAAAGAGTTCCAAAAACTTTTTCTTAGATCAAAGGTCCAAGAAGCTGAATTCATTAAGGTGGCTAGGTATCTAAGTGTCCTAAAGTGGAACATACAAGAGGAGATAAGCCTATGGACTTTGACCACTATTTAGAAATGCCATCAGCTTGTTGTCAAGGTAGAAGAGAGGAACAAAAGGAAAGGAGACTCCAATAACAAGGGTAGAGGTAGAGGTAGAGATCAAGTGAATCACTGAGGTGGTTACCAAAGCAAGACAAATGAGCCAAGGAACCAAGGAGAAGCCAAGTTGACTGAGCATGGTAGTGAAACCAATCTCAAAGGAGGACATTCTAGAGGAAGAGGTGCACAAGGTGGTCCAAATAGGGGTAGAGGTACCGGTAGAGGTAACTCCTATTTTGCAACTATGAAGTGTTACAACTATGGACAATTGGGACACCTGGCATATAGATGCCCTAACAAGCCTACCACATCAAATATTGAAAAGAGGGTTGCATATGCACAAGAAGACTCTTCAAGTAGCAAGACACTAGATGTGGACCAGATTGAATCAGAAGTTGGGGAAAATCTAATGTTCATAGGATTTTGATCGGACAGCTAGTTAAGGAGGAACCCAAACATAGGAGAGCATTGTTTAGGGTGAGATGCAAAGTTCTTGGTAAAGTGTGCAAGGTGATAGTTGATATAGGCTCAATTGACAACATCATCTCAAAAGAGGTAGTTAGGAAGTTGAAACTCACAAGAATACCTCACACCAATCCTTACAAAGTGACTTGGTTGAACAAAGGACAGAGTGTGCTAGTCAATGAGCAGACTTGGGTAGAGTTTTCTATTGGAGGATACAAGGACAAGATCCTTTGTGATGTGTTGCCTATGGATGCATGTCACCTGTTTCTAGGAAGACCCTGGCAATTTGATAGGAAGGTGATCTATGATGGAGAGGAGAAGTCCATATCTTTTAAGAAGGACAACAAGACCTTCAAGATTCAATCTTTGACAGAGGATGAAGAGGGCACTTCAAAAACACCTAGTGTTTTAATGGCTACTAGTAAAGAGTTCCTAAATTTGCTACATGAGGAGGAGATAGTGAAGTGTGGCATCTTTGTGAAGCCAAGTGAGAAAGTAGATAAGTTGCAAGCAGAAGTACCCAAGGAGGTCAAGCAAATGTTGCAAGAGTATAAGGACATAGTGAGTGATGGAGCACCTGCAACACTCCCACCAAGAAGGTCCATAAGTCATCAAATAGAATTTGTTCTTGGTGCATTATTACCGAACAAGGCTGCATATAAGCTCACACCTGATCAGAATAAGGAAGTAGCAAGGCAAGTGTAGGAGTTATTGGAACAAGGACTAATTAAGAATAGCATCAGCCCATGTGTAGTCCCAGTAGTGCTAGCATCAAAAAAAGGAGGTAAGTGGAGACTTTGCACTGACTCAAGAGAAATTAATAGGATTACCATAAGGTATAGGTTTCCTATTCCTAGAATAGAGGATCTAATGGATTGTTTAGGAGGGGCTATGTATTTTACCAAGCTAGACCTTAAAAGTGGTTATCACAAGATAAGAATTAAGGAGGGTGATGAGTGGAAGACTACTTTTAAAACCATAGATGGATTGTATGAGTGGCTTGTGATGCCATTTGGGCTTACTAATTCTCCAAGCACCTTCATGAGGTTGATGAATGAAGTGTTGAAGGATTTCATAGGCAAATTTGTGGTAGTGTACCTAGATGACATTCTCATCTATAGCAGAACCAAGGAAGAGCACCTTGAGCATTTGAGGTTAGTTTTAGAGAGGTTGTATGAGGAGAAATTATCCATAAACCTAGAGAAGTGTGAATTCTTGAAGCAAGAGCAAGTTTACTTAGGATTTGTGGTGCCTAAGGGAACCTTGAAGATGGATCCAAGCAAAGTGGAGGCAATTTTGAATTGGCCTGCACCTAAAACAAGGACTAAGGTAAGAAGTTTCCATGGATTAGCTCAATTCTATAGGAAATTTGTGAGGAATTTTGGTGGCATATGTGCACCAGTCCTTGACACCATCAAAGGAGGTCTTAAAACTAAGTTTGAATGGACTGAGCAGGCAGACAAAGCATTTCAATTGTTGAAATAGGAGGTAGCCATAAAACCTATCCTTCTCCTACCTATGTTTGATAAGCTATTCACTTTGGAGTGTGATGCAAGTGGAATTGCAGTAGGTGGTGTTTTGAGTCAAGAGGGAAGACCTATGGCAATTTCTAGTGAGAAGCTTAATGAAGCAAAGAAGAAGTACTCAGCTTATGACCTAGAGTTGTATGCATTAGTGCAGTCTTTAAAGAAATGGAGGCATTACCTACTTCCAAAAGAATTTGTAGTGTTCATAGACAACCAAGCATTGAGCTACATCAACACTCAAGAGAAGATAAGAAATAGGCATCTGAAATGGATGGAATACCTCCAATCCTTCACCTTCACCATCAAGCATAAGAAGGGGTAGCTTAATAAGGTGGCAGATGCATTAAGCAGGAAGTTGTTGATAGTTCAAGAGTTACAGTTGTAGAGCATAGGGATAGAAGGTTTCAAAGATCTGTATGAAGGAGATGAAGACTTCTCAATAGATTACAAGGTTTGCAAAGAGTTTGAGAGCCATTTCCATGGTGAGTATGTATATTACACTCTCCACAATGGTCTCTTGTTCAAGGGTAACCAGTTGTGTGTACCTAAAGGATCCATGAGGGAAAAACTCATCCAAGAGAAACATAATGGCAATTTGAGTGGACACTTTGGAATTAATAAGACCCTAGATTTAGTGCAGAGATACTACTATTGGCCAAAGTTGCCAAGGGATGTGAAAAGATATGTAGAACAATGTGGTGTATGCCAAAGAGCCAAAGGTGGATCAAGCAATGCTAGTTTATATCAACCATTACCAGTCCCTAACAAACCTTGGGAATGTCTAAGCATGGACTTTGTAGTAGGACTTCCCAAGACAAAAATAGGTATGGACAACATCTATGTGGTAGTAGATAGATTTTCCAAGATGAGTCATTTTATCCCATGTAAAACTACACATGATGCAAGCTATGTTGCACATCTCTTCTTCAAAGAGATTGTTAGGAATCATGGACTCCCTTTAAGAATTGTTTCAGATAGGGACAGCAAGTTCATGGGTCATTTTTGGCAAACATTATGGAGGAGACTAGGAACTAACTTTTCATTTAGCTCAGCTTACCATCCACAAACAGATGGTCAAACTAAAGTCATCATTAGGGTGTTTGGTAACTTGTTGAGGTGTTTAACTAAGGAGTATGGCCAAACATGGGACCTAATAATTTATCAAGTAGAGTATGCATATAATGACAGTGTGAATAGAACCACTGGTAGAAGTCCTTTTGAGGTGGTATATGGCAGACATCCAAGAGGAGTATGTGAGTTGAGAGACCTTGGTAGTTTGGAAATGAAGAGTGGGCAAGAAAAAGACTTCACTCAAACCATCAAGGAAGTTTAGGAGCAAGTTAAGAAGGCCATCCTTGAATCCAATCAAAAACTGAAAGCCAAAGTGGATGAGAAAAGGAGAGAAGTTCAGTTTAAGGTGGGTGACTATGTGATGGTACATTTGAACAAAGCTAGGATGAAAGGTGGTAAGCCTACCAAACTACAGATGAGAAGGGTAGGACCTTGTAGAATCCTATTGCAATATGGTAAGAATGCCTACAAAGTTGACCTACCTTCAGATTAAGCTATATAACCAGTCTTTAATGTAGCTGACCTGATCATGTACAAGGGTGAGATAGTAGGGTAGACTGAGAACCAAGCCAAGGTACTGTAGGACCTTGATGTTACTGTCTTACCACAAGTGAAGAAGCCTAAAGCAGAGGAGATCTTGGAATCAAGGGTGAAGAAGTCAACTAGACACCAAGTCTACATGGAGCACTTAGTGAAATGGGCAGATCAACCAGTATCTGAAGCTACATGGGTGGAGGAGAGCAGGTTCAAGGCACTTGGAATAGACTCGGCCCTCATCTCTTCTTCTTTTTCTTAAGTTTTGTGCAGAGGGGGAGTATGGTGCAAGAGAACCTTTCCAAACTCTTTCTCTTTCTTTTTTTTGTTGGTTTCATGCTTCTTTAGAAGACATTGTACATAAATAAGAGCCATGAGCTCATGTGTGCTACACCAGGTCCTAGTTGGGGTCCTAGTTGGGGTCCTAGTGGAGATCTTAAGGGTCATGAGTCAAGATTGTGATTTTCTTGAAAATGGAGGGTATGTGTGTCCTAGAAGTGTTTAGGGGTCCTTTATAACATGGTGGTGTCCTTATGTTGGCCCAATGTGGGTCTAGGAGTCATAAAAAGCAACATTGAAAAAGTTGCTCAAAAGTTGCAAAAGTTGCATGACAACTTTTAAAAGTTGTCAAGCAACTTTTCCACCATGATGTCAAGTTCTTTAGGTTAGCATGGAAAAACCTAGTTTGGGCACACAGACCAAGGAAAAGGTAGTATAAGTACTAGCAAACCCTAAATTCATGGGTTGGATGTTAGACATAGTACGACCCTGGCAAAGATATCAGATTGAGACTATAAAAGTGTTACCAATCAGTTTGAATGAAGAGAACAAGAAAGTTAATGGATTGAGGAACATCAAAATCTATGTGGAATGTTTATCATTGTGTAAATACTTTCATTTCAAGCAATTATTTTAGGTTTTTACTTGCAGATTGAGTGTGTGTGTAAATAGTTTGTAAACTATCTTCTTACTATCTAGTTTTGGACAGGATTGTGTAAATGAAGTCTTAACTCCATTCCCCATTGTGGAACCACCATGAAACCATGGGGAATGGATGTGAAGACCCTGTACTATATTGAAAAACAAGCAAGGCCCTTGAAAATGCAGGAAGGCCAAGCAAAGACCTACTCCTAGGCGAGACTGGATAGTGCCCGGTTAGGAGAGGTTGAATTGCAGAGGTCTTGGAGAGAAAGGTTGGATAGAGGAGAGTACATCCTTTGGAGGAAG
Organism: Cryptomeria japonica; assembly: GCF_030272615.1. Lineage (NCBI taxonomy): Eukaryota > Viridiplantae > Streptophyta > Pinopsida > Cupressales > Cupressaceae > Cryptomeria > Cryptomeria japonica. The sequence continues at coordinate 733,691,240 of NC_081412.1, read as the reverse complement.
TGTAGAGGAGTGTTAGAAGCATCATTTATGTGAAGGAGGAGCCTCAACCAATCCAAACAAGGTGGCTAACATACAAAACCTTCACTGTGACCCAGGCAGACCACAAAACCCTTAAAAAAAAACCCAAAATTTGCCCTAGGCACTGTACAGCAACTTGGAGGCCCAAAACCTAGAAAATATTTGAGCCCTTGCCAATTGTATGGCACCAAATTTGGGAGTTAGGGTTTTTTGTGCATCATTTGTGAGAGGGAGCCCTAGAAGACCGGTTAGGAGGCCTAATTGGTCCTTATCCTTGTAGCCGTGTTTTGTAAACAAAAAGACAAAATAGTGAAATCAGTAGAAAGAATGAAGGTAGCAACTTCTTGGGAGCACATGGAGGGATGAAAAACATGGTTTGAGACCTGATTTAACCTTTCTAAGACCTTGGAAAGTGAGGGACAATCCTTAGCCCTTATTACCCATAGTAAGGGGTTTTGAGTCTCATGAGTAAGTGAGACATTAACAGCAACATAGCAACTCATTGGTGGGTGGATTGGGAAAGGTCAGGGGATTCCTCAAGAAAAGGGAGTCCTAGAGACCCTAGGGTGTGAGAAGAACACTAGGTGATCCAAGGAAAGGATCCGGGAACATACACTAGGCTAGTCTATCCCAAACCCCATCCCATCAGAATTTCCCAATGATTCTTCCAAGTTTGATTGGCGGATTCATCTGTCTAGTTAGGAGATCTTAAGGTTTCATTGTTGATTGGGGTGAGAATCTATAGAGAATGATGCAACATTAGACTTAGTATGTGTAGGGTGTTTACATGCTTGATAATTTGTATCATGATCTTCATTAGGTTGTCTTTGATGATAGTGCTAGTATGTCTATAGGATGTACTCTTTTATAGATCTGGTGTTGGGAGCATATATCTATTACTCAGCCTATCCATCATAGAGTTTATGGTGAGAGGCAACCATATGTCTATTTATATGCAGGTATCCTTACTCAGCATAAGCTGGGTAAGAAGGAGTATTGGAGTTGGGTTTTGGATTCACTAGGTAGCATTATTTGGAGACCTTATATCCATTGTCAGCCATGGATGGATGATGCATGGACATTACCATATATTCTGCAAAGTAGATATCTGATTGGTCATACTCCATATATTATTGAGTGGCAGTTGATGAGTCATATTTTGAGAAAGTTTGTTATCATTCAGCACATGCGTACTAGTGTCACTATATATGCATGGTGGTACAAGGATAGGTGAGATTGGGGACCATCTTTATCTTTTGAGATAGCATGCATAGAGTTTCCAACTACTCCCAGGGTTTCTTATGATTTGATATTACACATTCTATATCCTGGGGTGACTGTGGATTATGCTCAGTACATGCTTGCACACCCTTTTCCTCGCATTATTGATCCAGCAGACCCTCCTCCTAGCTCAGGAGATGAGGAGGATGATTCAAATGATCCCATCATTAGGAGATGAATACAAAGATGAGAACTTAGAGATACTTGAGAGACTGGAGGTGGGGGAGATGAGGGAGGAGATGGAGGTGGAGGTGGTAGGATATACTGAGATGGAGAGGAGATCTATTGAGAGTCCTTGGAGGACCTTTTGGACTGGTTAGCAAGGTTGGGAGACCACTTCACATGGGAGGAAGAGACGCAGGATGGATTGGGAGGGTTACAGGCAGGACAACTATGAGATCAGTAAGAGGATTACCCTCTACAAGAGGAGATAGGAGCACTGGACTAGATAGGGGTTGCGGGAGAGGCATTGATTTCGGTCAGATTTAGCTAGACCCTAGGGTTATTTCAACTTATGGTAGAGATGAGGAGGACTCTGAGGATCATGTCCCTCTCATTAGATGACAGGTCTTGAGGGCTACTCAGGTTGAGATTCTAGTAGGTGGAGAGGGATGTGGAGATGAGGGAATCTGGGATCATGTTCCTCAGCAGGATGTGCCAGAGTAGAAGACCTTGGATAGTCTCAAAACACGGATAGATCAACTTAGAGCATAGGTGCATACACTCATGAGAGAGAGAGAGAGAGACATGGTTGTTAATATACAATAGGATACTCAGGGTCTTCTTGATCGCATTCAGCAAGTTGGATCTGGCCCTCTCTCAGCCGATACTGTCAAAGCACTATTTCGGGTGGGGAAGGAGATAGCACACTAGCAACAATCATATGAGGATTTAGTCTCAAAGAGTCAAAGAGTAGGTAGCTATCATACTACTTTGAGGATGGATGCTAGTAGTGGTGGAGTCATGGGACCTCCTCACAAGAGTGGTGATGGGGGGGACAACCATCTAGAGGATCTTCTTGCCCATAGCCACAGAGACAGATAGAGTCAGGTGGTAGTGGCATAGGACAACCTTAACTTGATTTATATTGATGAGGCACTTGTATGCTATTATTGATCTGATATCATTGTATACTTGGACTTTTTATTGTTTTATGATGATCTATATGCATACATGGACTCTATATGATGATCTTTGGTTTATTATACATGTTACTTTATATGATGATGATCTATATGTATTGATTACATGGAAAATGTTATGATGATCTCTTTTTCCTTTATTTTCATGATGATGATGCTCTATATGATGCAATGATGATAAAATGCAAATTGCAATTGATTTTTTTTTATTTTGATTTTCATGGATGCAAATGAAAAATGATTACTGACTTAAATGATATGCTTGACTTAAATGATGCAAATACAATTATCTATATAATAATGCAATTGAATGTTGATTTTTATATGTAATGCAAATTATCTACATGGAATGTTTTTTATTTTGATGATTTAAAAATGAAAATGATGATTATGAAGTGAAATTGATGGAATGCTTATATGTAATTCTTATGATTACAATGAAATTCTTATAATGATAAATGAATCTAAGTGCAAAGATGCAACTAAATGAAATGAATGATAATAATTTAAATGATTCTAAAGATGAATGAACCTACAATTGATCAAATGCAAATTATTTTTGTTTGTCCAAGTATACTCAATTTTTATTTATAACTATTGATCTCTAAATGGAACGAAATGCTTATAATACAACTGATAATGAATTCTTATAATGCAGACGAATAATGAGCTAATCTAAGCATAATCTAACTAAAATGATACTTCCATTCTTCATATGTTGTCTTATAATAGCGCTTGATTTCATCATTGAGATTTTGAATGTTGTAAGAAAATACAAGCAACTTGACATAATGATTCAAGCTAACTTGAATATTTCTTACATGGATTTTGATATAGCAAGTTTATACAATTACCTTGATATGATGAATCGATCTGACCTCAGTATTTCTTGCATAACAGACAAGGATTCTTCCCTTTCATGCATGACTCGAAACATCCTCCTTGATCTTTTTCTAATCATTTCCTTAGACAACTTCATGCCTTAATAAGAGAAAAACCACATACAACAAACAAAGAAAATAATTATGCCCCATCATAGCTTCTCTAGTCATGGACATCCTTGAGTCATATAGAGTACATGATTAGCAATAAAATCAAGATATAAACACTCAATCTTGTATGTCATTCACATGTTCTCATGGTTATTAACTGATATAATCATCTTGATGAATGATCATTCATAATCCTTGATTACTTGTTGGTTGATTCTTTGTTTTCTGAGTTTCATGATTCAGTTGTCACAAACTGCCTTGATCTTCATTGCTTTGTTGCTTGTTATCTGTTTCAAAATCCTAGGTGTTTTTGGTTTTTCTAAGTTTTCTGAATGTTTTGGATTTTAAAAGATTCAAAAGATCACCTTAGCAAAAGGAAATAGGATTTTTCCCCCAATGGAAACAAACTTTATTATGGGTGTATGAATTGATCCAAATCATGGCAGGATATAATGCAGGTTGATTGATAAAGTCGAAGATAATGACTACACTAAGTATGTCAATGATTTGATAATTGTTGGTAAGCGAAATATTCCTACTAAATGGTTTAGAGTAATCAATGTGAAAGATGAAATAGATGAGATAGGATAGATGGAAGTGATAGATGTGATAGGATGGAGTGGATAGGTGTGCAAAGTGATCTCATAGATGGAAGAACTCACTTTTAGATAGCACGTGTTTACTAGGTTTTCATTGTCTAAATTTATTGCATTTTTTTCATATTTCAATTTTTTTCTTCTTCTATTTTTGTTGTTTTATGTTTTTTAGGGATTTTCTACTTTTCTGATTTTTAGTGATTTCTTTAGGACTTTATATGCTTTTTACTAATTTTTTCTAGACTTTATATGTTTTTTACTAATTTTTTATCGACTTTATATCTCAAGCATTGAATTTATTGAGATGGATGGAATTGATAGGTTCATCAAACCAATCACCTTAAGGGTTCGATAACTTATATGCTTCTGAATCATATGTTGCTACTATGACAAAAGGACCTAACAAATTTGGTTCAAATTTACCCTTCTTTTCTCAGTCTTGCTAATTTCTTGGATTCTCCCTTAGAACTATATATCCAATGTGAAAAATGTGTGGCTTGACTCTATGATTATAACTTCTTTCCATTCTCTGTTGATATGCCTTCAAATGAACTATTGCATTTTGACGACGTTCTTGAATCAACTCAAGTTCTTGAAGTCTAGAGACTCATTGTTCTTCTTTTGGTATAAGACCTTTCAAAGAAACTTGTAGAGAAGGTATCTCTACTTCCACTAGTAATATGGCTTTTAATCCATAAACTAAGCAATATGGAGTTGCCCCCATTGGTGTGCAGATGCTAGTTTGGTATGCCTAAAGAGCAAAATTTAGCTGAATGTGCTAGTCTTTACCAGCTTCATTGACTATTTTCTTCAATATTTTCAAGATAGTTTTGTTTGATGCCTCAGCTTGACCATTTCTTTGTGGATAATATGGTGTAAAAAAAATATCTTGGATATGGACTCTCTCGCATAATTCCTTCACATCTTGATTCTTAAATGGTCACCCATTATCAGTGATAATGGTCATAGGGACTCCATAGTGACAGATTATATAACTCAAAATGAATGATGATATTTGTTTTTATGTCACTTTTTCCAAAGGTACTGCTTCAATCCATTTAGTGAAACACTCAGTAGTAGTCAAAATGAACTTATGTCCATTACAGGGTGAAGGGTTTATCTTACCTACCAAATCAAGACGCCATTGAGAGAATGACCATGATCCTACCATAGGATGCAATTCTTGTGTTGGTGCGTGGATGAGATTCCCATGGATTTAGAATTGTTTGCATTTCTTGGCATATGTGAATGAATCTCTCTCCATAGTAGGCCCATAGTAACCCATATGAAGAAGTTTCTTAGCCAGCGTTAATCCACTTGAGTGTGTTCCACAAATACCTGCGTGAGCTTCATTAAGAACTTTCTCAGATTCCTCTTGTTTGATACCTCTCAATAAAGTGCTATCTAGACCTCGCCTATATAAGGTATCAACAATAATAGTATAGCAAGATGTTAGGACCCGGAGGCAACTGAGAGGGTGGGGTGAATCACTTGTCTATTAATTTCAACCCAAATATAACTTAATCAAACTTGATGCATAATATCGATAAACCAACCTTAATATCAGTTGACAGTTTAATAGTTAATAACAGTACTAGTAAAGTTTAATACATGAAATAGAAAGACAAATAACATCCACAACACATAACACAAATATTTCTACGTGCAAACCCTGTAAGGGGAAAAACCATGGTGGGAAACCTTACCCACAATTAGATGATACTACTATAGATAGTATGTGTGTACAAATGGGGTCTACACATGCAAAAATTCCAACTACCTTGAGCTCACTACTCAATCACAAAATGAGATTCGCACTGACTACAATTGGATGGTTAAATCCAATGATAATGTACTTCTCAAAATAGCATCTTCATATGTTGGATTCAATACTGGTTAAGCTTTGATTGTCTTCTTCATACCTTCCTTGAATCTTCAAATGATGTGTGCATGAGTAGCTCTGCTTATATTCGCATATTAATCTCACAAATGAGATCTTACATATATACCAAAATGTAAGACCAAATGTGTAGGTCGGCTCACTAAGAATATTACAATTAAATCAATTACAAATGAATAAATATGTGATGCATCATGTTGGCTTAATGCATTTACAATAATAACCAATCAATAAATCATCTCCATAACGTGTCATGCTGATCTAGAATAGATAATGCATGTCAGTCCATAACCTAGACCAATTTGTCGGTAATAGCAAATATGCAAACTTGATTATACCAATAACCAAATCACCAAAACCAAGTGTCCAAACCATGTCTTCGATATAACCAAGTAATCTCCAGATGATAACAAGTCATCCTCTATGTCGGTGAACAATATAACCAGTCGGTGAACCAAATATCGGTGACTATGCATAAGTCACTGAACATGCCATTGAACATAACCAAAGATCTCCAGATGGATAGGTGTTGACAAGTGTTGACATCAATGACAAAACCAATGCAACACATCCATAATACCAACAATCTCCCCATTTGGCATTGATGGCAACACAAGATGGAAAAACCATCTAAGTGCCAAAGAAAAAATGCCAAAAACCAAAAAACCAACAATCTCCCAAAGAGATCAATTACTAGAAATCAAAATACATAATATATCTCCCCCAATGAATAATCTCTCCCCAAAAGATAATGTGTTTTTCCATAGATATATCTCCTCCTTTGACATCAAATGCCAAAGCAGTACAAAAACTAGTTACAACCAGTTCATAGAACTAATTACAAATACCAACTTATAACCAAATACTCCCCTTGAGAAGTACCTCTCCTTCATCAAAGATGGAAAAAGATTTCTCTGTAAATTTTGTTGGTCTGATGCCATTCTTCAATTGTCTAAGTCTCTACTGGTGAGGGTATAACCCCAAGCTGCTCTCTGAATATTCAAAAGTTTCCTTAGGCAAAGGCTTAGTAAAGATATCTACAATCTGCTCTTTAGTATTCACATAAACAAATTTAACTTCTTTTGCTTCAACATTCTCTTTTAGAAAATTGAATTTGATAGAAACATGTTTAGTTTTAGAGTGAAATACCGGATTCTTGGGTATATCAATTACTGCCATATTATCACAGTAAATGATTATAGGTTCTTTTCCTTTTACCTTTATGTCCTTCAATATTTTCTTAATCCATAATACCTTAGTACAATCAGTTGTTGCTGCAACATATTCTGATTCTGTTGTTGATAATGATGTACAACTCTGTTTCTTGCTCAACCGTGAAATGAATCTGCTACCAAGAAAGAATGCTCCACCAATGGTGCTCTTTCTATCATCTACATCTCCTACCCAATTAGCATCTGTGTATGCACATAAATGAAAATTTTCATCTTTAGGATACCATAAACCAAGATTTGTTGTGCCTTGTAGATACTGGAAAATCCATTTCACTGCTAATTCATGATTTTCTTTAGGATTACTCTAAAATCTTGAAATAATACATACTGCATTCATAATATCAAGTCTTGTTTGTGACAAATATAGTAAACCTCCAATCATAGATTTATATCTTATCAGATTAACAGGTGTTGTATCATCCTTCAATGATAGTTTGTATGTTGTAGTCATAGGAGTACTTACCAGTTTAGATTTTTCCGTACCAAATTTATTTAGTAGTTCTTTCAAGTAATTATATTGACATATGAATATACCTTTATCAGTTTGTGAAATCTACAATCCTAAAAAGAATTTTATCTCCCCAATCATAGACATTTCAAATTCTTCTTGCATCTTATTAGAAAATTCTTTACACAATCCATCTTCTCCTCCAAAAATGATATCATCAACAAAAACTTCAATAACCAAGATGTCATCATTAGTCACTTTGAAATATAAGTTGCTGTAGACACCTAAAATTGTCATGTCTAATAAATAAATATGTTATTTATTTAATTATCTAAGCTTAATTCTTCTATTAATTAAATAAATCTTTATTTATTTAATTAATTCATTTATCCTCTTCTAGCCTTATTTCTCATTTAAATAAATACATTTATTTATTTAAATTATCCTTTTCCTAAATTAAATAAATATTTTATTTATTTAATTATCCCACTTCTTCTATTAATTAAATAAATCTTTATTTATTTAATTAATTCATTAGCCTTTTCTACCCATGACACATGTCATTCATCTCTTAATTCATACACTACCTACCCCTTTCATTGTTTTATTATTTCTTTTACCTACCCTCTAATCATAGCCGACCTCCTTTTACACCTCTCAATCTTATCCCTCCATTTCTTATTGTGTCTTCTATATAAGGAGATACTTCCTTCATTATCAAACCCTAATCGTTCTATGCATTCTAATGAATCATCTTAATGACTTGACTATATTACGATCCTACTTGCAACCACATTCCGTTCTTTGTTGAGCTCTTGTGCACATAAAATCTGAGAGCAAATATATCAAGCAAGATCAATGGAGATAGGAAAAATGGAGATCAAAACCCTATTGGACATGTGATGGTATAATCTTTGTGATTTCATTTGATTTGCATTGTCTTAGGTAATCTTCATATGTTATGGTGGATCTTTGTTGTTGTTAGGCTAAGGTTTTGTGGTTGAATTCATTTAGCCTTTCAATATCATTATTGTTGTTATCCATTTTCACCATATACATTTTTGCATGCTCGGTGGGACTCTTGTCCCTTTTGCATTTAACATCCTTATTGCAGATTTTTTATTTTGAAGTTGCAGATATGGTGTTTTTGATAGCATTTTGATATTCCCATGTCTGCACACTTTCGGATCGCGTTTTTGTTTTTATGGCACGTCCATGACATCTAGAATTGCGTCTGTGTTACTGGCAGTATTTTATTTTGCAGGTTTCGAAAGGCGCGCTTGTGTTATTAAGTCTCGTCTACGGTGTTTTTAGCTATGTCTGTGTCCAGAAAGTGCATCTGCATTCTATAGTCACGTTTGTGCCTCACAGAACCGCGTCTGTGTCACGAAGGCGCGTCTGTGTTGATGGTAATCGTGTCTGTGTTCACCGATTTCAAATTTTGGGTTTATTGATTCAGTTTTGGATTTTGCATTTAGGGTTTTAGATCTGGTTTATTTTGACCTAACATTTTTAGATCTAGCTAACGAAATTGGTGCAGCTTGTCTTGAAAGCAAAATCGTTTGGTTGAAGCCCCTATTTTCACAAAGTCTTTTGGGTTTAAAATCTACCTAACTTGTGTGCTTGCAGGAAGGGGTGATTATTTGAAAAAATCCAAACTACTAACAACTCCTTGTTGCAGGTCCTTGGCAAGGGTTTTTGGATTTTTATTGTGTGCCTTGTTTTCATAGACTAGCAAAACACTTCAATTGGTGCACTAAAATTGAATCATTGTCTTTTGTGTCTTGAGCAATAGGCTCTTTTTTGTTTAATCTTTAGAGGGCCTGTCTTCCCGTGTGGTCATTAGGACTACTAGTGAGAAGAGAATGACCCAAGTGGTAGTGAGGAAAACCCACCTCTTCCGAACCACTATAAACAACTATATTCATGGTGAAAACTATGGATAACGTGTGCTGATTAGTTCATACTGACACTATGTCTCCCCATAAACTCGTTTGATCAAATTTATTTGATCATTTGTAGGGTGTAACCGCTACTGGCTAGGAGCCTTCTGTATTTACAAAGCTGAAAGTGCCGCATGTATGGCCACACGAGCGGATGCCCTTACTAGCACCTTTTTGTTTTAGAATCCCAAATCTTTCTAGTTGTTGGGGTAGGAGGTCGGACCTCTGGTAGCGGCCCACACACATACGGTTCTTAGTAGAGATACAAAGTTCACCACGGGGAGTTTTTGTGGGGACTGATGCTTGGCTGACCCGAGAAGTGAGTGCCAAGGGTGGAGCCAATGAGGTCAAGCATCTAAGTATCCGCTCTTAATAGCATAGCCTCGAGGGTAAAACCTCATGTGGGATCAACAACTATTGTCTTGGCCAGCCATAAGAATTGTGCTTGACTTATTTTAAACATTCAAAACATTCAAGACCAAACAACAAAACATTGTGTCTTTTGTGTCTTCAAGTGTATGCAAAACATTTTTACATCAAACAACACACTTTTCTTGAAGTCAATTTGAGTCTAGACACTTGCCAACATTGTGTCCTCTTGTCACGAAAAAACAGTCAAACAATCAGATTTGGTCACAACAAAACAACTTCATAGATTGGAAAAAAAATTGCACAAATTTTGCAGAAACACATCTGTGTCTGACATAATAGCATTTGTGTTGTATAATCACGTCTGTGAAGGGTAGAAACGTGTCTATGTTCCCAGAATCAACATTGCAGTTTGCACAAAATCTCAGAAATGCATCTGTGTTAAATAGAGCCTCGTCTGTGTCAGGAAACTGCGTCTGTGAAGTATACAGGCGCGTCTGTGTTTAGAATTGAAAAACTGTTATAGCCCAGCAAACAAACACAGTTAGTTTCAGCATTCTTGAGCTTCCTAGGTCATTTCTCCAAGTTTTCATCTAGCATTCAACCTGTCTTTGGGTCTCACAAAATCCATCATTGCTTTACACCTTACATTACATTCACATTTTTCTAAACTTAAGTCAAAAGGTCACTTGCATGTCCTCACTATACTTTGTCAACACACTACATACAACAACACTTTTCTAAGTGGTCCCTCATCAAGGTTTCTTACCTTTGGGTCTCATTTGGTCTTACTTAGAGTTAAGGTCAACTTACCTCATCAAGAGAAACTATCCTCTCTTTGGAAGTCACACCTACTCTACTACATACATACTTGGTCTTACACTTTGGACATTGCAAGTACACCTCAGATTCATTTACATTCCATCCAACCCTTCATCTTCCATACTTTTTCCATTTTTCATCTAGTCTCACACATCTTGGTCAATACCTAGTTCATGGTTGAAACCCGTCTTCAAAAATCTAGGAGAGAAACTAAAGAGGCTCAAGAGTCCGCAAACATGAGTTCTTATGATTATGAGAATGATATCTTTTTCAATTCGGATCATACTACATTACCTAACATGGATGCCTATAGAAACATTCCAAATGTTGAGAACATGGACACTACAAACAACAATGCTACACACAATGACAATATGGACAACTTTTCCGTACATTCAGCAGATGTGGAAGAATCCATTATGAATCCCCATTTCAATCGATTGGTTGAGGAAATCATGAGAAGGGATAGACAATACTTCTTACAAATGATGGCACAAAGTGGAGCTAAGATACCTCATGATTTTGACATGTCTCAAATAATGGAAAATCGACCTTTGCAACAAACTCACTCCAACATGGATCAAAGAAGGCCTAATAGTGGAGGCAATAGAGGACCACATATGGCACCTGAATCACCATCATCTTTGTTTCAAAAACCAGAGATCTCATACACACATGGTCAAGCATATGATACCCACCTTCGCAAACCATTATGGAAGTCTTATGCAGACAAATATGCTCAATCACATACCAATGCTAAGGATCAACCACCAAAGCAATTGGATATTCAAAGGCATGCTCAAAATTTTGACACAAGGAAACCCCATGTCAAATTTGGGGGCAACACATTAGAACATGACATGCCTGTAGAGTATGGTATACATGGACAAAATAGATATGGTGTTCCTCAACATGAATCTATACCAAGTGGTCCATATACGCAGCATCACTATAGACCTCCTCCATATGAACATGTGTATGATCAATATCATCCATATATGCAGCATGCTCCTCCTCCAATTGGTGCCTTGAGAATGGGGTATGGTCCAAGAAGTCGATCTCCACCTAAGAGCAATTTGGAGCAACAAATCAAGGACTTACAAAAGAAAATGGAGGACATAAATACACCAAAGCCAACATACACAATGAGAGACATATGTCCTTATCCATTTGACAAAAGCATTCCAATGCCTCCATTTCCTACACACTTTGTGACACCTAAGTTTGATAAGTATAGAGGCAAAGGGGATCCTAAGGCACACATAAGACAGTTTTTCACAACTTGCATTGAGGTAGCAGCAGAAGAGACATATTTGATGAGATTATTCCCACAAAGCCTAGGTGATCAAGGTATGGAATGGTTCTCCTAACTTCCACCTGGAGTTAAGTCATGGGGTGACTTAGCAGAGGCATTTATTCAACATTTCTCCTACAACATAGAGATAGACATATTAGTCACTACTTTGTGCAACACCAAGCAAAAAGAGGGAGAGTCTTTTGCATCATTTTTACAAAGATGGGGGAATCTAGCCAGCAGATGCTCTTGTGAAACCCCACAAAAACAAATGGTAGAGATGTTCACCCAAAATGTCAACAAAGACATTGGTTATGACTTAAGAAAAGCTTGTTTGTCCACCTTCAAGGACATCATTGAAAAAGGCTTAGCAACAGAGAAGGTCTTAATTGAACAAGGACTTATTAAGATATTCAAGGAAAACAAAGATGAATTTAAAGGAAAAGACAAGCCAAGATTTTGGAATAAATACAAGAACACAGTCAATGATGGTGTTGTTGATGCCAACACAGTGCGACCCAAATTCATCTTTTTGGGATCTAGTTCTACAAACAATCAAGTGAATACTCAAACAACTTCCAGATCACGAAGGAAGTACACCTCATTGGGAGAACCACTTGAGTCAGTCTTCAAAAAGCTAGTGGCAAACAAGGTAATCACAGTTCCAGATTTTCCTCCATATGAAACAAAGGTTAAACCAAATTGGTGGAACGATGATGAGTATTGTGAATTTCATAAGAGCAAGGGTCATAAGACAGGAAATTGTCATCGACTAAAGAACATCATACAAGATCTCATTGATAGGGGTGACATTGAGATTGAAGGACACTCATCTAATCAAGAACATGAGATGTTTAAGGAACCATTCCCAAAATATGACAAAGGAAAAGCTAAAGCCATAGATGACCAAACCAACTATACCAGAACATCTTACAACTATGATTCAACCATCAATCACATCTCGATGGACAATTATGTCTCTACCATTATCATCAAGGACAAAACGTCTGAGAATTCTACCCGGAGATCTAGGATTGTCCTAAGAGGCGTTGGATCTTCTTCTGAACCTACCTCTGAATCTCATGTTACAACTCGTCAAGGTAAAATCACTTTGCAAGGTGCTCCAGCCAAGAACACCACCTCCTCATCAACCAAACCTGAGTATGACCTTGTAGAACAGTTAGGGAAGACACCCATGCTCATCTTCATCCTTGAGCTATTACGCATATCCCCTGCACATAAATCCATTCTTGACAAAATCTTGAGAGAAATTGTCATTCCTACTGATTTGAACATGGACCAGTTTCAAGCCATGGTGGGATACCTTTCCATTCCACACTCCCTTACTTTCACAGAAGCCAATGACTCCTCTGTATGTCAGCCACAAAATGCACCGCTACACATTGAAGCCTTCATACACAAACATTGAATAAAATGAGTCTTGATAGATGGAGGAGTAGGTCTAAACATTTGCAAATTGAGCAATATTAAACAATTGGGATATTCTGACAAAGCTGTGAATTCTATAAATCAAATCACCATCAAGAAATATGATGATGAAGAATGTTCATCCAAGGGAACAGTCACCTTACCTCTCAGAGTTGGGCCAGTTACAAAGGATGTGGTTTGTCAAGTCTCTGATCTAGATCTCACTTATAACATATTGCTAGGACGTCCTTGGATTCATGAAATGAGGGAAGTCCCATCTACATATCACCAATGCATTAATTTTCCTCACAATGGAGTGGAGGTAATATTTAATGGTGATCCTAATCCATTTATATACTGCAATAACCTAGGATCAAAGACTGAGACCATCATTCCCAGTAATCGTGAAGCTGTTCCTTCCTTGGCATACATTGATCCTGAGTCATTAAAACCTTCGACATCAAAACAAGGTGAGCTTAAAGGCAAGTTTCAAGACAAGGGCATGGGGGAATACACTTTAAATCAGACCATGTACTTACAACAAGTCATGAGTTCCCCAAAAGAATATGGAAGACCATATCCTAACAAGCAAGTATCCATCATGATACTCAAATGGGACCCTACTACCTTTCAGAGATGGGGTGAACTGGAAGAGGAAGATTTATACAAAATGCTTTACAAAGACATTGAAGATGACACACAAGATCACATTAGTCTACCATGTGAGAAATATGGCAAAGGCTTCAAAATTCTACAAAAATTTGGGTATGATGGAAAAAGCCCTCTTGGGTTACGAAAAGAAGGCATCATTGATCCTTTACAACCTGAATTGACTTTCAAAAAGGAACGCTCAAAAGGACTTAGTTTCTTAACTTCTAAGGTCCACACCCAAAGGACAGAAGAAGCCTTACAAATCAAAGCTGCCAAAATTCAATAAGAGGATCGCTATTCCACATATTCCAACGAATGGGAATGGGGTTCAGACAAGTTTTCTAGTGACTACGAGCTCACCGAGATATTCAGAGAGCCAGAAGAACCCACAGAAGAAGAGGAATTTTATAATAAGTTTAAAGTTGGTCAAGAAACAACCCATGAGGATTCCACACAGTCCTTGTCTCAAGGTTCTAGGTTGAAATCACATAGGATGAGAACACCTATCCCAGAATGCGCTACTAGTGATGATAATTTGGATTCATTCATGATCAAAATTGATGAGGAGAGTGCCATCGATAACCTCAATAATTACCTTGACATACCCGAATATAACTGCATCTTCACTCTTAGCCCTGCTAACTTCGAAGACGTTAACGACCTTCCCCTTGTTCACCACCAACTCATTGACTGGGATCATGAAGGACCTACACAATTTGACACATTCCAAAATGATGAAGCTTTTATTGACTATCTGGGCATACGAGATGATCTTCCTCCTGGGGACCATAAGGCAAGATACACTATAGAACTAAATAGCATGGAATATTTTGGTGAGGGTGTTGGACCTTCCAGTCGTAAAAATGTGAAAATAAGAACAAATCAAGGGTCTTATGGCGAAAACCACATTGTGGCGCTATCTGACCCCAAAAAAGTAAAAAGAAAGGACGTATCTGAGGGCAAAAACCTCTCTGAGGCACCCGAAGATGGAAGGCTCGACATTCTCCTAGCATCATATGAGGAAAAGTCATCCATGTTGGTAGAGGAGACTATCAAAACAAACATTGGTACAGAAGAGGTTCCACACAACATATTCCTAGCTCAATCATTGACAAAGTCAAAAAGGTCAAAATTCATAAGTTTCTTCAAAGAATGACAAATCAACTTTGCCTAGTCATATGTTGATATGCCTGGATTGGATCCAGATTTGGTAATGCATCATTTGACAGTTAAACCGGGGGCAAAACTAGTGAAATAGAAATTAAGAAAAATGCATCCACAAATGGCATTACTAGTTAAAGCAGAACTGGAGAAATTATTGGATGTTGGATTCATACACCCAATTGATTATCCTGAATGGATCTCTAACTCGGTGCCTGTCAGTAAACCGGATCGCAGCATCAGAATTTGTACAGATTTCAGAGACATCAACAAAACTTGTCCAAAGGATGACTTCCCATTACCAAATATTGACTTGATTGTTGATCTCACAGCAGGTCATGAAATGTTATCATTAATGGATGGATTCTCTGGTTATAATCAAATAAGGATTGTGCCCGAGGATCAACACAAAACATCATTCACTTGTCCCTGGGGAACTTTCTGCTGGAATGTCATGCCCTTCGGACTAAAAAATGCAGGTGCTACATATCAAAGAGCCATGACTACTATCTTTCATGATCTCATGCATGTAACCGTGGACGATTATGTCGATGACCTCTTGGGAAAATCAATTGACAGAAATACATATTTGGACATACTTTCAGTCATCTTTGATCGGTTGGAAAAATACAAAGTAAGATTAAACCCCAAGAAAATGTGTCTTTGGAGTAACCTCCGGGAAGCTTCTAGGATTCATTGTATCCAAAAGAGGAATCGAAGCTGATCCAACAAAAGTTAAGGCCATCTTGGAGATGCAACCACCAAGAAATATCAGTCAACTTCAATCCTTACAAGGCAGACTCCAGTCCATACGAAGATTCATAGCACAATTGGCAGATAAGTGTAATCCTTTTCAGCACCTACTACATAAAAACATCAAATTCAAATAGGATGATAACTGTCAACAGGCTTTCTAGACGCTCAAAGATTATCTTTTGAATCCGCCAGTTCTGATGCCACCAGTTCCAGATCAGCCTCTGTTACTATACATATCAGCTACTCCAATAGCACTGGGGGCACTCTTAGCACAACAAATTGCTGCGGGCAAAGAAAAAGCAGTATACTATATCAATCGCACATTGGTAGGATATGAGATAAACTACACACCAATTGAGCATGCATGTCTCATTGTGGTCTTTGCTTCGTAGAAATTACGACATTACATGCTCACTCATAAGACTAAGTTAGTTGCAAGGATAGACCCATTGAAATACCTTCTCAATAAAGCAACACTTACTGGGCAACTGGCCAAATGGGTAATGATCCTAAGTGAATTCGACATTGAGTATGTGGACAGAAAAGCAATAAAAGGACAAGCCATCACAGATCAATTAGCAGATGCTCCCATGATAGATGATGTTCCTCTAAGTTTAGAATTTCCAAATGAATCCATTTTGACAATGTCACATGCAAAGCCATGGCAACTGTACTTCGACAGCTCATACACACAACATGGGGCAGGAGCTGGCATCCTCTTTATAACTCCTTAAGGGGATTCTATACCAAAGTCATACCACTTATCATTTCCTTGCACTAACAATATAGCGGAATATGAGGCATTAACAATAGGATTATGAATTGCAGTTCAATGGAAGATCCAGGAACTTCGTGTTTTTGGGGACTCCCAACTTGTCATCTGTCAAGCAACTGATGATTACCAAACAAAAGATGAAAAATTAATGCCTTATAAACAAATGGTGGATGACCTGAAACAACACTTCACAAAGATAGACTTTGAGCAGATACCAAGAGAGCAGAATCATGTCGTAGATGCCATGGCTACAATTGCTTCACTGATCGATCTACCTCCAAACGAGACCCGCTATGAGTTCTTCATGGATAACCTTTTGATTCCTTCATATGAGATCATGCCTACTGAGATGATATGTGTTGTCGGTCCTGAGTCCCAGTTATATGGTTCCATTTTCACATACCTTCATGACAATACCCTACCTCCTAATCTATCAAATAACCAACGTCGCACTTTCATTCGCCAATCCTCTCGATATGTCATTTTAGCTAATATCCTATACCAGCGAGGTCTAGATGGCACTCTTCTTAGATGTTTAGAAAGCAATGAAGCTCAGATTGCGTTATGTGAAGTACATGAAGGGATGTGTGGTCCACATGCTAGTGGTCCTACCTTGGCCAAGAAACTCATCAGGACTGGATATTACTAGCCCAATATGGAAAAAGACTCATATCAGTTTGTCAAGAAATGTAAGAAATGCCAAATTCATGGAGACCTCATACATGCACCAGCACAAGAACTTCAACCAATTGCGTCTCCTTGGCCCTTTTGTCAGTGGGGACTCGATCTTATAGGCAAGATTCACCCTCCTTCCAATGGTCATAAATTCATTATCACTGCCATAGAGTATTTCACAAAATAGATTGAAGTTGTGCCTCTCACACAAGTCACTAGAAAACATATTGCTACATTCATCCTCAACTATATCATTTGCTGATACGGTATTCCTATTTCCATTATCACTGATAACGGGCATCCCTTCAAAAATCAGGATGTTCGTGAACTTTGTGACTGCTTCCATATTACTCCCAAGGTAATGGTCAAGCTGAGGCATCTAATAAAACAATCCTTAAAGTCCTAAAGAAGACAGTCGACGATGCTGGCCGTAATTGGCATATCCAACTTAATCCTGTACTTTGGGCCTACCACACAAGTGTCCGCACACCTACAGGAGCTACACCCTATTCACTTGTCTATGGTGCTAAAGCCATCTTGCCTATTGAGGTCGAGCCACCCTCTTTACAAGTCTCTTTGCACAACATCATCAGTGAGGAAGACTATAGGGTTTCTCGCTTACAAGAACTGGAACTATTGGATGAACGAAGACAAACTGCTTTTAATCATCTCAAAGCTTACCAACAATGAATGAGTCACAGCTATAATCACAAGGTCAAGCCTTGCACATTTGAGGTAGGGGACTTAGTTCTTAGAGAAAATACTAAAAATCAACAAGACAGAGAGAATAAGGGCAAGTTCGAACCAAACTGGCTTGGTCCCTACATTATTATAGCAGCATATGGATCTGGTGCATATTAGCTCTCAACTACAGAAGGTGAACCTTTGGAGGATCCTATCAATAGCATGCACCTTCGCAGGTTTTACACATAGCTCTTTAGAGTATCCTAATTCAAAAAATACAAAAAAAAATCAAAAAAATTTTAAAATACAAAAAAGTTCAAAAAATTCAAAAATACAAAAAAAATTATCAAACAAAAAAATCGTTACTTGGTAAAAACCTGGCAAACAAGCACCTTGTGACACAAAAAACATTGAAAAATCAAAAAAGTAAAGAGAAATAATTTTGTCCAATGGTGAAAACCACTTCGGTGGCGCCCTGGGCAAGTACCATGGTGAAAACTAGGTCACCAGCGCCATGCGTAGAGACATTGCTCCTCCCTCCTTCAGGATTCTCTTTCATCACTTCACTTTGCACACACTCACGACCAATTCGTTCATAATTAACTTACCCATTCCCATCATGGCTTGTTATTGATCTACCCAAGATTGGTTCACCATTCATAATAAACATCCCTTTTCATCCCTTTCCATCCATAATAAGTCAGCTCCTATTTGTGGCTAAGGCAAATCCTACATCTAGTAATGGGTGTGGAACTAAGAACATCACATGTTTCGAGGAGTACAGTTTCTTCCAGCTTCCTTCAATCTATCCGCGCACAATCCGCAATAAAGCAACATTTGCATCACATATCCACAATAAAGTTTCATCTTCTCCACAATAAAGTATCAGTTTCATGGATTCAGTTAGTTTCAGATGAGACACAACAGCAACAATGGGCTTCAACAAATCAAATCTTTCAGCAGACTCAGACAACATTATGGTTCAGTGTTATCTATCCTTTTTGTGAAAGTAAACATTGTGACCACAATCAAATAAGACTTATACAAGTGACAAGAGACACTAAACTTGAGGGCTACAGTGGATGTTGGTGTCACGTCTTGGTTTTCTTTTGATTTTATCTTTTGGTGACATGTCTTTTAGCTTTTCTAGGATGTCTCTGACTAGAGATTCTATCTCCAGGATGTCTTTGACTAGAAAGGCGAGGATAGGGTATCATCACCTATTTTTATTTATTGTCTATGGATTGTCTCTTAGTAATGCTATGACTTGTCCAAGGATATGAGGACACTGAGAGTCTAGTGTGAATTGGGACATTCCTTGTTTGTGACTGTCTTATCTCTATTCAAACAGGTACAATGACTTTCTGGGTCGCACATATGCCTCGATTGTCATAGCCTACTTGCCATAATAAAGCTCAATGATGATAACGCACAAGAAGCTCTTTCACTTTCATATCTTTTGTCTTCCATCCCCCTTTCTTGATTGACCTCCATCATCCTTCTTGAGTCCATGTAGCCTACTATCACATGACTGAGTATAATGACACACCAAAAATATTTGCATTTCATGTAGTTGCACCTGCATTACCACATATAAGCATTTCATAGATACATATAGATATCACAACTGCATCACATCCTGCATACAACACCTGTTAGCACAATTTACATTTGCATTATCATATTCATCTGCATTACATACATTCACATTTGCATCATACATACATATAAAACATAAAAGAACAAAAATATTGCATTGCATCATATACATATTTGCAGCCATATCACAAACATCACATAAGAACATCTCATCATATAGATACACATGCATATAGCTACCGCAAAGATGAATCATCTCATATATATCATAAGTGTCATAATACAATGATGTCAAAACAATCATATGGCTACAAAGCACCCGCAGGTGTCTACATCATCATACAAAAATGGTACAATACTGATACATAGGGAGCCCTCCACGGCTATGATGAACTCCCTCCCTCAGAGCCGCCTGGCCTTGATGGAAGTTGAGCCCCTGAAGGACCTGCCCCAAGATCATCCCTCCTATCCCCTCTATCTGGTGGTGGTGGAGGACCCATAACCCCACCACTCAATGCCTGTCTCCTCTGGCTCCCTCCCCTAGCTGTCGCTGTCCGTGATGGTCTATGGAAGCTCCTCGCCCGCTGATCCGCTAGCACTACACCATAATAGAGATCCCGCCAGTAGGCAATCTCCTCCCTTGCCCATAGGACAATTGCATATCTGGCCCCTATGTCCTCTGCTGCCTATCTCCCAGCCCTCAGTGCTATCTCAGCCTCTGTATAACGCTGAATAGCCTAATCCTGCTCCCACTCAGTATCTTTGAGCCTCCTCCTGAGCCTATCCCTCTCCCTCTCCAACTCCTAGATCTCATCTACCTGTCCCTAGCAGATCTCCCTCAGCTCTATCAGCTCATCCTCCTCTGCATCAGCCCCCTCCAGCTCTGCCTGTGGCTCCCCTTGTACCGGTGCCTACCCCTGTCCCTGTCCCTGTACCTGTACTAGTGTCTGTACTAGTACCTGTACCTGTCTAGGACCCTGTGCTGTTGGCATCTATAGCGGGAATCCACCGCGACCCCTCACCACCCTAGCCTGCCTCTCCCCTCCACCCTCCCTCCGCGGTGCAACCCTCCTCTCTCCAACTACTCCCCTCCTCTTCTGTCAGCCTCTGCCCCCATCACCCCCACCATCATCATCATCCCCACCACCATCTCCATCTAAGGGCTCTCCCAGATCCGTCAAGCATGGAAATGGATGCTCTGCCCAGTATGCTATGTACTCGGCATCCATGCCAGCATCCTCAATCTCTGGCCACATGTCCCAGGGTAGGGGCATCATCTCTACCAACTATGTAACCACCTGATCATATGATAACAGGGGCCCAAACTATTCCAGATCTCTCACAGTCCATGCATACAAGCCTGAGCCCCATGGCATCCTCTGGATCTTGCCAAACTGCATGCCAACCCTATCCACTAGCTACCTCTCTAGCACATAGGGCATCTGCCTAATCAGGTACCTTCTCTGGAAGGTATAGGGAAGCTCAATCGCATCATCCTCCCACTGCTCGCATCCCAGGTATGGTCTCCATATGACCATGTCAATATCATCTATCACCCGCCGCCAATGCTCTAACCTGCCAATCCGTGGCTGTGATGTGATCATGTCATATAAGTGCACAAAACTGCGTCCATGACCTCTACCTCTAAAGTGTATCAGCCTCATCACTGGAAGATGCTCATAAGCCCACACCTGCAACAATGTCACCCCGTAGCCCAATCCCACTGATCTATGGTATACAAACTGATGCAGCTCATAGTAGAGGTGTGCCAGCACACACGGTCCCCAGGCATATCTAGTGTGCTATGTCACCAATGTCTCCAATGCTCCTCCCCAACCTATAGCCAACCCCTGTGTCACCCTATCCAGACACAGGAACCCACTGATCGCTCCTCCTACCATTGCTGGCAGCGCTAGCCCTATAGCTGTCATTGTATCCCAAGCCACATGTCCCGCCCTTATCTCTAGTCCTGAGTCCTAGAACACTCATCTTAGGGCCTCCCTATCTCCATCTCGATAGTATGGGATCATCCCCCCATCGATCGGTATCTGTAGGATCTGATATACATCCTCGAGGGTGACTGTCATCTCACCCATCGGCAAATGAAAAGTACATATCTCGGAGTGCCATCTCTCCGCCAGTGCAGTTAGTAGTCCCATGTTCGCCCGAAACTCAGGCACATATAGAACATGTCTCAATTCCATAGCCTCGATAGCACCTCACTCCTCGGCTGTTAGCTCAGGTCACAATCTCTGAGTCGACAGGAATCTCTCTCGTGACTCCAGCATCGGCAAATACTCCTGCAGTCAAGCAAATCAATCATGTTAGTCATCGTGGCATTCACTGTTCATCACAAAATGTTACTTTTTATCCAAATGCATATTGCTATCTACCCTAGTGACACTCACTATTCATCACAAAGTGTTGCTTCTACCCTAGTGGTACTCCTTGTTCATCACAAAGTACTAAGTGTTTTGCACTCCCTGTTCATCACAAAGTGTTGCTCATATTTTAGTACTCCCTGTTCATAACAAAGTACTATATCTTGGTACTCACTATTCATCACAAAGTGCCTTGATCTATCTTAGTCTTCCCTAGAGGACCTGCTTGAGTGTATCCTCTCAGCAACTTATCAAATCGACAGCGTATGTTCATCACAGAACTGCCGATTTGACCTAGAAGACAAAAATTCATATTTTTTTTTAAACACAAATGCGCTTACCTGACATAAACGCGCTTAAAGACTGCATAGACACACCTGGCACAGACACAGACGTGCCTCACGAGCATAGACGCGCCTGGCACCAATGCAGACGCGCCTAGATATTTTTGGACATTTTTTCTACCCTATTCTAAGTGCATTTATTGCCCTATCTACCATGCATTAATGACAATAATAAATGCATCAAAGTATGAGGAGGTTTGGTGGTACTTACCGGCTCTCCTACCTCTGTTGGCCTCTGGAATTAGCGAACGCGGTCGAATCTATGAATGAAGGCCATTGCTGCTGATTGCTGCTGCTCTATTTTCGCTCTGCACTTTGCTCTCATGGATGTGTAGATGACAATGAGGATGTATTTCCCTTGTGGTCTATCTTATAGACTGCCCTAGCCCTTATTTCCCGAGTCAGTCTTCTTTATCCCGTGACTTTGTCACTTTATCCGGTCAGTCCATTCTAGCCTTTCTTTCTTATCGAGAGATTGTCTACGATCTTTTCAGACATTTTCATCCAATCTCTCGAGGGGGCATATCATGCCTATCTTGGGGCAACTCTATATCAGTTCATCTTATCTTCTTTGAAACAACGCGACAAGCTGCATTGTCTCAAAGAGGGGCAAAATGTAGACACCTAAAATTTTCATGCCTAGTTAAATAAATATTTTATTTATTTAATTATCTAAGCTTAATTCTTCTATTAATTAAATAAATCTTTATTTATTTAATTAATTCATTTATCCTCTTCTAGCCTTATTTCTCATTTAAATAAATACATTTATTTATTTAAATTATCCTTTTTCTAAATTAAATAAATATTTTATTTATTTAATTATCCCACTTCTTCTATTAATTAAATAAATCTTTATTTATTTAATTAATTCATTAGCCTTTTCTACCCATGACACATGTCATTCATCTCTTAATTCGTACACTACATACCCCTTTCATTATTTTATTATTTCTTTTACCTACCCTCTAATCATAGCTGACCTCCTTTTACACCTCTCAATCTTATCCCTCCATTTCTTATTGTGTCTTCTATATAAGGAGATACTTCCTTCATTATCAAACCCTAATCGTTCTATGCATTCTAATGAATCATCTTAATGACTTGACTATATTACGATCCTACTTGCAACCACATTCTATTCTTTGTTGAGCTCTTGTGCACATAAAATCTGAGAGCAAATATATCAAGCAAGATCAATAAAGATAGGAAAAATGGAGATCAAAACCCTATTGGACATGTGATGGTATAACCTTTGTGATTTCATTTGATTTGCATTGTCTTAGGTAATCTTCATATGTTATGGTGGATCTTTGTTGTTGTTAGGCTAGGGTTTTGTGGTTGAATTCATTTAGCCTTTCAATATTGTTATTGTTGTTATCCATTTTCACCATATATAGTTGCTATCAACATTACCTTTAGTTTAACCAAGCTTCAAAACATATTTGTCCAATCTAGCATACCAAACTTTAGGAGCTTTCTTTAATCCATATAAAGCTTTCCTTAACCTGCAAATCTTATCTTTGTCATTTGTCAAATAAAATCCATCAGATTGTTCAATGTAAACTTCCTCTTCAAGATCACCATTCAGAAATGCACATTTAACATCCATTTGATATACTTTATAGTTCTTCTATGCTGCAAATGCTAGAAATAGTCTGATTGCCTCAATTCTAGCTATCGGTGCAAAGGTTTCATTGTAATAAATTCCCTTTTTTTGTGAATATCCCTTACACACTAATCTTGCTTTGTTTTTTATTACCTTACCATCTTCATTAATTTTATTTCTGAATACCCATTTAGTTCCAATTACATTTTTATTTTTAGGTCGAGGAACCAATGTCCATGTGTTATTGTTTTCAATTTGTTCCAATCCATCTTCCATAGCTTTAATCCAATGTTTATCTTCACATGCCTCATTAATTGATGTTGGTTCAATTTGAGAAATTAGACATACCTCTTCATTTTCTAGTCTTCCTCTTGTCATTACACCTTGATACTTATTCCCAATTATCTGACTTTCAGAGTGATTCAATCTTACATACCTGGGTGTATTCACTTGCTGTTGTTCTTCAGTCACTGTAGAATTCTTAGATGATGTTGATGTGACTAGATCAACAATTTGTAATGGTGTATTCACTGTAGGTTCATTTGTGATTATCTCAACTGGCAGTTTAGAGTCCATAGACCTTGAATTACCTCTAAACTATTCATCAATCTTCACATTTGCACTCTCAATGATTTTATGCAATCTTTTATTAAAACATCTATATGCCTTGCTCTTAGATGAATAACCAATAAATATTCCTTCATCACTTCTAGGATCAAATTTACCAATATAATCATCTCTCCTAATATAACATTTGCTTCCAAATATTCTGAAATATTTAAGAGTAGGAGTATTACCAAACCATATTTCATGAGGGGTCTTACTGGTTTCACCTTTGATGTGAACTCTATTGAATGTGTAAACCATTGTATTCACTGCTTCTCTCCAATACACATGAGGTAGGTTTGCTTCTGATATCACTCTTCTGGCTGCATCCAGAATAATTTTGTTCTTCCTTTCCACAACTCCATTTTGTCAAGGTGTCCGAGGTGCTGATAACTATCTTCTGATTCCATTCACTTCACAGAATGTATTAAATTCCTTAGATGTGAATTCACCTCCTTGATCTGATCTTAAACATTTGATTTTCTTACCGGTTTCATTTTCTACCATTACCTTGAATAGTTTGAATTTCCCAAAAGCTTCTGATTTCTCCCTGATAAAAGTAACCCAACACATTCTAGAATAATCATCAATGATTAGTATAAAATATCTATCTCCTTGTAAAAGTCTAGTTTTCCGGACCACATAAATCAATATGAATTAAATCAAGAACAATATTGGATTTCTCTAGAATACTCTTCAAAGTTGTTCTAACTTGCTTTCCAAATTGACATTCCTTACATACCGGATTGTGAGATTTTACAATCTTAAGTAAATCCCTTACTGCCTTAGTTGTACTGATCTTCATAATGCAATCAAAATTTACATTACAAAGTCTCTTATGCTAGAACCAACTTTCATCAATATGTGCAATCAAGCATCTCTTCTTATTTTTATTCAAGTGAAAGATATTACCTCTAGCCTGATTACCAGTTGCAATTTCCAAACCAGTTCTATTCATGATTTTGCATTTACCATTCTTGAATTGTAACTGAAATCCCTTTTCAACTAATTGACCAACACTCAAAAGATTATGCTTCAAACCTTCAACATAATAAATGTTGTCAGTGTTGTGCTTACCATCAAAAGATAAAGTACCTTTTCCTCTGATCACACAAGATTTATCATCCCCAAATCTTACTAGACCTCCATTGTATTCCTGAAAGGTTAAGAATTTACTTTTATCACCAGTCATATGATGTGAACATCCGGAATCAATGATCCAATCATCGTTTTCTTCAATTTTAGCTATTAGGGCCTGCTCTATTGGTTGTATAGTAGGTGTTGGTTGATCTTTTGTTATTGCAACAAAAGCCCATCCATTGTCTGTCGGTTCCTCATCAGAATCATCAGCATAGTAACATGATTTGTAGCTATTCTTCTTAAATCTGTATCTTTGATATTAAGGGTTAGGATTATATGCTCTTTTAGCTTATTCTTTCAATCTTGCATGTCTATCAGGACATCTAGATTCCATATGACCTATTTTATTGCAGTTAAAACATTTAAATGGTGCTTTACTTTCATACTTGCTTCCAACTGGACCTTTAGGCATTTTCCTTGCAAATAGTGCTTCAGGCTCTTCCAATTCTTCATCCTCTCTTCTGATGTCTTCAAGTTCTCTTGCATAAAGTGCTTTCCAATCAGATTTATCAGATGATGATGATGATGCAGATGATGATGCTTTGAAAGCTAAATCTATCTTAATTGTAGCAACAGGACTAAATTCCTCAAGCTCAAAAGTTGAAAGTTTTCCAACCAAGCTATCTCTAGATACTGATGTATTAGGCATTGTTCTCAATTCATTAATAACAGTTACTTTCATTTTTATACTGGTGGCAATGCTCTTAAAACTTTAGAAACAATCTAATCTTCACTTAAGGATCCTCCACAGTATTGTATACCCAGAACAATTTCATTAACTCTTTCCATAAAAGCAGAAATCCTTTCATCTTCTTCCATTTTTCAAATTTTCATACCTGACCCGGAAGCATTCCAGTTTTGCAATTTTGACAATGGTATCACCTTCATTCAATGTCTCCAATTTATCCCAAATAGCTTTACCAGTAGATCTGTCTAATAATCCCATGATTTGCTAATCTGACAATGTTCTCAAAAGTGCTTCTCTTGCATTGCAATTATTCTCGTGATCTTTAGCCAAGTTTGGTGGATTAGGTGGACTATGTGTAGGACCAACATAGCCATTCTTTGTAACATCCCATATGTCTCTTCCAATGCAATTTAGATGTTTCTCCATTCTGATCTTCCATATGCCATAGTTAGTTCCATCAAGCTTCAGACTGTCCTTCCTAAAATAGTTAGTTGTCATAGAATCTCCTCAAGTTGTTAAACTTCTGCAAAAAGAGGACTTAGCTCTGAAACCAATAGTTAGGACCCAGAGGCAATTGAGAAAGGGGGGGGGGGTGAATCAGTTGTCTATTAATTTCAACCCAAATAAAACTTAATCAAACTTGATACATAATATCGGTAAACCAAACTTAATGTCGGTTGACAGTTTAACAGTTAATCACAGTATCGGTAAAGTCTAATGCATGAAATAGAAAGACAAATAAAAATCACAACACACAACATAGATATTTGTATGTGGAAACCCTGTAAGGGTAAAAACCATGGTGGGAAACCTTAACCATAATCAGATGATACTATTGCAGGTAGTATGTGTGTACAAATGGGGTTTGCACATGCAGAAAGGCCAACTACCTAGAGCTCACTACTCAATCACAAAATGAGAGTCACACTGACTACAATTGGATGGTTAAATCCAATGATAATGTACTACTCAAAATAGCATCTTCATATGCTGGATTCAGTACCGGTTAAGCTCTAATTGTCTTCTTCATAACTTTCTTGAATCTTCAAATGCTTTCTGTGTGAGTAGCTCTACTTATATTTGCATATACACTATTACATTCCTCTTCTACTATCATATAAATCTCACAAAAGAGATCTTACATATATACCAAAACCTAAGACCAAATGTGTAGGTCGGATCACTAAGAATATTACAATTAAATCAATTACAAATGAATCAATATGTAATGCATCATGTCATCTTAATGCATTTACAATAATAACCAATCAATAAATCATCTCCATAACGTGTCATGCTGATCTAGAATAGATAATGCATGTCAGTCCATAACCTAGACCAATTTACGGGTAACAACAAATATGCAAACTCAATTAGACCAATAACCAAATCACCAAAACCAAGTGTCCAAACCATGTCTTCAACATAACCAAGTAATCTCTAGATGATAACAAGTCATCCTCTATGTTGATGAACAATATAAACTGCTGGTGAACCAAATACTAGTGACTGTGCATAAGTCACTAAAATAACCATAGATCTCCAGATGGATAGGTATTGAAAAGTGTTGACATCAATGACAAAACCAATCCAACACATCCATAATACCAACATGGGATGACAGACGGATAAAATTTCTTCTTTGATTGCGGGATAGGTCAGGAGGAAGAATATTCTCTTTTGAGTATTGATAAGTTTGGTCGTATATAGATTGATCGATTCTATATATATGGAAAACCATGTGGGTATGATGGGATTCAATGGTAGGTTTCAAGATATCTTCCACTAGGAATTCATAATGTTGTTTATTCTCTTGATTCTGCAAGAGAGATGCTATTGTGGCCATTGCATCTGCTGCTTTATTCTGATTTCTTGGGATCTGAGTGAATGATACTTCTTCAAAGTGTTCTTTAAACTCTTCAACCAATTGTTTTTAGGGCATGATATTGTCATCCTTAGTTTGATAATTATCATTTCTTTAGTTGATTATAAGTTGTGAATCACCATAGACATGTAATTCCTTAATGTTCCATTCAATAGCCATTTTGAGCCCAATAGTCAATGCTTCATATTCTGCAGTATTGTTTGTGCATGGAAACTGTAGTTTATATAATTTTGGAATTGTGTGTCCCTGAGGTATGATGAACAAAATTCCCATGCCTGATCCATATTGTGTATAGGAACCATCAAAGTATAACTCCCAAAATTTTGTACTTATTGTCAGAATGTCTGCATCAGGAAATTCAGTGTGCAATGGTATGTCATCTTGTAAGGGTGCTTCAACTAATTGATCAGCAATGACATGTCCTTTGATAGCTTTTCGATCAACATATTCTATATCAAAATCACTTAGTACCATAACCCATTTTTCCAGTATACCTATCAAAATTGACTTGTTCATCAAATACTTTAGTGGATCTATTTTTGCTATCAGTTTCACATAATGAGTCAGCATATAATGTCACAGTTTCTAAGTTGCAAATACAACTACTAGGCATGTCTTCTCTACTGATGTATAGTTCAATTTGTAGCCTACAAGTGTTCTACTGATGTAATACACTGCTCTTTCTTTTCCTTCTTCATCATGTTGTGCTAAAAGAGCTCCTAATGATACATTTGTCACTGAGATATAAAGAAACAATGGTTTCCCTTTGATTGGTGATACAAGTACTAGGATTCATTTGATATTCTTTAATTTGCATAAATGCTTCTTCGCACTTTTGATCCCATTTTAATGGAACATTCTTATGTACAAGATGAGTGAATGAATGACATCTATCTGCTAATTGAGAGACAAATCTCTTGATTGATTCCAATCTTCCTTGTAAAGAGCGCAATTGACTTATGTTTCTAGGCAACTCCATTTCCATGATACCTTTGACCTTTTCTGGACCTACTTCAATTCCATGAGCTGATATAATATACCCAAGAAGTTTTCTAGAGGTAACTCCAAATGCACATTTCTCTGGATTCAATCTTAAATGATATTGTTCGAGCCTATCAAATATCTTGCCCAAGATGTTCAAATGTTCTTTCCTTGTATGAGATTTTGTAGGTATATCATCTACATAATCTTCCATAAATGTATGCATCATATCATGAAAAATTATAGTCATAGCTCTTTGATAAGTTTCTCCTACATTCTTAAGCCCAAATGCAATAACATTCCAGCAGTAAGTACCCCATGCATAGGTGAATGTTGTCTTTTCTTGATCTTCAGGGGAGATTCTTATTTGATTGTATCTTGAGAATCCATCCATTAATAAAAAAATCTCATGTCCTACTGATAAGTCCATAATTATATCAATATTGGGTAGTGGGAAATCATCTTTGGGACATGCCTTATTCAAATCTCTAAAATCGGTGCAGACTCTTATGCTTTTATCTGGCTTTGACACTGGGACATTGCTTGAAACCCATTCTAGATAGGCAATAGGTCTTATGAAATCCACATCCAATAGTTTCTTTAGCTCAACTTTTACAAGGAGAGCGATGTGTGGATGCATTTTACTTAGCTTTTGTTTAACTGGTTTTTCTTTTAGATCCACATTGATATGATGCATGATAAGATTTGAATCAAGTCCTGGCATGTTTGCATAGGACCAAGCAAAATTTATTTATCTTTGTCTAAAGAATTATATGTATTCTTTCCTTTCTTCATATGATAATGATGCAGTAGGATGAAGTATCTTGGGATCCTTTGGTGTGCCAATGTTTATTGCTTTTGTTGGCTCTACTAAAATAGAAGATCTCTTCTAAAAATATGTAGGGAGGATGTCAAATTTTCCATCTTCTGGCACCTCAAAGAGGTTTTCACCGTCAGATGAATCCTTTATTTTTCCTCTTGATTGATCTAGTGTTGTCATTAAATGGTTTTCAACACTAGGTCATTTTCCTCATTTTATTTCAATTTTGCGACTAGAAAGTTTGGCATTCTCCTAACTACAAGAAACATTACTTGATTCCATGATGGAAGATATCTTAGGTGTTATGGGTTCGACAGCATTAAGATATACGGCTAAGTCGTGGTCATTGGAAAGGATGTCCAATTCTATTTTTTCTAGGTTATCCCAATCAATTACTTCTGGATGAAGAAGAGGTAGGTCATAGACATCGTCATTGTTAGGTGCTTCAAGGTTCATGACATAATAGTCATAATTTGGTGTAGAGTAGGTAATCTCATAATAAAATTCTCTTGAGGATAGTCTCTCCCAAGTGTTCTCCAATCAGTTCTAACAAAATCAGTATTGGTATTTTGTGGTTCAGAATCAAGTGACTCTTCATCTAACGTTTTTCTCTAAACGAATGGATTATATCAACACATACATCTTTAATACTGCAAGTTCCTTCTTGATTAATTTCAATAGATTCATTTGTATTTTGAAGTTGATATACTTGTGTACATGACATAGAGGATTCTTTTGCTATCTTATGTCTTCTCTCAAACTCAGCTTCTTCTAGACTAATAGTCAATCCTGCTTGACTATCTATTAGTTCTTCCATGGTTCTTCCATACCTTGGTACATCTTTCTCATTATTTGATAAAAATCTAATATTTCCCGATACTTGATCAATAATTCTTTGTGTTTCTTGTGGTGCTAATTCTTGTTCTTTTTCATCCTATTTCTTTTGTTGTCTTGTATATTCCTCTTTCCTCTGAATTCTGAGTTCTTCTTCTCTTCTTTCTAACTCTATCCTTTCTTTTGTTAAAGACAAGTCTTCATTTGCAATATCTGCTTGTTCTTTATCCTTTTCTTCAATTGATATACTAGTTGATAAATTTGAACCCCATTCATATACACTTGAATTTGTCTCTAAACCATTGTCTAGGATTATACCACTATACCATACATGAATACTTCTTTCACTGCTTCTAGAATATCTTGTTGAGATTCAACAATTGTTTGTATTCCTTAAACTTGTTTGCAAGATTCTTCTTCTCTTTTGATTGCAAGTTCTTCCTATTGTTTCTCATATTCTTCTTGTTTTTGTTTATTGGCTACTATTTATGTTGCTTGGTGTAGCTTTTCTTTCCATGGTTCTTCTTTAGGAACTGCTTTGTTTCTCCACCTTGGGTGTTGATAATTATGTTGTTTTTTGTTTGATTTTGGATATCCAAGTCCTGATTTATCTTCTTTAGATTGGAAGTGAGGACAAATAGGTTCTGAAATACCTTCTTGTCAATGGTCATTTTCCTTCATATCCCATTTTTTGCATGATCTTATAACCATTTCCATATTGATCTATAGGAATATTGACTTCTGCAGCTATTACTATAGTTTCATTTTCATCTTTGTACAACCAATTAAGAATGTCCTTGTCTTCAGTTTCTTCTGCAAGTGTTCCAGCTCTAACAAATTCTCCATCAAACATTTTTACTCATTTTTTTGATCCGTGGTTGAACATTTGTAGGCTTTCCATATGATTTAGGTGAAAGTCGAAAGCTATGTAAAAAATATTTTCCCATTACTTCATCATTTAATTTGATCTTTTTCTCAAAGGTTTCCCATAATTTTTCTTGAATAACTTTGGTGGGATAAACTAATTCTCTATTATGTGGAACTCTTGTATCTTGTGTTATCTTTAAATTATTGCAATATTGGTTGGAGTCTGCAATTATAGTGACTTCTTTCCCCTCATGAGGAAACTTTACACATTGGTGATATGTAGAAGGAACTACTTGCATGTTGTGAAACCATTGTCTTCCCAGAAGAATGTTATAAGATAGATTCAAATCTAAACCCTGGCATAATGTATTCCTTTCCACAGGTCCTATTTTGATTGGTAACACCACAGTTCCTTTATAAGAATTCCCTTCTTCATCATAAGCCTTAATGGTTATCTTCTTCTTTGGATCTACTAGATTTTCTGAATATCCCAAAGCCTTTATTAAACTTAATGCACAAATGTTTAAGCTAGCTCCACCATCTATGAGTATGTGTTTGACACAATTTTTGTGAAGGGTGACTTCAATATGTAAGGGAGAATTGTGAGGATGTTGCAAGGATGTGTCATCATTTTCAGAAAATGATAAGCAATGAGGGGCTATAAGGTGTCCCACCATGTTTTGGAACTAATCTATATCGAAGTCTTTTGAAACTGTTGTTTCCGTTAGAGATTTTTCCAAGATTTCCTTATGCATAGGTGAAACTTTGAGGAGCTCTAAAATTGATATTTGAGTGGGTATTATTTTCAATTGTTCTACCAAGTTGTATTTCCATGAAGTGGATGTTGATTCATTTTTTATACCCGGAAATGTAACCTTCACTTTGCTTCTTGTAATGATGTTGATTGGTTTTGAAGGTCTATTATCGTTAACGATGATGACATTTACCACATCATCATACGTATAAGTGTAGTTCACCTTATATTTTCCTTTGTCATCTTTTGATTTAGATTTTTCACCTTTTTCATAGTTTGGAAGTGGAGTTTTGAAGGATAGATGTGATTCATTTATCTTATGACTATCCACTGTGATAGTTTTGTTATCGATTAAATATTGGATAAGGTGCTTCAATCTTTGACAATCATTAGTTTGGTGTCCTTTATTTTGATGGTAATTACAAAAATTATTTTCGTTCCACCAATTAGGTTTGACTTGTGGTTCATAGTTTCTTGCTTCTGGTGAAGTAATTAGTTTATTTGCAAGAAGAGTTTTCAAAGCCAATTCCAAGGGTTCTCCAATGTTTATGAATTTCCTACAAGGATTGGAGAAGAAAGACTTGGATTTACTATTCTCTCGATTGTTATTTCTTGGGAATTGACTTGATAGATTAAATATTGGTTGTTGTCTTTTAGCAGTATTTTCATCATTTCCTCCATTGATAACATTCCTATTCTTTGACCAGAATTTAGGTTTGTCATTGTAATTATTGTTGTTGTTGTTGTTGTGATTGTTATTGTAGGAATTATTGTAAAGCTTTAGCTCTCCTTTCTTTACCATTGTGTCTTCTATTTTTAGACCATTTTCAATCATCTTGGAAAAAGGACATTGCATTTTTAGACAGTAACTCATTTCATTGATAAGGCTATCAATGAATATGTCCATTTTCTCTTGATCGGGTACATCTCTTGGATACCTATTAAACATTCATTTCCATCGCTATAAGAAGATCATGAAAGATTCACCATTCTTTTGCTTAACATTACATAAATCCATTATTATTGTCTCATTTCTTACATTGTAGGAGTATTGTGAGATAAATCTATTCATAAGTTCTTCAAAAGATTTGATTCCAGATGGTAGTCTTGAGAACCATTCCATCAATTGTCCATTTAAACTCCTAGGGAATAGATGCATCAGGTAAGTTTCATTGTGTGCAAATTCCATGCTCATAGTATAAAATTCCCTAATGTGATCTTGAGGATCAAATCTCTCATCGTATTTATCATATTTAGGGATTTCGCAATGCTGTGGGAATGGTATCATACTTAAACTTTTGTCAAAGGATATGGGTAGATATCTTCCAATGAATACTTCTTGGAACTCAATCCATTCTGCATATCTTGTATTTGTTTTTGTAAGGTTTACATTTGTTGAGCGAGAGACAACAAAGGATTATCCATACAGATTCTCCTTGTATCTTCATAAGTTCTTCTATCACTACGCTCTCTTCTTGTATCATCGTGTTCTTTTCTTGTTTTATCTCCCCTTGTTTCCTCATGGATTTCTTTATTTATATCCTTGTTATTTGGATCATCTTTGTTTTGAGTATTACTCGTCTCTGCATCTTGTTTCAAGCATTCTATGTTAGATTCTTGTGGAAATTTAGCTCCTGATTTTGCCAACATTAAAAGATATTTTTCTTTTTGCTTCACTAATAACTTTTCCATTAGTTTGTCAAATTTGAAATATTTCTCAAGGTCTCTAATGGTTTTATTGACCGCTTCTTCATCAACATTTATATATTCAAAATTTTTGAACATTGAATTATCTTCTTCCATTTGTTTTTGTCATTTTCTGAATTGCTCATATTGAGCTCTAGTCCAAACTGGCATGTGATTGCCTCAAAAAATTTCTCAAGTTTTGACCTTCTAAAAACAACTCAATAGGTGATTATCAGTTTAGGAAGGTAGGCTTTGTTGATTTTATCACTGTTATTGGTTTGTTGTGATAAAGTGTCTCTTTGTTGAAAAGAACGTCCTTGTAAATTTTCTTCGTCAAATTATGTCTCGCAACCATGCAAATAGTGATGAAAATGGTGTAGGAATGTCCTATGTTTTAACAAGATCTTGTGATTAATATACAAGAATCTTATCCTCTTTTGAGTAGCTTTATAACTAGGTTTTCTTTTCTTAAGGCAATATTTAAAAGTCATATAAGTATATGATAGTTTACAAGTTTGTTTGATTCTAATGTGAGTGCAATTCTGATTATTTATATAACCTAGGTTCAAAATAGGAAAGATGTATCCAAGATAATGAACAAAAGGTGGATTGATCAAGTTTCATGATAGAGGATTTGACATATCCTAATGAGAAATTGATAATGATGTTGATTTTTGCACTTAAGATGGTTTAATCACTAGCTTGTTGAATGTTTTATGCTTATGGAAACCTTTTGGAAATAGCCTGCTGGATTAGTAACCTAGTTATCAAACTAGTTTAAAGATCTACGATAGTTTAAAGACAACTCTACTCAAGAAGGGTTTTTGATACTGACTTTGAAATTTTTGATCTGATATGCTCTGTCTCAGATGCGAGAAAGTATTTGTGCTAGCATTTTGGTCAAAAGCGCTAACTTATGGGACAAATGTGCTACTTCATTGCTTGAAAGAGCTGCTATGTGACATTAAAAGCAGAAAACTGTGTTATAAAAGTGTGGTTTCAAGTTTAAAAGTGCTAATCCACTGATCAAATGCATGAACATATGACATAAAAGAATTGTACCATTGTTCAAATGTGTTATTTTGCATAATAAATGCACGGTTTTGCGCCTCAAAAGTGTTGTTCTAACTATATTACAAGGATTTTTCAATTTTTCCAACAAGTTATTAGATTTTTTCTCATTTTTAGATGATGATTTTCTTCAACTTTTGACCATTCTGAGCATGTTATAGACATAGAAGACACAATGTCAAAAAAAAAAATACACAAGCAAGTATGAATCCTATGGCAAGCTAAGACAATAATTGTTGAATCTCACATGGGGTTTCCCCCAAGGCTATGCTATTTAGAGTGGATATTTAGATTCTTGACCCCACTAACTCCACCCTCAGCACTCACTTCTGATGGGCAGCCAAGCGCTAGTTTCCATGAAAACTCCCCATGTCAAACTTTATATCTCTACTAAGAACTGTATGTGTGTGAGCCGCTTCAGAGGTCCAACCTCCTACGCCAACAATTAGAAGGATTTTGGAAACTAGTACAAGTGGTTTTTAGTAAAGACTTTCGGTCATGTGGCCATACATGTGGCACTTTCAGCTCTGTAAACACAGAAGGCTCCCAGCCTATAGAGGTTACACTCCATAGGGTTTATCGGGAAACATAGTGTCGGTATGAACTTATCAGTAGATGTTGTTTATGACTTTTGTCACAAACATGATTTATTTAGAGTGGATCAAAAGGACTCGATATTAGCCCATTTCCTTTTGGGTCATTCCCCTCTCATTGGGCCCCTCAAGGCATCTTGGGAAGGAAAACCCTCTAAAGATTACACATAAAAGAGAGTAGGTCTATTTTTCTGATCACCGTATGAGGGTGCGAGCATACTTACCTACTACTTCATCAAGCACTGAATACACAAGTTTATTTTTGCCTTATATAATATTTGTGCAACTACTTTAAACAAGTCACTCAAAATGCAAGTTGCATGTTGTCAATTTGTCCCCTTAGTTAAGATAAATGAGAAAGATATGGTGTGTTACGTTCTAAAATAGAACTCCTAATTAACTATGTGAGGAAATACATGAACTTTTCTTTTAAAATAATCATGCACATAGATATGTTAGTAGTTTGAAATTTTTAGTTCTTGGACATTCGGACTTGCAGAAAAGTTTCTTAGCGGAGAATAAAAGTGTTATCTTAGCAAATATGTTGTCTTCTACCTCAAAAGCACTAACCTAGGTGACAAAAGCATGAACCTGCAATACAAAAGCGCTGCTCTGCAGACTAAATGTGTGAATTCATAGATAAAAGCGCTAACCCAAATGACACATGCGTTAACCTATGAGACAAAAGAGCTAATCTGAGGATTAAATGCGTTGATTTGTAGATAAAAGCGATAACCTAAATGTAAAATGTGCTAACATGCAAGACAAAAACACTAATCTTTAAATGAAAGTGTTGTCATAATTCACACAAGTGTGAATCTGGATTACAAAGGCATTAAAGTTGTGTTTACAAGAACTAGACAGGATATTGGAAAGATATATGCGAGGCTCCATCCCCATGGTGGGCGCCAAAATGTGTCAACTTGAATTTCATCTTTAGAATACTACCTGTAACATATTAGCTTCACAAAATATAAAGAAAATGCTATAGAAAATCCAAACTCAACCAATGAAACTACATTAAATTGATATAAAAGAAAAACACTATTATTTCCCTCATGATTTAAGTCTCATTGTGTCCTAACTCCACTGTTCCTGATTGTAGATGATTTGCTCTTAGACAAGCACTGGTAGCTTCCAAGATGGTATATAAAGAATGGACTGATAACTGATAGTTAAAAATACTATGATATGTAATGCAAATGATTTAAAGATAAATTATTAGGCTAAATCAGAAATGCTAAATTGCTAGATTGCTTCAAGATAAAAACTCACGGATGCATAAGTTTTCTCAAATTTTAAACTTGAAGACTAACTCTTTCTCAACTCAAACTCCTACTTTTATAGACTTTTAGAGGATAAGATGATGTGCCTAGAGATCAATGGTCATGATCAGATCTGGAAATTTGGATGGTTGTGAACAAAGGTGAAGGTTGAGAGAAAGGGGGAAGGAGAAGACAAGTGTCACTCATCTCACCTTGACTGGGTTGCAAACTGAGGGAATCTATGGATGGTTGGAGAAGATTTAGGCATGAGAGTACAAGTGGACTCAAGTCCTTCCTAAGATGTAGGGATGTTGGAGAGAATATAAAAGAAGGTTAGGAAATATGTGTACGTACACAATATTTCATTTATTTTGGAAGTTGGAGATAAGTGGCTAATAAATATTTTATTTATTTTAATTTTGTTGAATTAATTTAGCCACATGATGGATGAGTTGGCAAAGGAAAGATGAAGTGGAGATGGAAGGATGAGTTGGAAAAGGGATTAAATAATTTAAGAAATTATTTAATATTTGAGACTATAGGATAGAAGAATAATCATTAAATATTAGATATTTAATTGATTGATTAGAGGAATAATTAAATATTATATATTTAATTAATTCATTAGAGGAAAAGGATAAATGAATTAATTAATAAAATGTTTCAATTAAACTAATTAATCGAAGGACATGAAATGAATTAAATAAATTAATCTTTTCGAATTAACTATTTAATAGAAGAATAAATATTAAATAAATATAAAATATTTATTTAATTGCTCATAGCTATTTTTATGTGTATACGCTTACTATACCACCATCATACCTTTCTATATTCTCAAATTTACTTTTATCACCTATCATATGATGTGAACAACCACTCTCAATTGCCCATTCATCTTTCTCTTCAATCTTAGCATCCAAAGTTTTCTCCTCAACAATGTAGCTAGTGGGACTCACTGGTATTGGATCATCTTCTTTGATAGAAATAAACACAAACTCATCTCCTGAATTCCCATTGTTTGATTTCTCATCTGTCACACCTTCATCATTAGCATAATAGCATCTCTTCTAATTTATGTACTTCTGGTAGGGCTTGTAGGGTTCATCATGCATATCATGCTTCTCGTATCTATCATGCTTATCATACCTGGACATTCTTTCAGGACACTTAGAAGCAAAATGTCCTATTTTATTACAAGAGAAACATTTCAAAGGTAACTTTCCATCATACTTACCATCTCCCTTAGGCAATCTCTGAGCAATAAGTACTTCAAGCTCATCCAACTATTTCTCATGTTCTTCCATCTCTCTCATCTCTCTTTCATATCTTGAAACCCTAGATGAACTCTCTCCTGGATCATATAGTTGCTTCTCAGATATAGAGGCTTTAAATGTGGTCTTCGATTTAACATGTAATTCTCCAAATTCGCTCAACTCAAATGCAGCCATCTTACCAACCAACATCTCTTGTCACAGTAGTCACACTCCATATCTCATCAATAGTAGCAACTTTATCTTTATAAGCAGAAGGAAAGGATCTCAATAATTTAGCAACAATCTCATCTTCCTCAAGAGTTCTATCAGCACATCTAATGTTCATAACAAGCTCATTTACTTTAACCATAAAGAAAGTTATGTTCTCATCTCCTATCTTTAATGTCTCATATTTTCCCTTCAAACTCTGCAATTTAACAACTTTAACCTGTGCATCTCCTTCATATAAGACCTCTATATTTTTCTATATCTCATGTGTAGTCTGAAGTCCCATCATATTATTCATCTCTTAATCGGTCAAATCACTCAACAATGCTTCCTTAGCCCTTATGTTATATTCAACTTCCTTGATCTCATCAATAGTAACCAGTCCATTCAGAGAAACATTGTAAACATTCCTAGTAATCTTCCAATAATCTTCATGAAGACATTTCAAATGACTTCCATCCGGTCCTTCCAAATAGTATAATTATTTCTATCAAATCTAGGACTCTCTTTTTTAAACACATAAGTTGCCATCCCAAATCTCCTCAAGTGGTTAATCTTGTTCCGGGGGATCTAGCTTTGATACCACTTGTTGGAAACAAAAAAGAAAGAAATTTGAGAGGGAGATGGGGGTGAATCAGTTTTCAATAGATTAAACTAAATAAACACAATCTCAGATCATATCAACTACATGAAAAAGAAAGATAACAACAACACACATAACACCAAAAATTTTGATGTGGAAAACCTGGTTAAGGGAAAAACCATGGTGGGAACCTACTCCCAATGAGATGATACTTTGTAGTAGTATGTGTAAATATTACAGTGGGGAATGAAAATACATTTAGACACACTTCCTAGAGCTCAATTCTCAAATTAAAATGACCTAAAAGGTTCCAACCATTAGGGAAGGTTCACTACATTACAAAAAGATTCGGACTACAATCAAAAAAGAATAAACAACAAAAATAGCATCTGCTAAGCCTGATGATAGTTTGCTCAAAAGTCTTCCCTTCACCAATCTCTGCTCAACACACCATATTAGAAGATTAATTCACTTGATCATACATACACCACTCTCTAATAATGCAGACTCAACTCCCACGATACCAAATTACATGAACATTACACCCATTTATACAAATCACTAACCTTGACTACAAGATTGGCCAAACCCATAGCACCTAATTACAAAATTACATCACACGATACATAAATCAACCATAGACCCAATACAATGTTGTAGACATCATAGCATGGACCTAAATCAACACCTCAAATACATACCACCACCAGAAATATTGCCAAGATCAATCATAACATGAAGAATACCACTGGACCAAGAAGATCATCAAGAACTTGCACAATGATCAATGTGGACCACCAAGACAAATAGTACATGATTAGGAGACACCAACAAGCATGTTAGTGTTAGCATTTGGCATTATAATAGACAATGGAAGATTGTTGGCATTTCAATAAGGATATTGAGAAGGTTGTTGATGATTATGGATATAACTGATTAAGGATGTTTACTGTCTTGATATTATTATTTTTTCATTGATGTCAAGAAATTGATTTTCTAATTCAGTATGATGTTGCCATATCTTGAGAAGTGTGATTTAAAGAGTATAAAGATGTCGGTAAAAGACACAGAAAGAATATGATGAATAAGGGGATGAATAAGGTATTCAATGGGCAACTATTACCGAGTCAAACAATGATGAGATCATGATGTTTAGATTGTTTTGACATCATACATATGTTGTAAATTGTAAGGTTAATACTATACTATGTTATCGAGCAAAGAACCTAGTCGGTAAACCCTAAGGTTATCGCTATCGGTTAATGAAGGAGAAATGTCTACTGAGTGAAGCTTAGTATTCACCAAGTAATTACCGAGTTGTAACCAAGCTATAATAGAATACATTAAATGGTTACATGTGTTATTTAATGAAGGAAGCTGATGGGCTAGAACTAATTAGATGATTGGTATGTTGTGCATAAAGTTTGTTAATGAATCTATGGCAAAGGAAAATCGACATGAAGATCTACAGCTCAAATTGAACCGCAATACCCTAACACAAGTTCCAAGAAATGTATGCAAGTTCCTAGGCGAGGTAAAACATTTTTTAGATCAAAGGATACATTGAACCTGGACAAGATTGAAGATCTGATGGCTATGATTGATCATGGGAAATGTGATCAAGGAGATTAAGAGGTTAGCTAATTGTTTATAAATAGGGAACTATTGATAAACAGTGTATGCGGGCAAATGTATGCACAGGGATGCTACATAGTGATTACTGAGCATAGAAGCTTGAAGACCTGTTTGAATAACAGAGTATAGAAGCCCAGCAAATGGACAAGATTAGTTCTATGTCTAGATTGTATTGAGCAAATAAGAATCTACTTTAGCATTTTAGATGTGAAGTTGCAGATAGATTTTTATTACTATTATTTTGTGAAAGTGATAGAAAATCTCTTAACCGAGTGGACTTAACAGTCTTATTTGTAAAACCCTCTAGCAAGGTGACATTCTGATTGATTGTTTGAAATCCTTTAACAAGGTCACTTCTAACAAGGTGAAGATCCTAACAGATCTAAGGGAAATCCCTTAACCGGGTCACATCTAGCAATGTGTTTGTAATCTTTAATAGGATTTGCTTTTAACCGAGCATACTCTAGAAGAGTATATTTCTTAGTGGGTCTGAAATCCCACAGTGGTTTCTCCCTATTTGGGTTTCCATGTTAAATCTGGTGTTATGAGGTTTATGATGTTTATATGCTTTTGAGTTTGCATGTTTTGGTTATATTATTGAAGTATATGTTACCGAGGTTGAATCTAATGTTTTTATGGAAGATTAAGTTTGTATGATTCACCCCCCCCCTCTCATCTTGTTGGCTATTGGATCTGTACTTACATTAAGTATTAGAACTATCGGTTAGAACCATCTACAATAGCTACACCAACACCACTTATGCAAATCTCCCTTAATCAACACACTAATATTCAAGAACACTTAACAACAGCAACTCAGATAAGAAAGATAGCTTTTGGAGCACCAAATCAAGAACCATTTGAAATGAAGATACAAGTGAACATCCAAAACACTCTCCCAAATCTGAAATCAAAGATGAGATCATACTAGAGCTCACCGGATCAAACACTAGAATACTGCAACACTGAAAAACCAGTCTCCATACCAAAATCCATAAGTCAACCAAATCACCACAAAGCATCATGAAATCAATAAAGAATGAAGTAGAGACATTAGAGATACTTCATGTTGAATCACAAATACAAATCAATTCTCTGCAATCACTAGATCACTAAAACACTTCTCTGCGACACCAAAACATAGGAATATGTTGACATCAATGACAACAATATATCCTAGTAGTAGCAATGTCCAATAGTTACCTCAACCTGGGAAGCTACACATGCAAGATAAATCAGAACTAAGGTTCAAGAAGAAAGCTTGTAGTTGAGTTCATAGGTACCTCATAGTTGCCACCTATTATCACACCAAGAAATTTATTTTCCTCAACCAGTCAATGGGTTTGCATATTCGACCTATTAATTGTTTTGAGGTAGGGGTCTCCTACCACATTGATCAATTTTTTTTGTGTCTATCCTTTTTTTGGTTTGTGTCAATTTTATCTCAAGTCGAATCCTTCATTGTGTTCTTGTTTTTTAGAATTTTGGTGTAACTTTGTTGCCCTTTGGATTAAGCCCTATGGCCAAGTGTAATGGCTTCTCTGCATCCTTTCTCAATCTATGCTCCCATTCAAATATTGTGCCAAAAATATATTAGTTAATGGATTCATCTCTCTAAAATAACTCAAAGGTGATTCATCAATTCCCAAGATGAAATACATATTACAAACCAACAGTTGGAGAAATTCCTATCGAATTAGTGATTTTCCTCTAAATTTTAGAGGTACAACTCCCTCTTATGATGTAATTTGGCTCTTTTTGGGGTATTCCTTTAACCACAAAGAAAGAAATGTGAAGCTTTTAACTAGAAATCTCTAAGGGTAAAAAAAAGGGGTGGGGGGTTAACAAAATTATAATTGAATATAATGTAAAGATTCTACCCTAAAATGTTGAGATTTATCGAACCAAGACATTACCACTCCATTCATTCAAAGTTGAATAATTATAGTAATATGTACATGTAAATTTCAGAATTCATTCAACTAATAAGAAGGAAAGATAATCCAAATTGTAGGATATTCAACATAAGAAGAAGAACATAATTCACCAACCGTAACTCAAAGTTTATGATTCACGAAGAGATGAAAGAAAAGTTATTCCTTTCTTCTATCTCTTATTTGACATATATATGTTAGGTCCCAGAGACAACTGAGAGGGGGGGGTGAATCAGTTGTCAACTAAATTCAAACCAAAAATAACTTAACCAACTTAATGCTTAATACTGGTAAACTAGTTAAGTATGTCGGTAGACAGTTTTAACAGTTAATTGTTATACCGGTAAAGATTAATGCATGAAACATAAACACAAAGTCATCCACAACACATAACACCAATATTTGTACGTGGAAACCTTGTAAGGGAAAAAACAATGGTGGGAAACCTTACCCACAATCAGATGATACTACTGCAGATAGTAAGTGTACATAAATGGGGTTTGCACATGCAGAAAGGCCAATAGCCTAGAGCTCACTGCTCAATCACAAAATGGGAGTCACACTGACTACAGTTGGATGGTTAAATCCAATAAGAATGTACTACACAAAATAGCATCTTCATATGCTAGATTCAGTACCGGTGTAATGCCGATATGCTTTCACAAAAACCTAGCTTCACCTTCAAATGATGTCTTTGTGTATAGCTCTGCTTAATCTCACATATACCTTCACACAATTCTTTTTGGCATTCCACACTTGATCTTACAAACAAGATCTTACATTTATACCATAACCTAAGACCAATTTTAGTAGGTCAGCTCTACAAGATATTACAATAAAAACATTTTACAAACAATATAATACCCGATGCAATAACCGATTGAACATGTTGGCTTAATGCATTTACAACAATAATTAATCATCTCCATAGCGTGCCATGTTGATCTGGAAAAGATAAACCTGCCGGTGTAACCCTAGACCTATTTGCCGGTAAAAGAAAATATGCAAATATGAATATACCAATGAATAAAACTCCAGGACAAGATGTCCAAATGATCTCTTCGACATTACCAAGTGTCTTCCATATAATTCCGAGTACCAGTGATCATTATATCCTACCGATGAACCATATACCAATAACTGTGCAATAGTTGCTTGTCGGTGAATGTTGCTAGATCTCCAAAGTGCTAGTATTTTAGTAGGTGTTGACATCAATGACAAAACCATACCAAAATACCAACAATCTCCCCCTTTGGAATTAATGGCAACACAAGATGTAAAAACCATCAAAGTGCCAAAACATAAATGCCAAATACCAAAAACCAACAATCTCTCCTAAACAACAATCTCTCCCCCTGGGAGCAACATGTGTTATCCAAAGTTTTTCAATGCCAATCTCTCCTTAAAAGAAAGATAATGTGTTTTTTCATAGACATCTCTCCCCCTTTGACATCAAATGCCAAAGTTATAATAATACCAATTTCATATACAAAATACCAATCAATTCAATATACCAACTACTCCCCCTGAGAAGTAGCTTCCTCATCAAAGACCGGAGTAAAAGTTTTGTCTTTTAATTCTCTCGGTTGATGATAATCATCAACTGTCTAAGTCTCTACCGGTGGTGGTATGACTCCAAGCTGATCTCTGAGATATTCAAAAGTCTCCTTAGGCA
The DNA here is from genome assembly GCF_030272615.1 of Cryptomeria japonica. Lineage (NCBI taxonomy): Eukaryota > Viridiplantae > Streptophyta > Pinopsida > Cupressales > Cupressaceae > Cryptomeria > Cryptomeria japonica. The sequence continues at coordinate 733,646,639 of NC_081412.1, read as the reverse complement.
AAGGTTTTATGAAAATATCTACAAGTTGTTCTTTAGTATTCACATAAACTAGTTTTATCTCCTTTTCTTCAACTTTTTCCCTCAGAAAATTTAGTTTGATAGAAACATGTTTTGTTTTAGAATGTAATACCGGATTCTTAGATATATCAATTGTTGCAGTGTTATCACAATATATAGTAATAGGTTCCTTGCATTTTACCTTTATGTCTTTCAACATTTTCTTAAGCCATAGTACCTGTGTACAGTTAGTTGCTACTGCAGCATATTCTGATTTTGCTGTTGTTAAAGATGTACAACTTTGTTTCTTACTCAACCAAGAAACTAATCTGTTTCCAAGAAAGAATGCTCTGCTGGTGGTGCTTTTTCTATCATCCACATCTCCTGCCCAATTTGCATTTGTGTATGCACGTAATTCAAAGTTTTCATCTTTAGGATACCATAATCCAAGATTCATAGTGCCTTGTAAGTACCGAAAAATCCTTTTTACTGCTGATTCATGATTTTCTCTAGGATTACTTTGAAATCTTGGAACAATACATACTGCATTCATAATATCAAGTCTAGTTTATGTCAAATACAGTAAACCTCCTATCATATATTTGTATCTAGTTGGATTAATAGGTGTATATTCATCCCTTTGAGATAATTTGTCATTTGTAGTCATAGGTGTGCTTACTGGTTTAGAGTTCTCCATCCCAAATTTCTTTAGTAACTCTTTTAAGTATTTGGATTGACTCAAGAATATACCTTTGTCAATTTGTGAAATCTGCAATCCTAAAAAGAATTTTATTTCTCCAATCATAGATATTTCAAATTCTTGCTGCATTTTAATAGAAAATTCTTTACATAATCCATCTTCTCCTCCAAAGATTATATCATCAACAAATACTTCTATAATCAAGATGTCATCATTAGTTATTTTGTAATATAAATTGATGTTTGCATTTCCTTTAGTAAAACCAATCTTTAAAAGATACTTATCCAATCTTGCATACCAAGCTCTTGGGGCTTGTTTTAGTCCATACAGAGCTTTTCTTAACCTGTATACCATATCATTGTCATCTGTCAAAGAAAATCCATCAGGTTGTTCAATATAGACTTCCTCTTCAAGATCTCCATTCAAAAATGCACATTTAATATCTATTTGATAAACTTTGTAGTTCTTGTGAGCTGCAAAAGCCAAGAATAATCTGACTGCCTCAATTCTAGCTATCGGTGCAAAGGTTTCATTGTAATCAACTCCTTCTTTCTGAGAATATCCCTTACACACTAGTCTTGCTTTATTTCTGACAACCTTACCATCTTCATTAAGTTTGTTTCTAAATACCCATTTGGTTCCAATTACATTTTTATCTTTAGGCCAGGGAACTAATGTCCAAGTGTTATTTTTCTCAATTTGTTCTAATTCTTCTTCCATAGCTTTAATCCAAAATTTATCTTCACATGCCTCATTAATAGATGATGGTTCAATTTGAGAAATAAGACATTCTTCTTCATTTGCCAATCTTCCTCTTGTCATAACTCCTTTAAATTTGTTTCCAATAATCCGATCTTCAGAATGATTCAATTTTACATACCAGGGTGTCTTAGTTTGTTGTTGTTCTTCAATTACTATGGAATCCTCAGATGGTACCGAGGTAACTGGATCTTCATTCTGTATCGGTGGATTTAGTGTAGGTTCATTTGTCACAATTTCCATTGCCGATTCAGAGTCTATATACCTTGAAGTTCCTCTGAATTGTTCATCAATCTTTACATTTGTACTCTCAACAATTTTCTACAATCTCTTGTTAAAACATCTATATGCCTTGCTCTTAGATGAATAACCAAGAAATATTCCTTCATCACTTCTAGGATCAAATTTGCCAATATATTCATCTTTTCTTATATAACATTTACTTCCAAAAATTCTAAAATACTTAAGAGTAGGAGTACTACCAAACCATAGTTCATGAGGGGTCTTACTGGTTTCACCTTTGATGTGAACTTTGTTGAATGTATAGACCACTGTGCTAACTGCTTCTCTCCAATATGCATGTGGTAAATTTGCTTCAGATAACATACTTCTTGCTGCATCCAAGATAGTTTTGTTTTTCCTTTCAACAACTCCATTCTGTTGTGGTGTCTGAGGTGCTGATAGTTGTCTTCTGATTCCATTCACTTAACAGAATGTATTAAATTCTTTAGATGTAAATTCACCTCCTTGATTTGATCTTAAACATTTGATTTTCTTACCAGTTTCATTTTCTACCATTGCTTTGAACAGTTTGAACTTTCCAAGTGCTTCTGATTTTTGTCTGAGAAAAGTAACCCAACACATTCTAGAATAATCATCAATAATTAGCATGAAATATCTATCACCTTGTAAGCTTTTAGTTCTAGTTGGACCACATAAATTAGTGTGAATCAAATCAAGAGCATTATTGGATTTTTCTGGAATACTTTTGAAACTAGCTCTAACTTGATTTCCAAATTGACATTCCTTACATATTGTATTCTGAGGTTTCACAATTTTAGGTAGATCTCTAACTGCCTTAGAAGTACTGATCTTTACCATGCAATCAAATTTTACATGACAAAGTCTCTTATGACATAACCAACTTTCATCTATATGTGCAGTCAAGCATGTTTTCTCACTGTTATTCAAATGAAAGATATTACCTCTAGTCTGATTACCGGTTGCAATTTCCAAACTAGTTCTATTCATGATTTTGCATTTTCCATTTTTAAATTGTAACTGAAATCCTTTCTCAACTCATTGACCAACACTTAAAAGATTATGCTTTAATCCTTCAACATAGTAGACATTGTCAGTGTTATGCTTACCATAAAGAGATATTGTACCCTTACCTTTGATTGAACAGGCTTTGTCATCTCCAAATCTCACTAAACCTCCATTGTATTCTTGAAAGTTCAACAATTTACCTTTGTCTCCTATCATATGATGTGAGCATCCCGAGTCAATGATCCATTCATCCTTTACTTCAACTTTAGCTGCTAGGGCTTGTTCTACCGGTTGATCTTCTGTTATAGCAACAAAAACCCATCCATTGTCTACTGGATCCTCATCAGAATCATCAGCCACACCTTCATTAGCAATGTAACAAGATTTGTCTTTATTCTTCTTAAATATGTATCTCTGATATTCAGGATTAGGCTTGTATGTTCTTCTAGCTTCTTCTCTTAGTCTAGCATGTCTATCAGGGCATCTTGAAGCCATATGACCAATCTTATTGCAGTTGAAACATTTAAAGGGTGCTTTGCCTTCATACTTACTTTCAACTGGACCTTTAGGCATTTTTCTTGCAAATAGTGCTTCAAGTTCTTCAAGTTCTTCATTCTCCTTCCTAGTTTCTTCAAGTTCTCTTGCATAAAAGGCTTTCCAATCTGATTTGTCAAATGATGGAGCAGATGATGTTGATGCTTTAAAGGCCAAATCTATCTTTATAGTAGCAACAGGACCAAATTCTTCAATTTCAAAAGCTAAAAGTTTTCCAATCAATGTATCCCTAGTTACTCATGTATTAGGAATTGTTCTCAACTCATTTATAGTAGTAACCTTCATTTTGTATGCCAGTGGCAATCCTCTTAAAAATTTTGAAACAATTTCATCTTCACTTAAGGTTCCTCCACAACATTTAATACCCAAAACAATTTCATTTACTCTTTCCATAAAAGCAGAAATCCTTTCATCTTCTTCCATTTTCATATGTTCATACCTGACTCGAATGCTTTCAAGTTTTTCAATTTTGACTATGGAATCTCCTTCATTCAGTGTTTCCAACTGAGTCCAAATAGCTTTAGCAGTAGACTTATCTAATAATCCCATGATTTGTTGATCTGATAATGCACTCAAAAGTGCTTCTCTTACTTTGTAATCATTTTCCTCATCTTTAGTCAAGGTAGTTAGACTGGGCTGACTAGGTACAGCAGCAGTATAACCCTTCTTTGTAACTTCCCAGACGTCTTTACTAATGCAATTTATATGTATCTCCATTTTGATCTTCCATATGCCATAGTTGGTTCCATCAAGTTTAGGATTGTCCTTCCAGAAATAATTAGTAGACATTGGATCTCCTCAAGCTGTTAAACTTCTACAAAAGAGGACTAAGCTCTGATACCAATTGTTAGGTCCCAAAGACAACTGAGATGGGGGGTGAATCAATTGTCAACTAAATTCAAACCAAAAACAACTTAACCAACTTAATGCTTAATACCAGTAAACCAGTTAAGTATGTCGGTAGACAGTTTTAACAGTTAATTGTTATACCGGTAAAGATTAATGCATGAAACATAAACACAAAGTTATCCACAACACATAACACCAATATTTGTACGTGGAAACCCTGTAAGGGGAAAAACCATGGTGGGAAACCTTACCCACAATTAGATGATACTACTGCAGATAGTAAGTGTACATAAATGGGGTCTGCACATGCAAAAAGGCCAATAGCCTAGAGCTCACTGCTCAATCACAAAATGGGAGTCACACTGACTATAGTTGGATGGTTAAATCCAATAAGAATGTACCGCACAAAATAGCATCTTCATATGCTAGATTCAGTATCAGTGTAATGCCGATATGCTTTCACAAAAACCTAGCTTCACCTTCAAATGATTTCTTCATGTATAGCTCTGCTTAATCTCACATATACCTTCACACAATTCTTTTTCGCATTCCACACTTGATCTTACAAATAAGATCTTACATTTATACCATAACCTAAGACCAATTTTAGTAGGTCAGCTCTACAAGATATTACAATAAAAACATTTTACAAACAATATAATATCCGATGCAATAACCAATTGAACGTGTTGGCTTAATGCATTTACAACAATATTTAATCATCTCCATAGCATGCCATGCTGATCTGGAAAAGATAAACCTGTCGGTATAACCCTAGACCTATTTGCCAGTAAAAGCAAATATGCAAATATGAATATACCAATGAACAAAAATCTAGGACAAGATGTCCAAATGATGTCTTCGACATTACCAAGTGTCTTCCATATAATTCTGAGTACCGGTGATCATTATATCCTGCCGGTGAACCATATACCAGTAACTGTGCAATAGTTACTTGCTTGTCGGTGAATGTTGTTGGATCTCTAAAGTGCTAGTGTTTTAGTAGGTGTTGACATCAATGACAAAACCATACCAAAATACCAACAATATAGACAATAATTAGTAACCGTCAATTAAAATAACAGTCTTTGAAAGCGATCGTTCTAAGAAAAGAACTGAACAATTACTCAAAATAAAATAAAAATGGCTTATGAGAGCCTGACTCTATATCACCTGAATGAGCCAAAGGTCTAGGGGAAACTCTATTAATTAAAAGTAGGAATAGGTTTTTATTTATGCTTTGATTACTAGTTGGAGCTAGGCATCATGCATTTCGGCATTTTCTTCTTCTTCCTCTAACACTAAAATAACTCATGTATTTTACAAAGTTGTTTTTACATTTCCAAGCCAAATTTGTTAGTCCAGAAAGAATATCCTTTGTGGGTATTCAACTAATTCCAAATTGGGTTGAACTAGGGGCAACACGTTCTCTTAGGAGAACCATTTTTCTTTACGTCAACTTGGGTCAATAACTATTTATGCACTTACATAGTTGCAGACCTTTGCTACATGCACTAGATTAATTTGTTGTTATATGAAGCCTAATCAGACTCAGAGGTTAAATTTTCTCTACTTCTATTGATATGGTTTCCCCCAATATTTTTTGATGGGGGTTTAGGGGTAGTGCCCCCAAGATGGGGTCAATGGGTAGCGCCTATTGCGGGGTCCAGTGTGTTTGAATCCAAGAACACTGAGGGGGGGGGGGGGGGTGAATTAGTGTTCTATTGGAATATAAGATTTTAGCCTTATTAAAGTATTCATTCATCAACTGGTAAACATAAATACATATAACTGATATACATGGAAAACCTCAATAAGGACAAACCATGGTGGGATTTGTGACCCATGATATCAATTCATTGGACATATGAAGATATATTACACATAATAGGGGCTTGCGCATGCAAGAAGGCACATTGCCTAGAGAACACTACTCATCACCAAGACTCTCACTGACTACAATCACTTTCTGATGTAAAATACAAAACTAAACTCATATAATGCATCTGCCAGAATAACATACACCTTATGAGTACCTTAGAAATCATCTATAGATCATTACAGAATATTTCTTTCATATACAAATGATCTCGCATACATAAACTTTGCATTTCAGATCTTATGTACAATATTATCTTGAAAATGACCTAATAGACTAACTTATATACCCTTACAAACATTTATTCCATATGTCAGCTTACATACAAAATGATAATACATGTTGTCTCATTACAAATATATATGAATTATAAATGATTTTCCAGATACTACCCTTTTCTGGATCTCCAAGTGATGTCGGCTTCCCATACTGGTACCTAAGCTGGTACCTAGTTTGTCGGTTACCTCTAAAATCCTTGATGTCAGTGAAGTGTTTGTCAGATGTTAATGTGAACCAAAATATGTTGCCATCAATGACAACATGAGAATCTGAATGAGTTTCAATTTCCAACATTCTCCCCCTTTGGCATTGATGGCAACACTCATGTGAAAAATGGTTTCAATCTGCCCTTCTAATCCTGGAATGTGATTATGAACCCTTGAGCTATATATACCATTTGAAATATGATTCATACATATTTGTCCTTTCTATTTTTTACATACATCACTCCCCCTTTGGCATCAATGCCAAAAACCAGTACAAAGAACGAATAAATCAATGAAATTTTGTACATGGAAATGTCTCTCAAAATACTTACTAGAGTTGAATGAGCTTGAAGATTTTCGGGTAAGCATTCTTCAAGAACTCGAAATATGTGTCCCAACTAGATTTGAATGTCCCTGAAATTGACACAAGTCCATTTAGGACATATGCATGAGATTCTTTTTCTTTGAGTTTTGCCAGTGTGGGTTTTCCCATCATATCTATACACTCCTTATGTACATACAGTGTGCCCAACCGGGGACTCACTAACCCTCTGAGCTCTTTAGCTCTCCATATGATTTTATCCCTATCTCTTTCAAGAGTTGAAATATGGACTTCTAACAACAAAATTTGACCATCTACAAATGTGGTTAAAGAGTTTACTACATCAAAGTTATTTACAATGCCTTCAATCGTATTTTAAATATATTTAATGCTTTTGTCTATACCTATTGTAAGTAAACTTGAGTTGCATCATACCCAGTAAATATTTGTCCATTGCCTTAAAAAATCATCTATCATTTTCAATCTATCTACTATATGTACTTTGTTTGATTCAATCAACTGATCAAAAGTGGCCCTTTTGGCCTGACAAAACTAGTCTAGAGCATGTCAGTTAGAGCTCTACTGCAGTGATTGAAATTCCTTTGAAATATGCTCAGCCAACATTTTGAGCTTCTCGAATGGGCTTGCTCCCTTATCAATTTTGGCATTCTGAGACTAATTGGTACAAAATTGGAATGGAAAGATCAATTGTTTGATTTTCTTCAGTCCCTTGATCATTTTCTGAGCTGCAATCATCATAAGTTCGGTTGAACTCATCTTTGTTATGATCTTTTGCTCAACATTTGCAGTGGTAATTGCCAACAATGAAGTTTTGGCTACTGGTTCTTCTTTCGGATTCCTCTCCCTTTTTCTCTGATGAATGTGCAAAAACACTCATTTTAGTTTGATCTTTCTTTTCCTTCTCTCCTTCCTGATTTTTCTCTTATCCTTCTCCTCCGATTTATTTTCTTCAATATCATCTTCTTTTGCATTGATGGCTTTGCCACTTGGTGTAGCATCTGCTACTATTGGTACCTCATTTGTTGTATCCACAACTTGTTCATTTTGATCTGGAGGACTATTGTCCTCAACATCTATAACTTGTACACTAGCTTTTTTTGCTAGCATCTCCTCATTATCCTGTACATTTTCTTATGCCAGAGATTCTGCATTTAATTCCTTCGCATCTTTCAAAATTGTGAATGGGCTATCCACTACACCTTTTCCTTTGACATCAATCGGTATATCTATATTGTCAGATGCAGGATTGTCTTCTGGTGATGTAAAGAAATCAGGGTGGTCAACAAAGAATTTGACCCATGCCTCGTGGGTTTCACTGATTATTTCATTAACTCTACCTACCATAAGGCTAACTATCATGTGCCTGCTTCGAAAAAATATTTTATTTGTAGCTTCAAACACATATTCATCTCCTCTGGGGTGATTGAACCACAATTAGTTAGTAAACCTTGAATCTTTATGTGTCGGTCTTCCTCTATAGCAGATAATCTTCTAGCATTTAGATTATTATATAATTGCGCCGGTATTTTGTTTTCAATCTCTAATAAAGCCTTCTTATATATATCTAAGTGTAATAAAATTGCTTCCTCAATTTCATATTTCTTATCATCATCCAAATGTTCATAGTAATGTTGAATGTTCTTTAAAATACCATCCTTTGTTATCTCATCTATTAATTCATCACAAGACTTGGGTGGAATAATAGTTACATTACTGGTTTCAATAGCTTCATCTATGTCTCACTTCTTCTTCTTCTTTCTGAATGATGCAAGAGTTTTTTTACTGCCCTTTTCTTCTGAGTAGGCTTCCTTTTAGTTGGATTACTTGTTGATGTCTTAAAGGTTACCTTCCTTGTTGGTTGCTTCCTTGTCTTCTCAGCTTTCTCCTTTGGGTCTTCTACCTTCTTTCTCTGCACCCTCTTGAAAGATAGAGGAATTTCATCCCCAATCTTAGTATCTGAATTAATTGGTGCAATGAGAGCTTTAGATTTTTTCCTCTGCTTGACTTCCTGGGCTGATGTGGCTTCAATTATATTCTTAATATATTCTGAGACTTTTTCCACAAACTGACTTACTTTTCTCTATTGCCTCTCTCTCTTCTTCTGATTAAATTATGTTTTAACTTCAAGTTCTTTTTACTTGGCAGTTCCAAATGATTTTCCAGATTCATCTGTTGGTGCATCTATAATAATTTTAGCATATGCATCCAAAATGTTTGCATCTACCTCATAACCCATTTATTCAATCCATATCTTCCAGGGTATCACAGCTTCCATAAGATTTTTATCCTTTTTCACCATGAAATAGATTTCAGTTGAGTATTTCTCAACTATGTGCTTTGGAATCCTTTCCCTTGACTTCATGGATTTCTCAAATTATTTGAAGTATCCCCAAACTAGTGATAGCACCCTTAATTTGTCTGCCTACTGATATATCAAAGGCCCATTGCCTTTTTCCCAAACTCGGTATCTCATTCAAAAAGAAAAGCATTAGGTACACTATCAGATTTCCATACCAGAAAACTCCTTTCTTTTCTCCCTTGATCTTTCCTAAGTTCATAATCAACTCTTCTTTCATCCATTCACACAAATCATACTATTCATCCTTCTTCAACATTTGATAAGCAGCAAAAATGAAAGAGATAGAAACTAAGTTAAGTCGGTTAGATTGGGTTACCTTGTAACTTATAATCATGCTGATGAATGTGACCTCTTTGTTAGTAATGGTACTAACTCTCATTGATCAATTATTAGAGTTTGCACTTGTGAGCTTGTTGATTTGATCATTTGATATCTTCTTCTTTGGTTTCTGACCTATCTAAGGCAATTCGGTGATAGCCCTAATTGCTTCCTTGGTGATCTTGTGGGATCTATCCAACCAAATAAATTCACCATGAACTCTACTCAGCACATACCGGATTATTTTATCCTCAAACTTAGGAATATCCAAGATTTTGGTTAAGCCTAGGTCTACAATATGTTTGAATTTGGGCTTGATGATTCCGGAGTCCTTCAACAGTTTAGATATGTACATTGATTTGATTTCAGCTATTCCCAAGTCCTCTAAATTGCAGTGGATGTAATCTCTGACATCCTCAACATAAACAATGCCTTCAGGAACACTCGAAAAAGCATCGATCAAATCATTCAGAGGTGCAATATGAGGGAATATTTTGAATATCGGTCTTGGACAATCCTTAACCTCTACTATAGTGGGATTTGTAATGAAAGTGGGGTCAAAAGAAGAACCAACCTCCATTTCAAATGATTAAGTTGCAAAAAATACCTAGAAATAGTCGTTGGTGACAAACCCTAGATATCTCCTTTTAATGTAGTTGAAATCATTGATGGTTGCTTTTAATCACTCTAAATTACCTTTGACTTGATCTATGTCACTCTGAAAGCAAGGTGATCATATTGAAGTGAATTCTTCCTTTTATCCTTCGAAAAACCCTAATTCGCCATCGACGTAAATGCCTTCCGTTGAGACATACCGGATCTTTATTCAACATATGTATGCCAGATAAACCTTCTCAAAAGTTTGAAAATTCCTTCCAGATCTATTTTTAGGGGAATATGTAGGATTTTCATGAAATTTTCCTACCCATAAGGCATCTACCTCAATCTTCGGATGAGCTTATTGCCAATGTAGGAACATTCTTCTTTGTCAGTTGAGTAACTGGAGCAGTTTCATCTCCCGATTGATCATTTGACTTCCTGGCCCATCTCTTGGTATGATCATGTCGGATCTCATTGATCTTTTTCTTTCCTTTATCATTTCATCCATTATTCCTAACCGGTGGTTTTTTGCTTCTACAAAATGTGACTATGTGTTCAATCTTGTTGCATGCATAACATGTAACATTGTTCAATTGAATTGATTTGCTATATTCGGGATAACTGATTGACCTACACTAATTAGCCATATGTACAAACTTTCCACATGCATGACATTTTACATTCATTCTACAATCTTTTGTCTTATGACCATAATTACTGCATTTGGAACATTGACTGCAGACAAAGTTATAATTCTGATTTGCTCTATTTCTACATTGTCTAGCCATATGACCAAATTTATTACAAACAAATAATCTACCATTGAATTTGTGAGCATTGAGTTGCCTTACCGGTGTCCTCTGGTTCTGGTTGTTCTGATCATTCTGCATACCGGATGTCTAATATTCATTTGCACTACCGGAGCTCTGACCTTATTCAAATCCAAGTCCTCTGGAGTCTTTATTCTGCCTTTGGCTCTCCAATGATTCATTAAGTTGTGTTGAACTAACCTTTAATTTTTCCTTATACTCATTTGCAATAGTCATATCATCTCTTAGGATCATCACCTGTCTTTCAAGTTCTTGTTCATTGTTTTGGAATTGCACTAATTTTGTTCTCAACACATCATTTTCATGAGCCAACCTAATGCATTCTTCAGATATTTCCCTCAGTGATCTAGCAAGATCTTCCTCCTTTTTCTTTTTGTCTTCAATTTCTTTTGCCATCCTCATAGTTAGGGCGTGCATTTCATTCTTCATAACTTCATTTTCTTGATTCATCTTCTAACATAAGTCCTTCAACGTATCTTTTTCTTGTTCATTTTGATCTTGCAATTGTTTCCACAGTTCCTTCCTTTTGGCTTGAGCATTAGATAGCTTTTCTTGTAGAGAGATAATGAATTATTTTGTAGATATAAGTTCATCTTCCATCTTTATGTTATTAAATTTTTTAGCTTCAAAATCTTCAAGAGCAACTTCAAGCTGCTGCCTCAAACACATCTCCATGGATTCTGAATTCAGGATTTCCCTCAAGCAATTAGGCTTCCTTTGAGGTACAAGGCTCTGATACCAATTGTTGGAATCCAAGAACACTAAGGGGGGAGGTGAATTAGTGTTATATGAGAATATAATATTTTAGCCTTATTAAAGTATTCAGTCATCAACCGGTAAACATAAATACATATTGTCATGCTCTGTGAAGTGTACCTGTACCTGCAACCACAATGCACTCAATAAATCATTACAAGTAATGGTTAGTAAATTGAAACAATGAAAGAAAAAACCATAAATAATCGACATATTGCCTCCTAGTAAATGCGAGTATGAAAAATGCTCTCAGATCTGATTATGCATATTCCAGTGACTTGACTACACTTAGATGGAGGATTTGAATGATGAAAATGCATGATCTAGCAAGAATAACATGATTAAGCTACATGAGTTCATGATTGATCTGGAAAATGAAATAAGATTAAGATGCAATTAAGCTAAAATTGAACATGATAACATTGCTAAGAATGATAAACTAGAAGCTAGATGCCTATAGTAACAATGCATAAGATGACAATGAGATGGGATCCATATTGCTCAAAATAAGGTCTATTTATAGGATTTCCAAGGCTAGGGGTGAGGTGGCAAGAATCAACGGTCAAGATTGATTTGAAGATATCAATGGTTAAATTGGAGGAGGTTGGCAAAGGGGTTGGATTAAAGGGAACAATCGTCATCTCTATGGTGACAAGTGTCAAGAGGCTTCTAGAAGGATAGGATGAAAGGGAACACTTAGTGACAAGTGTCACAAAGGTTCTAGAAGATGTTGGATGAAAGGGGACATGTGGGTAGGTAGAATGGGTTAGGTTTAGGAATGGTTAGGTTTAGGAGTAGTAGAAGTTAGGAGAATTTGAATTTAAAAATTCAAATAATATCAAAAGGCTAATTAATCTCAACAACTCATGGATTTGATTTGTTTTAATTAATTAAAGGATTAGAAGAAATGATTTTGGATGAAGGGAATTAATTAATTTGAATTATTTAATCAAAGGGGATTATTGAAATGAACCTATTGAATAAATCCTTAGATTTATTAATAAGTATATGAAAGGAGGTATTTAATCAAATTATTGATGAATTCAATTAAATTGGGGATGAGGATTAATTAAATAATTGCTTATTTAATTAATTATCTTCAAACCATTTTTAGGTGTATACATTTTGCCCCTCTTTGAAGCGAGGTGTGATGATGCATTGATTCAAAGAATAATATCATTTTGATGATGGTATTGATTTGATAGGATGCCCTAGCTCTTGATTGCTAAATTTCGGTATGATGATGCCCCCTTGGGAGATCAATTGAGATAATTGATCTTTGGAGTTTTGTGAGATTGATATCCCAATAGATTTGATTTGATTTATGCCACTGTGTTTTGATAAAATTGTGATTTCTTTGATTAGCTTGATTGATTAGATTGGTAAGATTGAAAAAACTTGATTGATTAGATTCAGTATGGTTTCAAGAAGGATTCATCCTGTATAAGACATGATTAGAACATCTAGTTTTAGGAAGGATACATCATGTATAAGACATGAATCAGAATCAGATCATTTGGTTTCAGGAAGGATTCATCTTGTATAAGACGTGAAAGGATCGATTAGGTTTGATTGATTGATTTAATTTGATAAGGTTGATTAGATAAAGAACTAACATTTTGTTGATTCAAGTTGCAGAAATATTTGGATATGTTGATGTTGATTCTATTGAGAGAGATAGGATAAGATTTTTGTTGGTTCAACAATATCATGAGAGAGATGTGAGTCATTATTCTGATTGTGTATACACTTGTGATGATACTTTGATGATTCATGTGATAGATTTAACCTTAGATAAAAGGAGTGTGTTGGATCCCATGCAAGAATGAAATGCAAGCTAAAATGCAAATGAAATGGAATGGAATGACCGGACCAATCACTAGATTATTTTGCACTTTTGTCATCATTGAGCTTTTGAAATGTGGGAACTAAGTGAAAACATCGATGGTATAATTAAACCATGATGACCTGAGCACTTCTTTCCTAGATTTTGATATAGCAAGTTAACACAAGCATCGAGGTATAATTGAACCGAGATGACCTGAGTGTTGTTTGCATAAAATAGGCAGTATTAATCATTTCAATATGCAAATCAGGAATGTCTTCAATGATACTCTAATGATCATGTCTCGAGACAAATTTGCACATATTAATGATTAATTTTCAAACAACAGACAAGAAAAATATCATGTTTCTTCCTTGTTCCTCTAGTCAATGACATCCTGGAGTCACTCAGAAATCATGATAGTGAAAAGAAATATAGAAAAATTGAACAATAATCTTACAATTATTATCCAAAAAGATATTATCCACTAAAAAGTGTGATGTGTTTAGATTTACTTTGTGATAGCTTGATAATTGATAGTTTGATCTCATGTTCAATGTGGGATGTGTCATAGTTTTCGCTTGATAAGAGTTGTCTAACTGTTGTTCTACTTGTTTGATTAAGCTCAAAATGATCAAGAGTTTTGCCCCTAGCTAAGTGCAATATTTTTCCCCAAGCCTAGAAACAAAGTCATTATGATAAATCCAATGATCCAAACCATGGCAAGAATCCACCTGGGATGTCTGTGTATGTACAAAGACTTATGATGGAAAGTGTTGATAGAAGATGAATGCATTAATGCAAGGAGAAAGAAGCATGAACTAATATATGGAAGAGCTAGTAGATAGATAGCACCTGTTTGCCAGGTTTTCACCATCTATTTTTATTGCACTTTTTCTGATATTTGATTTTTTTGGATTTGCTGCTTTTTCACTATTTTTAATATTTCTGATTTTTCACTATTTTTTTTTTTCTGATTTTTCAGACATAGAATTTCTTCAAGTACATGCTATTAATAGGTTCCTCGAGCTGATATCTGTCCTGTGTTGATAGCTGATATGCTCCTGATCCAAATATTGTTGTGACCACAAATGGACCTAACCAATTTAGTTCAAATTTTCCTTTCTTTTCTCAATCTGCCTAGTTGCATGGATTTTCTTTTAGCACTATTTCTCCCACTTGAAAGATTCATGGTTTAACCTTGTGATTATAGCTCTGACACATTCTTTGATGATATACCTTTAGATGATCAAAGGCATTTTTTCTTCATTCATGGATCAATTCTAACTCTTGTAGTCTAGATACTCTTTGTTCTTCATCTGGGATGAGACCTTTTAGTGATACACGTAGAGAGGGTATCTCTACTTGGATTGGAAACATGGCTTCTGATCCATATACAAGAGAGAAAGGTGTGGCACCTGTCAGTGTGTGGATACTGGTGTGGTAGGCCCATAGAGTAGGGTTTAGTTGGATATGCCAATCTTTCCTAGCATCATTCACTGTCTTTTTGAGGATTTTTAAAATAGTTTTGTTAGATGCTTCTGCCTGCCCATTCCCTGTGGATAATATGGTGTGGAGAATTTGTGCTGGATTTTGAACTTCTTACATAGCTCTTGTACATCTTGATTCTTGAATGGTCACCCATTATCAGTGATAATGGTCATTGGCATTCCATAGCGACAGATGATATAATTCAAGATAAATGCAGCAATTTGTTTTCCTGTGATGTTTATGAGAGGTACTGCCTCAATCCATTTTGTAAAATATTCAGTAGCTACAAGGATGAATTTGTGTCCATTAGATGAAGAAGGATTTATCTTTCCTACCAGATCAAGACCCTATTGGAAAAAAGGCCAAGATGTTTCTAAAGCATGTAGTTCTTGTGTTGGTACATGAATCAAATTCCCATGGATTTGACATTGTTTGCATGTTCTTTCTATTTTAAAAGAATCTTGTTCCATAGTCAGCCAATAATAGCCCAAGTGTATGAGTTTTTTCGAAAGGGTAAGACCACTTGAATGAGTACCACAAATGTCGTTATGGACTTCATGTAAGGCCTTCTTAGATTCTTCTTGTTCGAGACATCGTAAGAGAGTACCGTCTAGACCTCGTTTATATAGGGTATCCGCGATGAGAGTAAAATGAGAGGATTGGCGAATAAAGTTCCTCTTTTGGTTCTTCGATAAGTCAGGAGGTAGGATATTATCTTTCAAGTATGTGTAAGTTTGGCCATAGGGGGAGGAATCATGCTCAATAAGTTGATAGATGGTTTGGGAATCAGGACAATTAAAGGTGGGATGAAACAACTCTTCAACCAGGAATTCATAACGATGTTGATTTTCCTATGTCTGTAATAGAGAAGCAAGTGTAGCCATGGTGTCTACTATTTTGTTGTCATTTCTTGGAATCTGTTCAAAAGTTATTTCTACAAAGTACTTCTTGATTTCATCCACCATCTTTTTGTAAGGCATGAGTTTGTCATCTTTTGTTCTATGAAGTGTACATGTACCTGTAACCACAATGCACTCAATAAATCATTACAAGCAATGGTTAGTAAATTGAAACAATGAAAGACAAAACCATAACTAATCGACTTATTGCCTCCTAGTAAATGCTAGTATGAAAAATGCTCTCAGATCTAATTATGCATATTCCAGTGACTTGAATACACTTAGATGGAGGATTTGAATGATGAAAATGCATGATCTATCAAGAATAACATGATTAAGCTACATGAGTTCATGATTGATCTAGAAAATGAACTAAGATTAAGATGCAATTAAGCTAAAATTGAACATAATAGCATTGCTAAGAATGATAAACTAGAAGCTAGATGCCTATAGTAACAATGCTGATGAGAATGAGATGGGATCCATATTGCTCAAAATGAGGTCTATTTATAGGATTTCCAAGGCTAGGGGTGAGGTGGCAAGAATCAATGGTCAAGATTGATTTGAAGATATCAATGGTTAAATTGGAGGAGGTTGGCAAAGGGGTTGGATTAAAGGAAACATCTATCATCTCTATGGTGACAAGTGTCACAAAGGTTCTAGAAGATGTTGGATGAAAGGGGACATGTGGGTAGGTAGAATGGATTAGGTTTAGGAATGATTAGGTTTAGGAGTAGTAGAAGTTAGGAGAATTTGAATTTCAAAATTCAAATAATATCAAAAGGCTAATTAATATCAACAACTCATGGATTTGATTTGTTTTAATTAATTAAAGGATTAGAAGAAATGATTTTGGATGAAGGGAATTAATTAATTTGAATTAATTAATCAAAGGGATTATTGAAATGAACCTATTAAATAAATCCTTAGATTTATTAATAAGTATATGAAAGGAGGTATTTAATCAAATTATTGATGAATTCAATTAAATTGGGGATGAGGGTTAATTAGATAATTGCTTATTTAATTAATTATCTTCAGACCACTTTTAGGTGTATACACATATAACTAAAACAAATAATGCAATCACATAAATGAACACCATAACATAGAGAATTTATACTTGAAAAACCTAAATGAGGAAAAACCATGATGGGATTTGTGACCCACAATATCAATTCACTGGCCATATGAAGAGAAATTACACATAATAGGGGCCTATACATTCAAGGAGGCACACTGCTCATCACCAATAGTCTCACTGACTACAATTACTTTGTTATACAAAATATAAAACTAAACTCATATAATGCATCTTCTATGCCTGATTGAGTTCCGGTTAAGGCTCTGAATGTTCTGGTTCTTAAACCCTAAAACCTTGCCAGAATAACATATACCTTATGAGTAACTTAGAAATCATCTATAGATCATTACAAAATATTGTTTTCGCATACAAATGATCTTGCATTTCAGATCTTATCTACAATGTTATCTTGAAAATGACCTAATAGACTGACTTATATACCCTTACAAACATTCATGCCATATGTCAGCTTACATACAAAATGATAATACATGTCAGCTCATTACAAATATATATCAATTATAAAATGATTTATCGGATACTAGCCCTTGCCAGATCTCCAAGTGATGTCGGCTTCCCATACCAGTACCTAGTTTGTCGATTACCTTTGAAATCCTTGATGTTAGTGAAGTGTCTATCGGATGTTAATGATAACCAAAAAAATTTACCATCAATGAAAACATAAGAAACCGAATGAGTGTCAATTCCCAACACAATGGCAGTGCCCCTAGTGCACTCCATGTCGCAATACAGAGCGGGGTCGAGGGGTAGTGCCTCATGAGGTGAAAAAGGATTTTATTATTTTATATAAAGGTGTCGGGTGTTATATTTATAATTGTCGGCATGTTGTAACCCTAATTTTTTAACAACATAAGTCTTGATAAAAAGACTAAGGGTTAGGGTTTTCTGTAGAGAATTTTGTTGCTGTATTGAGTTTCAAAGGGGATTGCTGGTTGTAATTGGTTTTTGATTTACTAGATAATAATATTGAACTCTCTGTTTGGTGGATGTAGCCCAAGATTGGGTGAACCACATTAAATATTGTCTCTTCGTTGTTATTATTTCTTTGTTTTTCATTCCTATGTTTTATATTTATTTGCATATAATTGATATTTTTTGCATGCAATTCCTAACATAACTCACCTCAAGTGTGGGATTTCTAGTTGCAACAATTTCTCTTTGTAGAAGAAGATTGTAAACTTCATCTCGCCTCCCCTCTTGCTCTAGAATTGAATTTATCCTTCTATAGTTAACGTAATCGGGCTTTTTCCTCCATGCAACCCTATTCAACTAAGCAACTAAGTCTTCCTACTCTCTTTGAATCCAATTCAAATCAGGTTTTTCTATGGAAATTTAATATTCATGGGGAAGCACCATACTATCATAAAACAAGGGAATAACCCATATTGAGTGTTGGCCCAAGAAATTATGAAATAAAAATAATTAAAATTCTTGAGTTCCTACTCTCTAACAGACACGCCAATTTATCAATTTACTGTTTCTCTAGCTAATCCCTAAAGAAAGAATAAGTTTAGAATATTTCCACCTCATTTATGGATAGGGCCATTAAATTTCAGCAAGGAAAAATAATATCATTCTTCAAAAATTGCGTCAGTAACTTTACATGTTTTAGCCACCTAATTTGTCATTGAGGAGATTTACTTCTCAGATCTTTGAGCAGATTGCATCTTCGAAAGTGGAAAACTCCATGTAGTTGGGCGGTTGCAAAGATTCTTGATCCTTTGCATGAAATTCAAAGAATTACCAACCTGTATGATGTCAACTTGGGTGAGAAGACACACTAAATGCAATTGGGTGATTGGCAAATTTAAGAACCAATTCAAGGAAATTGATGCAAAGAAGTGGGTTTTAGAGTATGATAGGCTAATTGGCAATTTTTAGAACTTTAGAACCAATACAAATAACTAATTGTCAAATTTTGCAAATATCCTGACTACTCGACTATATAGACCTTGACACCATACATGACTGGAGGTAATACTTCAACTTAGAGGAAGGTGAGGGAATCAACGATTGTTAGAACTTTAGAACCATGATAATTAGATTTAAAAACTCATGAGTTAGCCTATAATATTTTTTGAAAATTGGCAAAGGGTCTATGACAAGATGAGACCCAGCTTTTAAAAAAGATTATCAAAAGTCTAAAACTTGGGATAACATATATCAACTACAAGAGTTCCTTAATAAGGTACATTTTTGGGAGATTGGCATCACACTCTTGACTTAAGTTTTTGGTGCTCAAAGAAATTTATCAAAAGGGGTTGGAAAAAATGAAAACATAACGAAATCTCTACATGAAGTTAATATTTCATATTTATCACATGGAGATAATACATTTTGTGGTTCTACAAGAAAGAGAATTATTTGTTTTTCATCATAAATATTGGAAATGAAGAATCTTAACAACATGAAGTTTAGAGTTTCAAATGAAATCTTAGCAAGGTATGACAAGAAGTTTAAAATTAGCCTTTGTTTCAAAATATTCAAGCATAAATCAATTCATGTTAGTCATTTGATGATGTACAATGGATGGAGGATATTTTGGTTTTGGTATGATGAGTTTGATGAGTTCATAAATGAAATGAGTGTTTCAAAGGATAGTTATAGATGATTTTTTCAGAATGAATGCTTCTTCATATTTTATTTTCAATAGAGGACATGGTATTTCCATCATGATTGAATTTGTTGATGATTCATTGGAAAATAACATTTTAAAGGGAAATGTGAAGAATCTCAAGTTTGTGCCAAAGGATGATTCTAAGGAGTTCATCATCTTCCAACAGAACAAGTTGTTTATCATTTATATTTTTAGAGTGCCATTGAATTATTGTTGTTGTATAATCAATTTACTATTGCATTTTGGATCCTATAAATCAATCAATGAGGATGAAAAGGACTTCTCTTGGTTTGAGGTGCAATATGAAATGTTTATTATGTTATTCATTGTTGGCATTATTGGCATTAAGTTGATATTGATGTCAAACTAGTTTGGTAAGGCCATCAGTAAGTAAGAAGTGTGACCGGTATAGGAAGAGCAAGACATATGATGGAAAATGCATATATGAGTAAGCAAACAGAAGGAAGGCTACCATTACACATGAGTTGTGTCAATCTTACCAGTAAGGCACAAACCGGGATGAAGTTTGTTTTATTTGTTATGAAGGCACAATACTGGTGAGCAAAACAGAGAGGATGTGTTGCTGGTATAGAGGATGTTGTTGGTCATACCAGTAAGGTGCACTGAGCTGGCAGTCAACCTTGGTTGACAAAGGATGTCAAACCGACATAGGAATCCAAGAAAAGGTGGATTTTTCCAAGCATGAAATTTGGATGCCAGGTGGACGTATTGTACAGGTCGGTGGAGTGTGCATTGACATAAGAAATCTGTAAATAGGTCGGCTTTTATGAGGAACCCGCAAGTCATGGGGTATGCCAGAGGATTGTGGCACATGGAAGGCAGCTAGCAAAGGGACTAAACTGATCCTGCAAGAAGATTTGATCCTCGTACCCATTTGGTGAAGGAAACAACAAAGCTATTAATGGTGAATGATAGATAAAAGAAGAAAAGCATGGTGCACACATTCAGATTTAGAAAACGTGCATTGGAATGCAAAGCTTTACTAGTATTGATCGTTATCATGAAGATCATGTCCCTGAAAAGTAGATGGAATCAAATCTAATTAGGTTTGAGTTGGAGAAGGAAAAACCTAACACAACATTATTGAAAGCACTTTTAGGTAGGAATCCCTGTTTATAAATAGATGAGCTCGAGACAAAAAAGTATGATGCTTGAAGAGAAAAAGGAGATTAAAGAGAGATTGAGTGCAGAGAAGAATCATCTCCCTTATAATTTATTTTAAGAAAGATGCAGAGTGAGTTAACAATCAAAATGGTGAGAGGGTTTAACCGGTAGTGATAGAGTACCGATATAACTGTAGCAGGTCTAACAGTTGAGCTAACCAGTGAGGGGTGATTGGTCAAGAAGGCATCCAAGTGCGACACAATGTGTTGTGAGGCTGTGAGAGAGATAGAGAAGAGGCCAAGAATTAGAGAGACTGATTTCATAACCGGTAGTGTGAGATTCAGTAAAGAAGAGAAGACTGTCAACCAACAGTAACCTATTTGATCAAGAGTTTCAGAACTCATTTACCACAATAAGCTATAACTGTATCAAAATTGTATTTCAACATACATCACCAAGTTGGAGCTTGGTGCAGGGGTTGGTGCCCTAAATCTTTGAAATTCAGTGTTTCACTTGTGAGGATGGATTGTAGTAGTAGTCTCCAGCAGCATTTCTCATCGAGGTTTTTTCCATATTGGGTTTTCCTCGTACATCTTGTGTTGGGGGTTTCATTTGTGTGTTTGTCTTCTTTGGTATCCTCATTTGTCTTAACCGGTTTGACTATTCATTGGTTAGCATAATAACTGGTATTCTAAGGTTGCTTTGAAGAGGAAAAGAATTTAGGAACCACTGATTCACCCCCCTCTGAGTGGTACTTTGTGTTCAAAAGTCCTAATAAAAGAAAAATCAGATTCATATTAACATTACCAAATGCATCATAAGTTTCAAGTACAAGTTCCCTAATGACAATGTTTTTCTAGCTAGGAATCTAGAACACTTTTTGTATTGTAGTATGAGATTGTCTTGGAAGTGTTTCAATATGGAAGGTATAAAAAATAATATTAAGACACATAATAAGGTAGAGGTTGTAGTAAAATTATTTTCTACTTTAATTTTGTGTGGAGATCACATTGTACTTGTGGAAGGATTCAGGAAGTGCATAGTCTTCTATCATAAAGACCACTATTTTGTAAAATCAATTTCCAGATTTTGGTAGAGTTTAGAATCTTGTTGTAGGGTTTCATTAGCTATTATTCATGTGATTATTATTGTTACACATCAAATCCTACAAATGCAACAAATATATTTCACATGGACACAAAATTTGAAGTAGTTTGTGATGTAACCTATAGGGAGTGTCTCCATAACTCCAAGGTAATTGAAAAATTCACTTCCAAGATTGGTATTCAATTTGATGGAGGATTAATTTTCTATTTAAAACTTTCTCTTGATTTATATCTTTGATAAAGATTGCATGTTTTTTTGGTTTCGCATTCTTGGTGACATTACACATATTCAATCTTGGAAAGGAGTTGATAAAAGGAGGTTAACAGATGAAGAATATAAAAGGAATTATATAACCTTGGGTAATATGGAATATTATTTTTCAAATTATTTTTCATCTTTCCAATATTACAAAGAAAAAGCATACTTTTCAAGAAATGTTTTGGATGCTTTGGAGGAAGAAGCAACATCAGACAAGTACATGACTATCATTTGTTTTTCTTTTTGAAATGATTTGATATTTTGGGAATCAACTTGGTGCATTATGTTTAAAATTGCTTGAGTACAAATAATTTTTGAAAGGGAGGACTTTTCATGTCCCTTTTTAAAAAAAATTTAAAATAGAAACATACTTAAAATAGTAAGTCAACAATAAATCAAGAATCTGAGAATAGCAAATTAGGAGCAGTGAACAGTTTTGGAAATATTAATAAATTTGGTGATTTGGTTGATATTAGAATACTTTTTAAGTACCAAATGTATTTAATATTAATTATCTTTCCAACATCAAATTCTCTTTTAGCCTATTTTTGGCATTTAGTGGTCATGTCAAGCCAAAACAAGTGGCACAATGCTTTTTGGAGTGGAAGAAATCAATGGGCACTTGGCACCAGGAGTTACATAAATTACATGCAAGGGAATATCTTACCTTGGTCATGGCTTTCTAGTTTGCAAGTTATTTTTTAGATTTTTTCAATAAAAAGGGTTTTTGGCATCATTTTGCACCATCCTTTTTGCATATTTCAACTAAGCTTTTTCTTGTTTCTTTACTGGCTAATAAACCAATGGAGAAGGATAATTTTGGATGGGATGCTCATGGTTTCCAAAGTGATCTAAGGATAGGATTTATAGGATTACCAAGTGTTCTGAGGATGGGAGTCAAGGAATAATATACTATAGTCTCACTTAGAGATAATCATTGTGCTAATTGTAGTAAGTTCTTTGGGGTTTGATTGTATTTTATGTTTGTTGTATCTATTATTGAATATACGGACATGGGTTTTCTTTTGTTTGTTTTTTCATACCCTTCTTCCAAGTGCTAAGATCATACAGTGCAAATTTAGAGAGTTCTCTATGTATTTTGACAAGTTGCTGGCAAGGGTTTTGTAGGGTATTTGGGTTTCTATGTATTATACGTTTAAAAAAAGATTATTATAAACCTTGAGTCCTTGGATTTTCTAAAAATATCATGTAATTTCCTAATATTTATCATGTTGAACTCATTTATGCAGTTATTTGAAGTTATAAATGAGATAGTGTAGTTTGCAGTGAGTTTTTGGTTCTAGATTTGATCATTTTGTAAGAAGCACTTTGGATTGTATGATTGTTGTTAGCAAAAATTTCTGACATAAATAATATGTCATTTATTGATAATAATCTTAAATATAACTTGCATGTTAAGTTTGGTGAAGTTTTCGATTAATTTGACAATTAGATCTACAAATTGGGTTTATAGTATGTGAGATTGCTTGCTAAATCTTTGTGGGTATTTCAGTTTATTTGGAAAAGATATTTTAATGAGGGCTTGGAATGAGAATAAAGTTTAATTTGTTGTTCCTTTCTACAACAAATATTCTTCCACTATGTTTTATTCTTCTTTGATATAACATCATTTCACGATGATATATCAAAGAGGAGCAAAATGTAGACACCTACAATTAATATTCAATTAATTTAATCCTGTCAACATAATTAATTAACTTAATTGTATTATCCTTATTCCTCTCATTGTTAATTAAATCTAATTTAATTAATCCTGTCTCTATTGTCTATTAATTAATCTATCAAATAAATTAATTATTCCTCAATTCTCCTAAAGTCATCTCAATAATTATTTCCTCTAAACCCAATCAGTTAATTAATTTTAATTAATTAACCTATTCATGTGATTCCTACAAATCACTTTTTCCTTATCCCACTCAACCTAATTAATCCTTCTAAAATCTCTCATAATCATGCTTATAATTATCCCTCAATTTTTAATTCCCACTCATGTCACATCAAAATTGAGTCTCTCAAAGAAATTCAAATTTCTTTGAATCCCTCAATGGATCCTTATTTTGGAGCTTTTAATTCCTCATGTTTGAAATTCAAATTTCTCCCCCCTTTTTTCCCAAGAAATTTTATGTTCCTATATATTCTCCCAAGGCATACATGCCTTCTATCTCAAATCAATCTCAACCCTCCATAATGAAATCAATCTTGGCCCTTCATTGGCCTCCTCCAATTTATAAATTGGATAATCATTTCCTCTCAAAGAATCCACTACTCATACATTGTCATGCTGCCCATTTCTCGAAGGATCCACTTCTTCTCATAGCATCCTCATCCTACTCTTTTCTCCTCTCTCTTCTTCCATCAATCCTTCAATTCAAACCCATCCAAAATCCTATCGAACCTATCTTGTTGAGCGTTTGGAGAGCATTCCACACATCCACCAAGGACCACTCCACTCAACTGAGGCAGGGGCACATTCTTCACTTCACCGAAGGTCAAATCCAAAGGAGAAGGCAAGATATTGGCAAGGTATAATCTTTTTTCATGTTTGAATGCTTTACTTGGATTTTATGCATTTGAATTCTTTGTTTAAATGCTAACCATTTGATCCTACCTTGCTAACCTTTCTCCCCTCTTCATTTATATTACCATCTATTAACATTTACCCACGGATGATTATTTTCACTAGTAAAGGTAAATTCTAGCAATAAAGTTTATTTTTTACCAAGGGAAAAATCGTTCATGGAAATGAAAGCCAGTGATAAGAAAAGGACAAATTTTAGCTGCAAAATGAAGGTAAATGTAAGAGACAAACAAGTGACAACAGAGGAATTTTTATGCGATCTAAAGGAGTAAAAGATGCTAGAAGATACAAATTAGGGCTTCTCCTCTTCTCTTCTAAATACTTTTTCTTCCTCATTTGGTGGTTCCAAGTTCCAAAGTCTAAGTTCTATGATTATAATTTTTGTACAAGGTAGCTATGCTAGGGTTTTGGGGTTCTTTGAAATCAATGAGTTAATTATGTAATATATTGATTGGTAATGGCAAGTAATTTAATTTCTATTTTAGGATGAATAATGTCATTATGCAACATCTCTTGGATGTATGTAATGAATTTTAATTAGATTAATTAAAGGATTTTTTATTTTCATTACACATTTGCTATAATGGGTTTCTAACTAATAACCTCCATTTAAGGAGCATGTTAAATTAGGTTTTAGTTAAACATTGAAGGCATTATGATTCTATCCAAGATCTCAAAAAAGATTATATGTATGTCCATAAGTGGCCTCATTGCTGTAAGTAAATAATGCCTTAATGTTAAATGGATTTGTGTTTATATTGATTATAAGGAGAGATAAATTCATTGACTTTATGAAGGATAAGGCAGCCATCTAGCTAGTATCTTATGTGAAAACTGTTAGATTCAATGACAGTCCCAAAGACACTGAGGTGCGGGGGGGGGGGGGGTGTGAATCGGTGTCTAACCAATTAGAAGAATATTTAAACTTATTGATAACTTTGCAACCCAAAACAATGTACCGGTAAATAAGAATTATTGCAGTAAACAGAAATAATAGAGACATCATAGAAACACACCATAACACAAGATATTTAATGAGGAAACCTGATGTAGGAAAAACCTCGATGGGATATGTGACCCACAATATTTACTCGCTAGCCAATGAATAAATACTACTTACAATAAGGGGCCTACACATGCAGGGAGGCCAACAGCCTAGAGCTCACTACTCAATGAAGAGTCACACTAAGTACAAAATGGATTATTAAATCCAATACAATATACTACTCAAAACAACATCTCTAATGCCAGGTTCAATACCAGTTTAAGCTCAGATAGATACCTTATCCAAAAACCTTCGCTGCCACTAAACAATTTTTTTTTACCATACATATCATCTACTCTCATCTCTTCTACTCTCAAAATGACCTATAAGATCTTATACATATATCAGTCTTTTATAATATACCATGTCGGCTTACAAAAGATAATTATATTACAATAAAAAAAATTTCATCCCATGTCAGCTGGAGTGTCGGTATGCTTTGTTGCCGATGTAATTTGAATGCCGATGTAAGTTCCTGTCAGTGTCGATGTCTACTAGTGTATGAAGTTTGTGATGTCAGGTATGTAGAAACCAGTTGTTGGTGAGTTTCCAGTTGGTTGCCATCAATGAAAACATCAACTATTCTCATAACAATGTATAATGCCATCAATCTCCCCCTTTGACATTGATGGCAATACTAATGAGAAAAATCAAAACTGTTATCCAAAACTGAAATCAAAAAAGATGTGCTCCCCCTGAGAAAGTGATCTCCTTTGTACATGCATTTTTCTCACCACTACTCCCCCTTTGACATCAATGATAAAGGATGTCATAAATAATCAAAAGAGTACAAAAATGTTACCTCAAATTTTGTAACCAATTGGTTACAATCTAAAAGATGTCTACCAAAATCATATTCAGACTCTGCATAAACTTGTTGCTGTCAGTTAAAGTTGCCTCAGTCTGCTGGATCATACCGGTGAGATATTGCATTTATTGCTCCAGTGATCGTTCTCCTTGAATTTTTGCCTTATATATTTCAACTCTCTAAGTAATAAGACTATCCAACCTCGGACCAAGTTTATCCTTTATTTCACGGGCATTAGACCTTATTCTTGCCTTCTCTTTCTCAATTTTTTCCAGCTTCTCCTCAAAATCTGCCATTTCCTTCTCAAAAATTGATATAAGTCTAGATGAACCTTTTATATTATCCATAATCTCATCCATTTCTTTTTGCGTCTTTTTTATCTCCTGGTCAATGTCCTCTATTAAACAGTGAGGTTTACATGCTTCCCTATATAACTCCTTATACTCTAAAATTGTAGAATTAAGTACCGGTAAAAGTGTATCCAAGTGATCGGTACATTTCTTTATGGTGTTTTCAAAGAATGTGTTTTTCTCTTTGTCAACTCTCTCCTTAATAGTATCCTCATTCACCTTATCTATAGTTATTACATAATCAAAAATGAATTTGGACAATGTGTCCAATTTCCTTAAAGAATCATTGATGTGGTCTATCTTATAATTAGGTGCAATCATCTTCAGAATAGGTAATGTGTTATCAATTGCCTTAAATGCTAAGGCATTGCAATCAGTAATCCTTTTAATTAAATCCAAAAGTACCTCTGTAATATTAGTGGGTCTAAATTCACCTGTAGATGTGCTTGGTTTTGCTGTAGGTTTCTTCTCAACAAATGTCTGACCAATCACTTTCACTACATCCTCTTTACTTCCATCAGATGCATCCACTTTACTTATATTTTCTACCAGTGGATCTGTTTGTGTCTGTACCTCTACCTTTAATGGTTTCTTAGTTTGATTAGGCTTCTCTACAACTGTCAGTTTCACAGACTCAACATGAACCTCTGCCTCAGATTGTTTCTTTGTTAGTACCACTGTCAGTTTCTCAGATTCTGGTGGCCCTGTGCAAGTTGTCTCATCCTCTGTTTGTTTCTATCTCTGATTGTTCTGCTTGGGCTGGTATCTCAGTTTCCTGAGAGTCAATAGTTTGTGTCAGTTTCTCTGAAATCTTGTTGTCCTTAACACTATCTGCTTTAACCTCTGTAGTTTCTTTGTCCACAACAATGTTTATATCCTGAGTATCTATATTCATTGTAAAAAGTATCTCAGATTTTGGGTT
Organism: Cryptomeria japonica; assembly: GCF_030272615.1. Lineage (NCBI taxonomy): Eukaryota > Viridiplantae > Streptophyta > Pinopsida > Cupressales > Cupressaceae > Cryptomeria > Cryptomeria japonica. The sequence goes on along the minus strand of NC_081412.1, from coordinate 733,618,789 downwards.
AGTATCATCAAGTGTTATACCTTCAGTAGCTATATCTGGTGGATTAGCTGTATGAACCGATGATGAAGGTGCTAATGAAGGGGTGTCTTGGGTTGGTGGAGGGATGTTATATGTTATCTTTATAGAGGGTACACCACCTACTTTACCTTTTCCTTTTTCCTTTTGATATACCTTGAATGTCTTTTCCATTTTTGGTCTGCTTCTTTCCTCTTGCTTTTCTTTCTCTACAAAGAATATGTCCCATTTATCTCCAGTCTCATCTACAATTTCTTTAACCCCTCCAGCCATCAGGCTCACTTACCGGTGTCCACTAACAGATACTGACCGGTTAGCTTCAGAAATAAGCTCATCTATCTCTTCCTAAGAATTTATTGGATGTACTGCCAAGAGTGCTTCAACTTTCAAGTTCTTGTCCAGTTCCATCACAGATAGCCTTTTAGCTTCCAATCTCATGTATAAATCATTGGGTAACTCATCAATCACTTCTATCAAAACTTTCTTGTAAATATCTAAATGTTAAATAATGCTTTCTTCAATGGTGTTTTTGTCAGAATCACTTGAAGAGTTATATCATTTATTTACATTAGATAGATTTCCTTCCTCTGCAATCTCATTCAATAGATCATCCAATTTAGGGGTAATCGGTTTCTATTTCTTCTTAAGTGTAAGCTTCTTCTTTGGTTCCCTAACTTCTTGATGCTTCTTCCTTAGTGTTCTGGTTTTCTTAGGAGGAGGAGAAGGTTTCGGTGAGGTTTTCCTTTTCCTTTCCACTCTCTTAAACTCAGCAACCTTACCATTGTCAATATTTGAGGATGTTACAACTGGTGAAACATGTGCTTCAGGTTGTAGTCCTTCAAGCTCACTTGTTGATATACCACTGATATTCATGATGTTTTCTGTGATTTATTTGACCTTCTTGGAGGCATCTCTAATAAATGTTTCTCTTCTTTTTGTCATCTTCTACATAGATATATTACTCTCAATAGTTTCTGCATTTCTAAAGAATTTCTCAGATGGCTCCCTTGGTGCATCAAGTAGAGCTTTAGCATATGTCTCCAGAACAAATAGGTCTACCTCATAACCCATCTCAGTAACCCAAATAGTTCTAGCACTTACTGCTTTCATCCAAGTTTCATCTCGCTTAATGACAAAACAAATTTCCTTGTCATACTTATCAATTACTCTGTGGTAGTCTCTCTCTTTCTCTCATCTTAGTTTGAAACATGTTGAAGTAGTCTGTGATGTTCTTAACACTGTCGGTGCCCATACCAATGAAAGCTTCCTCTATCTATCTTCCTACCGGGATGTCATAACCAAAATTCTTGTGACCTATGTCAGGTATCTCTTTGGTAAAGTATAGCATCAAGCATACCAGTAGGTTTCCAAAATGGAAAGTACCTTTCTTGTCTCCCTTAATCTTCTTTAAATTGTCAATTAATTCATCTTTAAGCCATTCACACACATCAATCTTAGCATTATTGTTCACCATCTCATGTGCACTGTGAATACAAAGGCTAGAAACATAATTCATTCTATTTGCATGAGTTTCTTTGTATCCTAGTACCATACTCACTGTAGACGTCTAAAAATGGTCAACGCTTGCGGAGTCATACTTTAACATTTGCGCATTGCCTTATTTTAGGGTTTTTTCATTGCATTAACATTTCCTCTATGTTGCGCACTTGGTCTTTATCATTTGCGAGCATCAAGTCCTTCTTCTGCGTTCTTCATTTGTCTCACTTTTGAATTTGGTCTTGTCGATAATAATCTTCAGTCATGATTTTGGTCGATCTTATCCTATCGCATCAATGTACGTGCTCATTGAGCATATTTTGACATCGTCAATCCTAATCGATGATAGAATTAGGGTTTTGCCCTCTTGTCAATCTTGTCATTTTGTGATCGATTCATCATCGATCCTTGTCCTCTTGTCGATCTCATCAATTTTGTGATCGATTTGTTATCGATCGTTGTCCTTTTCAAATCGTGTCAATTTGGATCAATTAGTCATTGTTCCTCATCAATTGGTGCCTATCAATTTGATCTCCTTGTCAATCTTGGTCAATTTATCAATCAAATCATTTATCAGCACTGGTCCTTTGTTAGTCAGAATCCTGATCAAATCGACCTTACATCAATTATCTTTTGTCAAGACCTAATTGTCATCCTTGCATTTCTAATTCATCTTCTAGGGTTTTATGATTTATTCATTTAATCTTGTTTGTCATTTTCCCTCTAGGTTAAATAATTTATTTATTTATCCTAAGTCTTCTTGTCACAATTAAATATTTATTTAATTGGCTAATTAATTCCCCCTCTTTTTGTGAATTAATTAATGAATGAAAAATTATTAATTAATTTACCTAATTTTCATCAATTTCTAATTTCCTACTTTCCAATTCATCATTTCTAAACCTAATTTTCTATTTCTCCTATTTTTCTAATATTTTCCCTAATTTCATGGGAATGGCATTTCAATCTTGTCATAATTTGTCAATCAATCAATTTTGCATAGCAATCTTGTCATAATTTGTCATAATTTGTCAATCAATCAATTTTGCATAGAAAGTGTCAATTTTGTCATAATTTGTCATATTTGTCATCCTTGATTTGAAATTTCCTTTCAAATCTCTTCATGCTAATCTTGTCATCTCTTCAATTTATCTATAAATTGGATGAATTTCTTCAATCAAAGGATCCGATCAATCAATCATGCTTCTAGTATCCTTGCGTTGCCATTTCATTTTTCTTTCATGCTATCCCTTTGCATTTGTAGGTGAGATCCACAAACAAAGCAATTTGAAGGAGAAAGAAGGACAATGGAGAATTCTGGAGGAGATATTCGCATTTGGAATGGTTTGCATTTGATTTGAATGTCTTATTTTCAGTATCTCTATTGAATGTTATTAGGATTTGTCATTGCAATTTAGTTTTTGTGATTGAACTAGGCTAATGTTTATATTGCTTTGATGGTTTCCAAATTCCTATCTACACTCACATATCTCACATTTATATCCTTAACATCATTCACTCTAAGTGACCTGCTATCATATATGGCTCCAATTAACTCCATAACTCCCTTGTTAGGTATTTTCTTGGTTTTATCAGGCCTACTACCAATTGAAGGTAAACCAATAACTTCCTTAATTGCTTCCCTAGTTATCTTGCAAACTGAGTCTAACCGCATGAACTCTCCATGGACTATGCTCAATACAAGTCTTACAACTTCCTTTGGAAATTCAGGAATGTTCAAAATCTCTACAAAACCTAAGTCTTCCACAATCTTATGTTTAGGTTTAATCACACCATTTCCATTGGTAATAACCTCATTAAATATTTTTTTCAAATCCTTAGTCCCTAGGTTTTCTATGTTGCAATGTATGTAGATTCTAGGGTCTTCTGCAAATGCTACACCTTTCAAAATTTTCAAAAAAGCTCTGACAGAATCATCCTATTTTGCAATCTCGGGGATAATCTTAAACACAGGTCTAGGGCATTTGACATTTTCCACAATGACAGGTTTTGCAATAAACTTAGGAACAAAAGATGAGGTTGACATTTCAAAGATAAATACCTCTTAACTGAATTTCTGAATGCCTAAAAATCACTTCGTAGCTTCGCCTTAGAATGCCCTTGCTCAGTTTTTTGCTCTTTGATTATTTGAATGCTTGGTGAGTTCGAAATGAGGGTTTTTTGGTGTTTTATAACCAAAAAGGTTCTTTAAAACTACATTAAATGCTCGTCGGTTAAGTGAAAACTTAACATATCTACCGGAAAAGAAGAAATGCATCTTCTCACCATCAACCGAGGGTAGAATGCATGATTTTCAACTTGCTGCAATACCCCCTAAGGATTATTCCTTAGTTCAATGAAGAGTCTCCTACTGGTGGAGGATTACTCTGTTCTACCGGTGCAGAGATAGTTTCATCAATTTTTTGATCACTCTTCTTAATCCATTGTTTTGAAAATTCTTGCTTTACTTCATCTACCTTTTCTTTGCACCATGCATAAGAAGTTACATTATTCCTCTTAATACCCTTTCCATATCCTTGACTAGTTTGTGATCTGCATTGATTAGATAAATGCCCAAATCTTCCACAAACATAGCATTTCACATTCATTCTGTAATTTTCTAAATTATGACCAACTTTGCTGCATTTGGAACATTGACCAGTGGGTGAGTTTATATTCTGATTATTTCTAAATCTACACTGATTTTCTCTGTGACTATATTTGTTGCAATTGAAACATTTACCATTAAATTTATAAGCATTAGGTTGTCTTACCGGTTTGTTCTGATCTTGTTTATTTGCAGTACCAAAACTTTCTCCATGTTCAAATCCAAGTTCATTTGCATCTCCATCAGGTTTCTATCTTTTAAGCATGCCATCAAGTTCTTTTGAACTTTTCTTGAATTTGTCTTTGTGTTTATTTGCAGTAACCAGCTCATTTTCCAGAATTCCAACTTGTCTCACAAACTCATCTTTATCATGTTGCATGTGAATCAGATATGTCTTTAACATATCATTTTCATGACCAAGTCTAAGATTTTCATTTCCAGCATCATTAAGTCTCATAGTCAAGTCTTCTTCATTCTTCTTCCTGTCTTCAATATCCTTACATAACCTCATATTCAAATCTTGCATTTCATTCTTCATATTACTCTTCTCTTGTCTCAACTTATCTGCAAAATCTCTAAGAGTTTCCTTTTCATCATAATCATTCTGCATTTTCTCATCAAAATCCTTTCTCTTATTTTGTGCTATAACCATATTTTCTTGAAATCCTTTAATTAATTCCTTAGCAATCCTCAAATCATCTTCAAGTTTGATATTCTTCAATTTTTTTGCATCAAAATCTTCAAGAGCTCCTTGCAACTATTTTCTTAAGTTCTCCATCTATACCGGTGTCAGAATCTCCCTCAAGTTGTTAGGCTTTTGCAAATAGAGGACCAAGCTTTGATACCAATTGTTAGATTCAATGACAGTCCCAAAGACGCTGAGAGGGGGGGTGAATCAGTGTCTAACCGGTTAGCAGAATATTTAAACTTATTCATAACTTTGCAACCCAAAGCAGTGTACCGATAAATAAGAATTATTGTCGTAAATAGAAATAATAGAGACAACATAGAAACGCACCATAACACAAGATATTTAAAGAGGAAAGCCGATGTGGGAAAAACCTCGGTGGGATTTGTGAGCCACAATATTTACTCACTGGCCAATGAATAAATACTACTTACAATAAGGGGCATGCACATGCAGGGAGACCGATAGCCTAGAGCTCACTGCTCAATGAAGAGTCACACCGACTATAAAATAGATTATTAAATCCAATACAATGTACTGCTCAAAAAAGCATCTCTAATGTCAAGTTTAGTACCAGTTTAAGCTCAGATAGATACCTTATCCAAAAACCTTCCCTGCTGCTAAACAATTATTTTCTACCATACATATCATCTACTCTCATCTCTTCTACTCTCAAAATGACCTATAAGATCTTATACATATATGAGTCTTTTACAATATACCATGTTGGCTTACAATACATAATTATATTACAATAAACAAAAGTTCATCCCATGTCGGCTAGAGTGCCAGTATGCTTTGTTGCCGATGTAATCTAAATGCTGGTGTAAGTGCCTGTCGGTGCTGGTGTCTGTTGGTGTATGAAGTTTGTGATGTCAGGCATGTAGAAACTAGTTGCTGGTGAGTTGCCAGTTGGTTGCCATCAATGACAACATCAACTATTCTCATAAGAGTGTAGAATCCCAACAAAAACCTTAGAAAGTACCAAATTTAAAACATGAAAATAATTTCCTTTTCTTTATTATTTTTTTAATCTTTTCTTTTACATCTCACATCTAGGTTGAATAGGTTATTTGAGGATTTGAGAGAAACATCGACAAATATTGTCAATTCTCTCAATATTGTGTGAGATTTGTATCTACCAGTGTATCATTTATATCTTGTGAAATATGAAAAATTTTGTAGTGTCAAGGGTAACACCCTATTTCCTACATAACTTTAAGCATACACGAATTCAACTTTTTTATTGATTCCTATTTGTTGGCCAAGTCCAACACTAAAGCTAAGCATAAGAAGTGACAAAACTTTAGGGTTTAGTGATCTACTGATTTAGGAACCAACAGTGTGCTTTCTCATTACTTAGTTATTTATGTGATGCTTGGAAAAGTTACTAATGGTAATTATTGAAAAAATCAAAAGTGGTTTGCTTTCCTTCCTACATTTTTATGTTAATATATGTAGTTGTGATGTGTGTGAGTTTTGGATGGTAACTAAAACTTCATTTGATTTTAGAAAGACTATTACACCACACATTTATACACACACTTTTTTAAATATACTCTAAATGTCTAAGCTACTTGTTAAAATTTTAAACCACCCATTATTAATTAAATCAATTTACCTCATTAAATATGCTTATATAAATACATTTCTATCACTATTTATGAATAATTGTGTTCAAAATAAGAGTTCCATTTTTATCAAAATGATTTTAAAAATGTTTTAAAGTACACTTTTTATACATACATATCATTGTATGTATATATATATGCATATATATAAATGTATATATATGCACACACACACACACATCTATATATATGTAAATGTATATACATGTGCACATGTATATATGTATGTATGTGTGTGTGTGTGTATATATATGTATGTGTGTATATATATATATGTATATGTATATATATATATACACATATATATATATATGTATATATATACATATATATATATATATACATATACATATATATATATACATATACATATATATACATATATATACATACATATACATATACATACATACACATATATGTATATGTATATATATATATATACACATATATATACATATACATATACATACATACACATACATATACATATACATATATATATATATACATATACATACACATACATATACATATACATATACATATACATATATATATGTATGTATATACATACATGTATACACATAAAAAATGGCCATGCATGATTAAATATATATTTTATATTTATTTTTTAATTATTCTTCTATTAAATAGTTAATTTGAAAAGATTAATTTATTTAATTCATTTCATGTCTTTCTATTAATTAATTTAATTGAAACATTTTATTAATTAATTAATTTATCCTTTTCCTCTAATCAATTAATTAAATATCTAATATTTAATGATTATTCTTCTATCCTATAGTCTCAATTATTAAATAATTTCTTAAATTTTTTAAACCCCTTTTCCAACTCACCTCCCATCTCCACTTCATCTTTCCTTTGCCAATGCATCCATCATGTGGCTAAATTAATTCAACAAAATTAAAATAAATAAAACATTTATTAGCCACTTATCTCCAACTTTCAAAATAAATAAAATATTGTGTATGTACACATTTTTTAACCTTTTTCTATATTCTCTCCAACATCCCTACATCTTAGGTAGGACTTGAGTCCACTCGTCCTCTCATGCCTAAATCTTCTCCAACCATCCCTAGATTCCCTCAGTCAGCAACCCAGTCAAGGTGAGATGAGGGACACTTGTCTTCTCCTTCCCCCTTTCTCTCAACCTTCACCTTTGCTCACAGCCATCCAAATTTATAGATCTAATCATGACCATTGATCCAGGACACATCATATTATCCTCTCAAAAGTCTATAAAAGTAGGAGTTTGAGTTGAGAAAGAGTTAGTCTTCAAGTTAGTCTTCAAGTTAACAATTTCAGTAAAACTTATGCATCTGTGAGTTTTTATCTTGAACCAATTTAGCAATTTCAGCATTTCTTATTTAGCATAATCATTTGCATTGCATATCATAGTATCGGTTAACTATCAGTTATTAGTCCATTCTTCATATGCCATCTTGGAAGCCACCAGTGCTTGTCTGAGAGAAAATCATCTACAACCAAAAATAGTGGAGTTAGGACACAATGAGACTTAAATCATGAAGGTAATAATAGTGTTTTTATTTTATATCAATTTCATGTAACTTCATTGGTTGAGTTTGGATTTCTTGTACCATTTCCTTTGTATTTTGTGAAACTAATATGTTGTGGGTAGTATAATGATGATGAAATTCAAGTAGACACATTTTGGCACCCACCGTGGGGCGGGAGCCTCGTATATATCTTTCCAATATCATGTCTCATTATTGCAAACATAAGTTTAATGCATTTGTAATCCAGATTCACACATGTGTGAGTTCTGAAAGCACTTTTATTTAATAGATTAGCACTTTTGTCTCACAGGTTAGCGCATTTGGCATTTAGTTTAGCGCTTTTGTTGGCAAATCAACACATTTGATTCTTAGATTAGCGCTTTTGTCTCTAAGATTAATGCATTTGTCATTTTGGTTAGTGTTTTTGTCAGTGAATTCTCACATTTTAGTCCGCATTGCAGCGCTTTCATATCACAAGTTCATGCTTTTGTCCTCTAGGTTAACGCTTTTGAGATGGAAGACAGCACATTCGCTAGGACAGCGCTTTTATTTGAAAATAATAAACTTTTGTTGCAAGTCCGAATGTCCAAGAACTAAAAATTTCAAACTACTAACATATTTATGTGCAAAATTGTTTTGAAGCAAATTTCATGCATTTCCTCACGTAGTTAATTAGGAGTTTTATTTCGGAAAGTAACACATCATATCTTGGTCATTTAGCTTAATTGAGGGATAAATTGACAACACACAACTTGCATTTTGAGTGACTTCTTTAAAGTAGTTGCATATAGCTTGTAGAGGGCTAAAATAAGCTTGTGTTTTCCATACTTGATGAAGTAGTAGGTAAGTATTCTCTCACCGTCATATGGTGATCAGAAAACTAGACCTACTCTCTTTTATGTGTAAACTTTAGAGGGTCTTCCTTCCCGAGTTGCCTTGAGAGGGCCAGTGAGAGGGGAATGACCCAAAGTGGAAACAGGCTAATACCGAGTCCTTCTGATCCATTCTAAATAAATCGTGTTTGTGACAAAAGTCACAAACAACATGTGCTGATAAGTTAATACTAACACTATGTTTTCCCATAAACCCTATGGAGCGTAACCTCTATAGGCTAGGAACCTTTTGTATTTATAGAGCTGAAAGTGTCGCATGTATGGCCACATGACCAGAAGCCTTTACTAAAAACTACTTGTACTAGTTGCCAAAATCCTTCTAATTGTTGATGCAGGAGGTCAAACCTCTGAAGTGGTTCACACACATATGGTTCTTAGTAGAGATATAAAGTTTTCCATGGGGAGTTTTGATGGAAACTGGTGCTTGGCTGCCCCAGAGAAGTGAGTGTCGAGGGTGGAGCTAGTGGGGTCAAGCATCTAAATATCCGCTCTAAATAGTGTAGCCTCAAGGGAAACCCTATGTGAGATTCAATAATTATTGTCTCAGCCTGCCATAGGATCCATACTCGCTTGTGCATTTTTTTTTTTCAAACATTGTGGCTTCTATGTCTATAACATGCTCATAATGGTCAAAAATTGAAGAAAATCATCATCTAAAAATGAGCAAAAAACCAACAACTTGCTACAAAAATTGAAAAAATCTTTGAAACATAGTCAGAGAAGCACTTTCAAGCAACAAAATAGTGCATTTGTCCCATAAGTTAGCACTTTTGACCAAAGAGTTATCACAAATGCTTTCTCACATCTAAGACAAAGCATATAAAACCAAAATTTCAAAGTCAGTATCAAAATAATTCTTGAGTAGAGTTGTCTTTAAACTATCACACATCTTCAAACTAGCTCAATAACTGGGTTACTAATCCAATAGGCTATTTCCAAAAGGTTTCCATAAGCATAAAACATTCAACAAGCTAGTGATTCAAAAATCTTAAGTGCAAAAAAGCAACATCATTATCAGTTTCTCATTAGGATATATCAAATCCTCTATCATGAAACTTGATCAATCCACCTTGTGTTCATTATCTTGGATATATCTTTCCTATTTTGAACCTAGGTTATATCAAAATCATAGTTGCACTCACATTGGAATCAAGCAAACCTGTAAACCATTATATGCTTATATGAATTTTAAATATAGCCTTAAGAAAAGAAAGCCCAGTTATAAAGCTACTCAGAAGAGGATAAGATTCTTGTATATCAATCGCAAGATCTTGTTAAAACATGGTACATTCCTACACCATTTCCATCACTATTTACGTGGTTGCGGGACAGAATTTGATGGAGAAATTTTGCAAGGATGTTCCTTTCAACAAAGAGACGCTTTATCACAACGAACCAACAAAAGTGGTAAAATCAACAAAGTGTACCTTCCTAAACCAATTATTACCTATTGAGTTGTTTTTAGAAGGTCAAAACTTCAAAAAAAATTGAGACAATCAAATGCTAGTTTGGACTAGAGCTCAATATGAACAACTCATAAAACAACAAAAACAAATGGAAGAAGAAGATAATTCAACATTCCAAACTTTTGGGTATACGGTTGTTGATGAAGAAGCGGTCTATAACACCATTAGAGACCTTGAGCAAGATTTCAAATTTGATAGACTAATGGAAAAATTATTAGCGAAGCAAAAAGAAAAATATCTTTTGATGTTGGCAAAATCAGGAGCTAAATTGCCACAAGACTTTAACATAGAAGGCTTGAAACAAGATCCAGAGATGAGTAACACTCAAAACACAGATGATCTAAATAATGAAGATATAAACAAAGAAAGTCATGAAGAAGCAAGGGGAGATAAAACAAGAAAAGAACATGATGACACAAGAAGAGAGAGTAGTGATATAAGAACTTATGAAGAGACAAGGATAAACCGTATGGATAATCTTTTGTTAAATATCACTCATCAAATACAAACTCTTCAACAACAAATACAAGATATGAAGAATGGAACGAGTTCCAAGGAGTATTCATTGGAAGATATTTGCCCATATCCTTTTGATAAAAGTTTAAATATGATACCATTTCCACAGCATTGCGAGACCCCTAAATATGATAAATACAATGGGAGATATGATCCTCAGGATCGCATTAGGGAATTTTGTACTATGAGTATGGAATTTGCACATGATGAAACTTACCTGATGCATCTATTGCCTAGGATTTTAAATGGAAAATCGATAAAATGGTTCTCAAGATTACCATCTGGAATCAAATCTTTTGAAAAACTCGTGAATAGGTTTATTTCACAATACTCCTACAATGTAACAAATGAGATAACAATGTTGGATTTATGCAATGTTAAACAAAATAATGGTGAATCTTTCATGATCTTCTTACAACGATGGAAGAGAATGTTTAATAGGTATCCAAGAGATGTATCTAATCAAGAAAAAATGGACATATTCATTGATAATCTTATCAGTAAAATGATTTATCATCTAAAAAAAGCAATGTCCTCCTTCTTTCCCCAAGATGATTGAGAATGGTCTAAAAAAAGAAGACGCAATGGTAAAGAAAGGAGATTTAAAGCTTTAAAATAATTCCTACAATAACAACCACAACAACAACAATGACAAACCCAAGTTCTGGTCAAAAAATAGGAATGTCATCAATAGAGGAAATGACGACAATAATGCTACAAAACAGCAACCAATCTTTAATCTATCAAGTGAAATCCCAAACAATAACAATCAAGAAAATAATAAATCCAAGTCTTTCTCCAATCCTCGCAGGAAATTCACAAACATTGGAGAACCCTTGGAATCATCTTCAAAAACTCTTCTTGTGAATAAACTAATTATTTTACTAGAAGCAAGAATGTATGAACCACAAGTCAAACCTAATTGGTGGAACGGAAATCATTTTTGCAATTACCATCAAAATAATGGACACCAAACTAATGATTGTCAAAGATTGAAACACCTTATCCAAGATTTAATCAATAATGGAACTATCACAGTGGATAGTCATAAGAAAAATGAATCACATCTAGCCTTTAAAACTCCACTTCCAAACTATGAAAAAGGTGAACAATCTATATCAAAAGATGACAAACACAAAGCCAAAGTGAACTACACTTATACATATGATGATGTGGTAAATGTCATCATTGTTAAAGATAACATACCTTCAGATCCAATCAATGTCATTACAAGAAGCAAAGCGAAGGTCACATTTCCAAGTATAACAAATGAATCAACATCTACTTCATTACAATATAACTTGGTGGAAAAATTGCAAAGAATACCTACTCAAATATCAATTTTAGAGCTTCTCAAAGTTTCACCTATGCATAAGGAAATTTTGGAAAAATCTCTAATAGAAACAACAGTTTCAAAAGACTTGGATGTAGATTAGTTCCAAAACATCGTGGGACACCTTATAACCCCTCATTGCTTATCATTTTCTGAAAATGATGATGCATCCTTGCAACATCCTCACAATTCTCCCTTACATGTTGAAGTCACCATTCACAAAACTCATGTCAAACGCGTACTCATAGATGATGGAGCAGGTCCAACAATGAAAGCTAATGTACTGAGAGGGGAGGGGTGAATCAGTACTTCAAAACTTTTCTTTAAAAACAATCTTACTGATAAACATAAACTATATATAGTTGATCTCATAATATATAAAGCCAAAACACAATTATAGAAATTACATCCATACACATTTCACTCCATAACACAAAGATTTTGGTTACGCAAAAACTCTTGGTTAGAGAGAAAAAATGCGATGGGGATGGCACCCACAACTTCACTACTGCAATAATAAAGGTTGCTCGGTTAGAGCTACATGTTTAGCTATTTCTGATAGCTTACCCTGTTAGGAGTATCAAGATCTTTAGATCTACCTTGCTAAAGGATTTTTACAAACACTTTTAGAAAATGTTGTACCTGGTTAAAGGCTTTACAATTTATAAACCTTGTTAGAGTCTGTGTGCGGGGAAAAGCGAGACTAGGTTAACATGCCCTAATCCTACCTTTTGACACACATTACAGAATATGAAAGAGCCTAGAGGTATCACACAATTGGCTACTTCTTTTTGTGAAAGAGAGAGCCACGGGCTACCTATTAGGATTTCTATTCCTTTATTGAAATTGAAAGATAAGATTATGCAAGTTCAATTCCTAACCCTAAAATGCAAGTATGAACTAATAACAAGATTGCAGAATTGAACTTAAACAATGGAAAGCTGCAAACACAAGGACAAGACAAGAATGCAGATGCGTACCTGGAGTCAAAATTTGATTGAAAATGTTCGAGACGAGGGCGCGGGCGCCACTGTCCTGATTCTGTCCCGAAAACTGCACCTGAAACTGCTGTTTTGCACTCTGGAAAACTGTCGGAAATGCTGTCTGTCAGGAGGACCAGGGCGCCCAGCGCCTCTGCCCCAGGGACTAGGGCACCCAGCGCCCCTGTCCTGGCAGGACCAGAGCGCCCCATGCCCCTATCCTGGTCTTTTGCTCTACAATTTGGTGTGGAGTGCTGTCTCAACCTGCTTTTCCCAGATCTGCAACCTGCGGCGTCGTCCGAGTCCCGAAACCTGCACTTGTATATGAAAAATGTGTTTGGGCGGCTATTAGGGTTTTGCCTTAGTCAAACCCCTACTTCGGTGATTTCCACCTCCACGAATAGCCAAGTTGTATTGTAAAAGTAATGTGTGTGCAAGATCTAAAATGCAAGTAAGCAAACTAGAGCAACCTAGAAAGTAAACCCTAATTGCTTGTAAATGATAATGTAAATGCTCTAAACCAAGATGCAAAGTGATCTAAAGCATGAATAAATGATATATTGAAGCTTATGCAAAGACATGAAAACAACATGAAATCATACCCAACCCCCAAGGGAGGGGTACAAGCCAATCTTCAGTCGGTAATCTCCTATTGTTCTTCAATGTCTTCCAAGCCCTAAATGGATGAATGGAATTGATAAATGCTTGATAGAGGGATGTTGAATGTTGTTGAAGTCTTCAAAGATCTTCTCTTTCGCTGCATATGAGGTTCCTGAAAAAAAAATTATGATCCTTTCAAATGAAGAAAGAGAGCTCTTATGTATGAAACCCTAGGTCGCAATTTCATCTTTTGGCCGACCTAGAGATTGAATATCCCGCCAATTTCTTGGGGTTAAGCTTTATTTTATGATTGAATCGTGCTCCTAAAATTTCGAGAAAAATGTCCGGGACCATGTGCACTTTGGGCGCCATGGTCTCGGCAACTTTTCACCAAATTTTCAGGGCCGTCAGATATGATGATTTTAGAGAGAATCCCGAAGTTACAGGTGATTTCGAGATGTTTTGACCCCCGAAATCAAGCCCCCAAGTTCAAAAGAAGGCCTAATTAGGGTTTTTTATTAGATGATGTATTGGAGGAATAAAATGAAAAGGGGCACACTTTAATGAAAGGGCCCGACTTTATGATGTGAAGGATGATGAAATAGGACCTTAGACCTAATTAATTTGATTAATTAAGTGCTAAAGGAGAAATGCAATGCAAAATGTAAAATGCACCAAGGCGGGTGCTAAACTAGGTGTGAAATTGTACTGCTCTAGCAAGTGCGTACAATTTACGACGCTACATTTAGCCCCCACTTTAGTGGTCATATGAGTACTACGTGCATATGCAAGCTAAAGTACAGAAAGTAAACATCATTTGAAAAAGGAAATATCCATAAGTTCGTCGAATGAAGCCCCCAGCGGTATCTGCAATACACAGTTAGGAACTGCACCCTACAAAACACATGTTAGATCATAAAATCACCTAATGCTTACTAAGGAAGGTGATGAAATTTGTGAGTAGCTATATGCCCCCCCCCCTATTTCGACTTGCTTATTAGGGAGGTGAAACAAGGTAGCATGTTTACTTACGACAAATTGTGTAAGAGAGTATTGATGAGGGATGTTCACTGAAAAGGCTTCATTAGAGCACTTTTTGAAACATCCCGAGAGTAGGGGAATGAAAATACAATTCCTATGCAACAAATGGTTCGACAATCGCATCTCCCAAACTCAAGTTATGATGATATGAGTGATAGAGGAAAATTAGGGTTTTGAAAGTAAAGGTAAAGGAATGAAAGTATATACCTTGAAAGTGACATTTGCATTTGTCACTTTGTTGATTTTTGAATATTGTTTATTACAGCGGAGCCCACATAGCCATCATCATGCCTTCACGATGACCAGAGCTTCCCACGAGGATTGAGATCATGCGACAGGCCATGATCGATGACGAGCCACTGGATGAGGTGAGTTGACTGAATGTTGACTTTTGATTTTCTACATTTGACTTTCTGTGATCATTTGCGGGCCCTGGAATCTAACCCTGGGTCCCACACAGGGCACCATGGTCCCTAACAGGGCGCCATGGTCCCAATCAGGACTTGGCGAGAGATGTCAGGGTTAGCATATGATGTTCGATAGTTTGCATGAATGATTTTGATGATTGAGTACTGATTATAGTTATGTTTTTGTGTTGCAGGGTCTCCCATACATGAGAGAGCATACGGCGGGGCAGATTCTTCACAGTTTGCGAGATCAGATTCCCCGGCCTACTCAGGCAGAGAGAGATACATTGTCGATCGTGGGTTTATGGTCTATGATTCTTATGCCGGCCATTCGATTTCATCCCGCGATGCTGATGGCACTCATGGAGCAATGGGATCCTGACACATGCACGTTCTAGCTTCCAGTAGGGGAGATGACGGTGACACTTGAGGATGTGTACCGCATTCTTCGCCTACCAATCAGAGGAGCTACCGTGACATATGCGACGGATCGGTCAATAGAGGATCATCAGAGGGAGCAGGTATATTGCATAGGGAGAGTCATACCAAGTGAGATGAGAGGTCGAATCATGGTCAGCTGGCTCTTACATCCTACAGGAGAGGTGCCCCTCATGAGACATCTTATGATAGCCATCATTGCACTAGCTGTCTGCCCTAATGGGTGAGGTACACACATGCATGGGGGTCTCACATGGTGCATCAGGGCTATGGAGAGACATAGGAGGGTATATGCCTGGGGTTGGAGTATGCTTGCACATCTCTATCACGACCTCGAGGAGTATGCTTTCGGACAGGGTTGCAGCTTGATGACATGCACACTTCTACAGGTGTGGATATTTGAGCACTTTACATGAACTAGGCCTATCGGCTATCCAATGAGTGCAGCTAGCGAGCGACCTAGGGTATTTGCTTATCCACTTACCAGCGAGTGGAGATTTGGAGATCTACTGTATTGGAGAGTGACATTTGACAGATTGACAGTTGAGGTGACTGTGTGGAGACCATATCTGCAGATGCACAGATGGGATGGGATGGAGAGATAGTTAGCATGCTTATAGAGGAACCGCCTACTGAGAGGGCGATATCCACACATCATAGTCCCATTCTACTTTGACCGAGTACGGAGGCAGTTTGGGCTAGACCAGTGTGTTCCAGCCGATGTGCCCATCTACACTCGACACTCACAAGTCCTTCCCAGACCCAGAGCAGTAGCGAGACCTATGATAGATGATATCGAGATCACAGATATAGAGGGGTCCGACCAGGATGTGGTCACTAATTATGCTGTAGATCCCGGGGCACAGTGCAGGTATCTCTCATGGTTTATGAGATCATACCCAGGGCCTATCTTTCCACCAAATCACCCGACAGGCCATCCAGGCCCATGGAGACATGGAGACCGAGATGAGGATCAGGGATCCAGGTCGGAGGAGCCAGAGGAGGGAGAGGGTCATGAGGAGGCAGGAGATCCTGATCCACCCACAGTGGATTAGCCTAATGCCGAGGAGGAGGATGATGACACAGATAGAGATGAGGAGAACGATGATGCAGGTGAGGATGCGGACGAGGATGGGGATGAGGGTAGAGATGATGAGGATGGGTCAGATGCCACTCCCCACCATTCAGGAGATGATACCATAGCCCTGGACCCTCCTCTTATTCCCCAAAAGGGGGAACATGAGGCGATACGGAGACCTGTTTCTAGTACGGGCCAGCCTACACCCATCGTGCACAGATTATTCGAGCCTGGGGAGCCTAGTAGTTCCCAGTCACAGATGCTACCATATCATGATCCCTACTGGCATGAGGGAGATCCAGGTATAGTAGGTTTAAATTGATTGATTGATGTTTTGATGATATAAAATGGTACTAATACATGTTTTGTTCTACTGCTACAGCTAATGTGCAGGAGCGGCATTCTCTGATCCAGCAAGTAGTGACAGATATCTCCACGACGGCGCAGATCCCTAGTTCCTCATAGGTTGCTTATAGACCTCAAGGGAATGCGGGTCGGCATGATGATTTTTTTTCCCCATTTTGGGTACAAGTAGAGATATGGAGGGAGAGAGAGCGAGCTCGATCAGAGGACCTTTAGTGGGCACAGCGTGATCTAGCAGCAGCTCAGGCCGAGGCTACCTCATATTGTGCAATCCTTATGGATAGGGATCGTAGGAGTTCCTCTCAGAGCCATTCATGATCTATATCACGGTATACCCCTATGGGTCCACCCGCATGGCCGGATCAGGAGGGAGCATCTAGTCGTCACTCTCCAGCCACCAGCCCTAGGGATAGGAGATGATCTTATGATGTAGGGTAGGTCACATTTTGGATGTGTAGTGACCTACCTTTGTATATTGATCCACACATATATATATATATATATATATATATATATATACATGCTTCTTTGTCTCAAACGTGTTATCTTTAATGTCTAAAAACAATGGGTATTTTGATTAAAGTTAATACATTTGGTAGATGTACATGTATGTTCCGAATTTAATTTCCATGTGATTGATTTCTCAATGCTCCATGATTAAATTGATACATGTGTGACTTAATTAAAATATTTGATCAAGTACTACATTGATGATAGGGAAGAAAAATATGCGTTAAGCCTAAGAATCATATAACTAATGTGATTTAATTTGAATTTAAACACAACATGACACGATTCAACTTAACACATAAAGACATTGTATAATATGCCAACATAAAAAAAATGTAAATCTTTTGCAATTTACATAAATGAATTCAAGACAAACCATAAAGTAAAGAAACACGCTTGTCAGGAATGAAGCAATATAGATTAAACATCATTTAATTCCATTTGCTCTAACAAAGATATGCTAACATATTATCCAATTTTGAAGAAGTGAGAAAGGAAATAGATGAATGATAAGGAATGAGGAATTAAGCATAGTATCTACGCAAGTGCATAGCGTTTATAGGGTCTTTAAGAGACGTACCGTCTACACCCGCTATTTTGTAAGCACCTGATCCATAATCTTCAATAACAATATACGGTCCAAGCCAATTAGGACTAAATTTTCCCTTTTCTTCAGGTAAGGCATTCACATTGCACTGATTCTCATAGAGCACTAAGTCACCCACTGAGAAGGAACGTTGAATAACCTTATCATTATAACTTCGTTGTAAAGTTTTGTGGTATGCTTGAATATGCTCAAGAGCATTTATACACTGTTCATCAAGCATCTCAAGCTGTTGAAGTCTTTGTTCTCTATAAGCATCATCATCTACTATACCTTTGAGAGAAACTCTAAGTGATGGAATCTCTAATTCTAAAGGCATAATAGCATCAGCACCATAAACAAGATTATAAGGTGTAGTTCCAATAGCAATTCGTACGCTCGTTCGGTAGGCCCAAAGAGCATAGATTAGCTGAGTACTCCAATCCTTACCATGCTTATTCATGGTTTTATGAAGAATTTGTTCAACTATCTGGATGATTCGGGTTGACCATTTGATTGAGGATAGTATGGTGTAGAAAATCGATGTTTGATATGATACTTCTCGAGGAATTTCTTCACATCCTTGTTCTTAAATGATGTCCCATTATCAGAGATTATAGTGGAAGGTACCCCGAATCGAGAAATAATGTTTTCTAGAAGAAATCGACAAATCACTTCAGCAGTAGTAGAGCGAAGGGGACTGGCTTCTACCCACTTTGTAAAGTAATCTGTTGCGGTTATAATGAAAGTATGTCCTTGAGATGAAGGAGGAGAGATTTTACCGATGAGATCCAACCCCCATGTAGAGAAAGGCCAAGAAGCTACATGAGAACGAAGTTCTTGGGCAGAAGCATGAATCAGATTATTGTGTTGTTGACATTGATGACATTTCTTAACAAATGAAAAAGAATCCTGCTGCATAGTTTGCCAATAATATCCCATACGGAGCAATCTTTGAACCAAGGATTTGGCTCCAAAATGCCCCCCACAAGCACCTGAATGGGCCTCTTCAAGGGCAATAGGGATTTTTGATTTGTTAAGACAACGAAGGAGAAGACCATTATAACCCCTTCGGTAAAGAACATTAGAAAGAATGATATATCTAGCGGACAGCTTGCGAACTCTAGCCCTAGTGTTCCTATTAGTGGAATCAGGAAAGGTACCATCAGTCAAGTATCTTACTATATGTGAATACCATTCATCTGAGTCTATAAAGTCACAACATGTCACCAAGCTAGAATCATCTACAATAGCTGGAGAAATAAGGTTGTGAATAACAAATTTAAGATCAACCATAGGGTCCTCTAAAGATACCAAAGAAGCCACACATGCCATTGCGTCCGCATGTCAATTATCTTTTCGAGGAACAGGTTCCATGGTATAAGAATCAAATTTTTGTAACAAAGAGATAGCGAGGTCTTTATATTGTGATAATTTGTCTTGTTTCGCTTGATATAGTCTTGTTACTTGTCTTATAATCAGTTGAGAATCTCCAAAAATATGTATGTGTTTTATATTCAAAGCTAAGGATGCCTTTATTCCTGCTATAAGAGCCTCATACTCAGCAATGTTATTGGTACATAGGAAATTGAGATGATAAGATAAAGGAATGGACTTCTTTGTAGGAGAAATCAAAACCACACTTGCCCCCGATCCTATACAACACTTAGAGCCGTCAAAGTATAACTCCCAAGTTTCATCTTTCTCTGTACAAAGGATGAAGTCATCAGGAAAAGACTCAGGGTTAGGGAAGGAGAAAGGTGAAGGGGCCTCAACTAGGTGATCAGTCAATGCTTGCCCTTTAATTGCTCTTTGTGAAACAAATTTAAGGTCAAATTCAGTTAACATCATAACCCACTTAGCTAGGCGTCCTGATAAATCAGTTTTAGAAAAAAAGATGCTTCAACGGATCAAACTTTACCATGACGTGGACTTCTAAATTTAAGAGATAATGTCTCAATTTCTGAGTCGCAAACACCAAGGCCAAGCATTGTCTTTCTATCATAGAATATCGGGTCTCATAATCAAGTAAGGTATGACTTATATAATAAACCGGACACTCCTTACCATCTTTATCATGTTGTGCCAATAATGCTGCAAGAGCATGAGAGGAAGCAGCTGTATAAAGAAGAAAGGGTTTAGAAGGTTCAATCAGTCGAAGGATAGGAGGATTAGCCAGATACACTTTTAAATCTTCAAATGCTTGTTGACAATCTTCATTCCATTGAAAAGTGATATTCTTTTTGAGAAGTTGAGTTAAAGGAAAAGTACGATCAGCAAGTTGAGATACAAACCTACGAATAGCTTGAATTTTTCCTTGTAAGCTTTTGAGTTGAGACACATTTCTAGGAGGTGGCATGTTGACAATAGCATCTATTTTCTTAGTATCCACCTCAATCCCATGATGCGAAACTATGAATCCTAATAGTTTTCCACTATCCACACCAAAAACACATTTTTGGGGATTCAAGCACATGTGATATTTACGAATTCTTTTAAAGATTTGACGAAGGATTTTAATATGATCTATGCGAAGAATGGATTTGGCCAAAATATCATCAACATAATCCTCTAAAATCTTATGCATATAATCATGAAAGATAAGGGTCATCGCTCGTTGATAAGTTGCACCGGCATTTTTAAGTCCAAAAGGCATCATTATCCAACAAAACGTACCCCAAGGAGTGGTGAAAGTAGTTTTGAATTGATCTTGAGGGTTAATGTAAATTTGATTGTACCCTGAAAAACCATCCATGAAGGATAACAAGGCATGCCCTGCCGTAGAATCAACTATCATGTCAATGTTTGAAAGAGGGAAATCATCTTTTAAAGAAGCCTTATTTAAATCTCGAAAATCAGTACACATTCTTATTTTATTATCTAGTTTAGCCACAGTGACAATATTTGAAATCCATGGGGAATAATCGATAGGGCGGATAAATCCAGCCTCCAATAACTTTTCAATCTCAGCCTTAACAAGTAGAGCCACCTTAGGATTCATTTTTCGAATCTTTTGTTTCACGGGCTTAGCATTAGGAACTAAGACAATGTTATGAGTAACAATCTTAGGATCTATACCAGGCATGTGAGAGTATGTCCAAGAAAAGATCTCGGGGAATTCATGCAATAAATCTTCATATTGTTTTTGTTCCTCTTCATCCAAACATTTTCCAATTTTAATAACTTTTTCTTCATTGCAAGGATCCATCTTAACATTAGTGGTGTCACTTATGAGAAGATTACTTTGTTGAGGAGTATCCTTTAACTGAGGGAATTCTTTCACAATCTCATCATTATCAATCTCTTTTCCAAAATAGGCTTCAGTGTTCAAACAATAAGGGAGTCCCCTATTGTGATGATAACAAGGAAGAGTATCATATGCTCCTAAAAACTTAGCTAAAGCATCATCGGTAGGAAAAACATCCAAAGCACAGGCACACGAAGGATCCTCATCAATGTACTCAGGGTGTTGCATTGATAGAGATGTAGAAATAGCATTAACACTAATACATGGTCTCTTAGAAGCTTTAGTGCGCTTGCAGGGATTATAGCCAAGTCCAAAGGCATTATTGTGAAGATTATTTTCTAGAGGAACCTTTATCCCTTGTTCGTGAGTGCCACAACCATTTCCATGGTACCCATGCTTAGCAAAAATGCGAAAACCATGACCATAATGATCAGCCATTTCAGAAAGAGAAGGTGGTTTTTCATAAGACAAAGAATCAAACTCTTCAGAATTAGAGGTGTGAGGAGAAGTTTGAGAAGCGGGCACAAAATTATTGCTCATAGGCTCAGGTAATGTTGATTGATTTTTAGCTTCTTCCTTCTTTTCAACTTTAAGCTCTCTAGAAGGAACCTTATATTCACCTACAAAGGTGGGATTAAAATCAAGGGATCCCCAATCGTCGTCTGCGAGAACCTTCTCAGGATCAAAATCCTTCTTATGTGTAGTTTCAAGTCGAGAAGAGTCTTCTTCAAGAGCTCCAGACTCATCCAAAGAATTTTGATCATCAGAGAGCGAGGATTCATCAATAGGTATCTTGTTTAAAGAGTCATCACTAGACGAGGACAGCTTAGAAGAACCCCCTTTGGAAGTAGATGTTTGTAAACAAGCTTGGAAATTAGTATCACCTATTAAGGTATATGTCTTATTGTTATAGATAAATTTAACTTGTCTATGCAATGTAGAGGGGATAGCTTGCATACTGTGAATCCAAGGTCTCCCTAATAACAAGTTGTATGTTAGATTTCCCGACATAACATGGATAGGAGTAGGCAAAGTAACAGGCCCCACTATGAGGGGTAAGGTGATAATACCTAATGAAGTCTTAGCCACATTATCAAAGCCTTGAATAGGATGAGAGTCAGGCTCGATTAGGGATGTATCCACATTCATCTTATGCAAAAGATTAATGCTACACACATTAAGACCAGAGCCATTATCTACTAGTGTTCATCTTATAGCAGTGTCTTTCATGAGAACCACAATCATCAAGGGATCATATTGATGTTGAATTTCACTAGTAGGCAACTCATCTTGGGTAAACACAATTTGAGCTTTAGGATCCATCACAGAGTTAACCAAAGATGCTATATTACTAGATGTATTTGGTGGAGGTACATTCAAATCTTTCAAGGCATCTTGTAACATTCCATGATGAGCAGAAGAAGTTTGAATCAGATCCCAAAGGGATATCTTAGCAGGGGTAGCTTTAAGTTGTTCTATGAGATCATATTCCTTACTAAGAACCTGTGAAAAACGTGGAGCTTGTGGAAGAATTGGTCGAGGATTCGGAAGAGAAACTGGAGTAACCGGAGGAGGACTAGGTTGCCTATTATTTCTGGTATGATAAGTATGGGCAACCGCATGATAACTCTCTCTAGTTATTTGCTTGGCATAACTATAAGGACTTATAGGTTTTCTTCCTTGCACAGTGATGATTGGTTTATTCGGAGTACGAAAGGAATCATGATCATACCCTCCTTGGACAGTAAGGAGAGGTGATTTAGGAACTTGAAAGGTGGGAGAAGGATAAGCACCTTGGACTTCAAAGAGAGGCTTATTATGCTCATTCAAGTTTATCATGTTAACCAATTTATAAGTTGTGTTCTTGTTTAAAGATTTTGATAAAGCCACAAAGTCATCAAGAGCATCATCCAACAAAGTATGATCATAGCTATCAAAAGGTTTATCTTTTGGTTCAAAATGAGATATCTCTTCATAAAGGGGATTGTTGAAAACAACCATGTTACTAGATTTAGTGGAAGAGTTGATAGGAATGTACCCTTGAGAGGAATCATTCAACTTATCTTTCTCATCACAACGAAATGGCATAGTAACAAGGTTTATGAGTTTTTGGTAAGATGAAGGTTTGGCATCTTTAGGGTTCAAAAACTCATCTAAAGCTTCATCTAATTCATCTTGGCTATACTCATAATAATCATCATAAGCATGAACATTTTGCAAATAAAAGTCTGACATTTTGAAATAAAAGTTGCATGAAATTTAAACACACAATGCAAAGAAACACACTCTTTTTTTTTTTTTTTTTTCTTTTTAATGAAAATGAAATGAAAGCACACTAAATCTAGATCTAGATCTAACAAATGCAATGCAAGAGGAAGCAATGATAGATTCACGTCGGGTTCACCAAAATGTGTGGGGGAAAAAGCGAGACTAGGTTAACATGCCCTAATCCTACCTTTTGACACACATTATGGAATACGAAAGAGCCTAGAGGTATCACACAATTGGCTACTTCTTTTTGTGAAAGAGAGAGCCACGGGCTACCTATTAGGATTTCTATTCCTTTGTTGAAATTGAAAGATAAGATTATGCAAGTTCAATTCCTAACCCTAAAATGCAATTATGAACTAATAACAAGATTGCAGAATTGAACTTAAATAATGGAAAGCTGCAAACACAAGGACAAGACAGGAATGTAGATGCGTACCTGGAGTCAAAATTTGATTGAAAATGTTTGGGACGGGGGCGCAGGCGCCACTGTCCTGATTCTGTCCTAGAAACTGCACCTGAAACTGTTGTTTTGCACTCTGGAAAACTGTTGGAAATGTTGTCTGTTAGGAGGACCAGGGTGCCCAGCACCTCTATCCCAGGGACTAGGGCACCCAGCACCCCTGTCTTGGTAGGACCAGGGCACCCCACGCCCCTATCCTAGTCTTTTGCTCTGCAATTTGGTGTGGAGTGTTTTCTCGACCTGCTTTTCCCCTATCTGAAATGTTATAGCAGACTCTATGTGCTCAACATGAAATTACCATGCTCATAGCATACCTCGATAATTGATAGATCAACTCGGTGACCTCTTTTGTATTCTCTGTCCCTTCAACTATTTTCTAAAAATCCTCTCGGTGACCTCTCAATACCTCTGTTCAATCATCACATCTTATCTTTTCACAAGATTTTATCTTCAACTCACCATCTTTTTTTTTTACTCTTAGATACTCAAATCACTCTTTATATAGATCTCTAAGGTGGTGATCTTGTTCATACATTGATTATACAAACATGTTTTATCGAATGAATAAACATAGAAATTATTTCATTGGGTAAACTTTCTCAAAATCATACAAAATCTTTAAGTGCAATTCCCTATGAAATAATAGTTCCCTGTTCTCGAACCTTGTAACATGTTTCCACATATGTGTCCAGGTTCATTGAATCTAGTAACACGTTTCCACTTGGTTCAGATTAACTCAATGTACCTTCTTTTCTACTTGGTGGACATAGAAAATTTATTCGGTAGACAACTCAATATATATCATCTCAGTGACTAGCCTTTCCTCTGTAACCGACACCCTTAGTGCTTACTGATTGAATCTTTCTGTAGTATTAACTGACTAGGGTATATAGGATGACTTTGAACATAAAACTAATGACAACTTAGTAAATAGTAACAATCTCCCCCTTTGACATTAGTTTGGTATGTTTGACAAAACTCCTTTCAAAGTCATAACACAAAATCTATATACTTACAAAATGTGACTGAAATGACAGTATATGAATTCGTTCAAATACATACTCCCCTTATCAATATGCTAAACAAAATTTGATTTGCATGCCCCTAATGTTCCATGCTCCCCCTGACAATTTCATCTGTACACTCGGATACTCTGTATATACTCGGTACAGTCCCCCTTTTTGACAAACATCAAAACTAGTTACCATTCGGTGGGGGCAACTGATCAAAAATAGATTTATACTTAGTATGAGCATCATTGAGAGCATTGGTAAGTGCACCCTTGACACTTTCCATTAAGGAATTCTGAGCATTAATATCAGCTAACAATGAAATCGAACCATCTAAAGTGCTTCCCTCTACTTGTGTGGACAATTGGGTAGCTTGGTTGATCTACTATTGTACTAATGACAAATGGGGAATAAATAATGTTTGAAGAGTCATAATATCCATCCTTATTTTGTGCTCTTCATTCCTAAGTTCTAACTGCTAAGCCATAAAAGTTTGTAGCTTGGTATAAAAATTCTGAGTAGAATTTGGCTCGGTAGTCAGTTTATTTGAGAGATCTGTAATCTCTTTCTCAATGACTTCGGTCTTTTGCTTGATATCTTTAATAAAGAATGAAAATGTACATAATTTCTTGAATAAATAAATAATGTTCTTGAGTTGAGGGGACAACTCAGCAATGAATCCAACAAGCTTGATTTTACCTATAGCAATGGCTTTCTACACTTCTTCAATCATCTTTGCAGTTAGCTCTTTTTCTTTTAATTTGCTAAGGTATTATGATGTGTCTACTCCTAATGTTTCCAATTGAGTGAGTAGTTCATCCAATTGCATATGGTTGGCAGCATCTTTACTTGCAGTAGCTTCAGGTAGCATGTTTGTCAATAAAGCTTTAACCTTCTAAAGTACTCGGTTCTTCTTTTGAATGGCTATCTATTTTTCTTGTTCTGCTTTGGCTTTGCACAACTCACCAAATGTAATAAGTTCTTTCCCTTTAAGTTTGGAAATGTTAACATTGGGTAGCACAATAGGCTTTGACAGATCTATCTTGAAACTGTGCTTCTTTGCTTTCTTCTCCTTTGATGATGATGCCTTCACCAGTTGAATGAGTACAATGGATTTGGAGGCTTGATCTTCCTTGGTATTTTGCTTGGTGGGAGCAACACTTTTGTTAGTTTCTATAGCCTCTGTTGTAGCCTTCAGTGATTCCTTGCTTGGGGTCTCAGTGGCAATAGTTTCAGTGCTTGCAGGAGCTTGAGAAGTTTGCTCGCCTATGGCCTGAGGGGTAGATTCACCTTGTGTAGCCTTATAATCCTCTTTGCCTTGTTCTATGTCCTGAGGTGTCTCAGTTGTCACTTGTTGAGTTACCGAAGGATAGGACTTAACCTGTTCCAAGAATGATTCACTGGATACCAGTTTGGCATAGGCATTTCCTTCTATCATTTGTTCTTCCTATGCCTCAGTGTCCATGACATCCTCATCTTGTTGAATAGTTGAAGCAGGATCTTGCTCGGTAATGTCAACTATTTCTACTTCTCCTTGAGGTTCTTCAGTCTGAATTCTGAAGATTTCTTGCCATTTTTCTTTGGTTTCCTTTTCGACTTCAAGATAAAGTCCATTCATCATTTTCAAGGCTCTATTCTTCACTTGAAAATTTGTCTGGTAGTTTTTCAAATGATTTCTAATATCATCTACCAACATTTCTAGAAAGAGATGTACTAAAACTCTTTCTCTTATCTGCTTCTCCGAGTCCATAGCATATTTCCATCTGTTGTCAATGTGAGAGTATAATGCATTTGGAAGAAAGTTATTTACTTCCAATGGAACTACTCGGAATTTGAGAAGTGTACATACTACTGACTCTTCTATTTGTCTCTTTTCTTCTTCTATCCAGGAGTCATATTTAACATACCTGAATGACCTGAATCCTCCATATTGTTTCAATTTGGCACAAAAGTTGTCAACACTGTGTACATCTTCCTTTGTGCTTTTAACAATCTGAAATTTATTTTTGTCTTTAGATTCTATGTCACTTGACTCCTTATTCAAAATGAGTCTCTTGGTCGACTTTCTACAAGTCTTTGTAACTTTAGGCAATTCAACATTTTTCTGCCTCTTATCAGGTGACACTACAGATGATCTAGCATTAGGTCGTTTCACTAGTGGACTCGGTGATACCTTAGGTGTATCTTGTTTCTTCCTTTTCAATATTTTGCCCTTTGGCAACACAGTGCTCAGAGTGATGGCTGCTTCCTGAGCTTCAGATTCTTCCTCAATTGAAAATTGATCATCTTTCCTACCTATTGGCTTAGTAGGTGTGGAGGTAGAACCTTCTCCAAATTTCTCAGTTAAGTCTTTTATCATTTTAGTGGCTTTTTTGGTAGCCTTTGGTACAACTATGCTCATTTTTACCTTCTCTTTTACCTCTTCATAGGTACCATATCTGATCTCGGTCGAGTGCCTTGGAAGTGTCAGAAAGGCATCTATCTGTTGTTGAGTAATCTCAAAATCAATCTCATAACCCATAGGCGGTAAAGATTAAGTTTTGGATTTTACTGCATTGACATAACAGTAGTTGGTGTCCACTTCAAAACATATAGTATCCTTATATTTCTCCACTAGCTGAGGTGGCATCTTGTACCTATTATGTATCTTTTCTTGAAATTTATTCAAGTATTCATCCATTATCTCATTGAAATTATCACCTAGCTGATTGATAAAATCATTTATCTAATGGGTGATCGGTCGGTGTAATTCCCAAACAATGTTACCGACTGAGGGAAAAAACTTCTGAAAATAGAAGAACATGCACTCTAAGAGTGACCCAAACTTTAGTGTGTTAGCAAAGTTATTATTCTTAGGTTTCCTTATTGTGTTGAGATTCTCAAAAAGATTCTTCAGCAATACTTCACATAGATCAATTTTCATACCCTTTTTCACAATTTTGTAGGCCAAATCCACAGCTGCACATGGTACACTGTTCTCTCTCGCTGACTAAAAGAAACAATAACCGATGACTCTAATTGCAAACTTTAGTTCTACATCTATTACATTATTCATCTTAAGACCTCTGCAATCAGACTCAACTCTGATTAAGGTTATCAATTCCTTCTGTGAAATCATCTTTTGTGCTCGAGCATGGTCGTATATAGGGTATCCGGTGATTATGTGAATAATCTCCTTGGTGATCTTGAACGGTTGGTCTTCTAACCACATAAATTCATCATGCACTCTTCTCAAAACAAATTTGACGCATTGGGGTTTGAAAACTTGAGGATAGGTTAGGGCTTCAATCAATCCCTTAACCTTGATATGCTCATACTTACTATCCAGGATTCCCTCGGTGCAAAGTTCATCATACATGTCCTTAATTTTGGTATGACCTAGCTCTTCTACACGACACTTAGTATAAAATCTGACATCTTCAACCAATAGAACCCTATTTGGAATAAGAGAAAATGCAGTTTTCTCTTCGGGTTCAGATGCCACTTTGGGAGGTAAGGAATACTTAAGTGAGGACTTCTCAATAGTCTCAACTACAACTGGTTTCTGCATCTTGGGAGCCATTTCAAGCTTTGGATTTCTACTAATAAAATAGCTTAGGGTTTCAACTAACCAGAAAATGCTTTTGACTTAGTAAATATAATGCAAATATTCACAACTGATATTGATCGGTTAACTTGCTTGAAAATGCATTTAAGATTGTGTGAAAATACCTTGAATTCGCTCTGAAATGTTTGATCGCCTTTGATTCGCTTAGCTCTGCTCTTTGAAAACTAGTGAGTGTAAAATGACGGCACAAAGAACTTTAAATACACCCTTTACCTTATCAGGCTTCGTGCAGTTAGGTAAGATAAGCATTAAATGCATTTGATTACACTTTACTGACTAGCTTTCTTATATGCTTTTACCGACTAGACAGGTTTACTGTATTTACCGACTTCACTGGTAAATCGTAAGACTAGATACAATTTCAAAAATGTTAATACATCTTAGCTATGCAGATTTTGGAGTTATTTCCATTATTAAAATAGGAACTGTTAAGATCTAACCTTGTGAAGACGCAGTCCCTTCATACCTTTATTGATTAATTGGAAGTAGATGCACCTAACTTTGTAGGTAAGGTGCTTTCTTCATTATTTGATTGATTTTCCTTCTTTTTCCAGATTTTTTGTAATTTGACTCTTATCTCTTCAGTATCTCCTCTGGGTTGATCTCTACAATCTTTAGCCAAGTGTCCAACTTTATGACAATGAAAGCATGCCATTCTAGGATTTCTCCATGATCTCTATTTGTTCATTCCAAACCTTATCATATAGTTTGCACTTATATGTCCATACCTTCCACAACATTCATGCCATATTCTTGTATTGTAATCCCATGGTACTGCAGTATATTGTCAATTGAGATCTGTGTGAGTTTGGTAGCTTCTATCATTTGCTCGGTGTGGAGACCACATGTAGTTTTTCTTCTTAAACCAACACTTCTCGGTATTGTGTCCATATCTATTGCTGTTTTTGCAAAATGCCTTGAATTTTGCCTTTTGATAATTACTAATAGACTTTGTCCTACATTGTTTAGATGTGTGACCATAGTTATTGCAATTGTAACAATAACTATCAGACCTAGTGAAATTTGGTAGCTTACCTTTTCTGATTCAGCACATGTTGGCAATATGTCCTTGTTTTCCACAGTAGTTGCAAATAGGCTTGTTATATTTCAACTTATCTTTGTTTCCAGCCTTCCTTGATGATTCTCCTTTCTCAGTGGTGTTGTTTCCTTTATCGGTAGAGTTGTTTCTTTTATAACCGAGTCTGGCAGATTTGTTGGGTGATCTTATGTTTAGTTGCTCATCCAACATTCTTGACGCTTCATAACTTTTCTTCAATGTTTCATTTGACTTCTTTTCTGCTTCAAGTTCATTAGTCAATCTTGATAATTCAAGTTTCAATGCTTGGTTCTCATTTTCTTTCAGAGTTGCTTCATTATGTGCATGACCTAATTGATCATATAGATTATGTTGAATTCTAGTCATCCTTGTGATTTCATCATTCTTTTCAGATACCAATTCTTCCAGCTATTGTTTTTCATTTTCTATACCTTTTATGTTATCTTCAACTATTCTCAATGCATCAAGATTTTTAGTCATCTGTGTGCTGAAATACTCATGTTCCCTTCTCATTCCTTTAAGCTGATCATTCAGTGCTTTGTTATTTTCTTTCAATTCTATAATCATTTCTTCAGACTATTTTGACATGTTGTTTTCAGATGATGTCTCAATTTGTTCCACCAACTCTTGTGAGTCATGTAAATCATCAGATAATCTTCTTCTTACTTTCAATGATTTTTGCATTTGTCTCTGCATGTCTGCAATCACTTGATTAGCATGATCCAATTCTTCTTGGAGATTCACAATTCTGCGTGATTGTTTATAGCCTTCCATTGATGGGATCTTTCTCTTTAGGCTGTAAAACCCTTTTCCAAGAGTATAGCTCTGATACCAATTCTTAGGTCCAACAATGAAAGATAATGTACTGAGAGGGGAGGGGTGAATCAGTACTTCAAAACTTTTCTTTAAAAACAATCTTACTAATAAACATAAACTGTATATAGTTGATCTCATAATATATAAAGCCAAAACACAATTATAGAAATTACATCCATACACATTTCACTCCATAACACAATGATTTTGGTTATGCAGAAACTCTTGGTTAGAGAGAAAAACTACAGTGGGGATGGTGCCCACAACTTCACTACTGCAATAATAAAGGTTGCTCGGTTAGAGCTACATGTTTAGCTATTTCTGATAGCTTACCCTGTTAGGAGTATCAAGATCTTTAGATCTACCTTGCTAAAGGATTTTTACAAACACTTTTAGAAAATGTTGTACCTAGTTAAAGGCTTTACAATTTATAGACCTTGTTAGAGTCTTTTACCCTGTTAAAGGTTTCTAAAACAACTCAAAATAATTCAATCAAAATCTTTTACAAAATATCTGCAGCTTTACATCTGATATATTATAGCAGACTCTATGTTCTCAATATGAAATTACCATGCTCATAGCATACCTCAGTAATTGATTGATCAACCCAGTGACCTCTTCTGTATTCTCTGTCCCTTAAACTATTTTCTGAAAATCTTCTCGGTGACCTCTGAATACCTCTGTTCAATCATCACATCTTATCTTTTCACATGATTTTATCTTCAACTCACCATCTTTTTTTTTTTACTCTTAGATACTCAAATCACTCTTTATATAGATCTCTAAGGTGGTGATCTTGTTCATACATCGATTATACAAACATGTTTTATCGAATGAATAAACATAGAAATTATTTCATTGGATAAACTTCCTCAAAATCATACAAAATCTTTAAGTGCAATTCCCTATGAAATAATGGTTCCCTATTCTCGAATCTTGTAACACGTTTCCACATATGTGTCCAAGTTCATTGAATCTGGTAACATGTTTCCACTCGATTTAGAATAACTCGGTGTACCTTCTTTGCTACTCGGTGGACATAGGAAATTTATTCGGTAGATAGCTCAATATATATCATCTCGGTGACTAGCCTTTCTTCTGTAACCGACACCCTTAGTGCTTACCGACTAAATCTTTCTATAGTATTAACTGACTAGGGTATATAGGGTGACTTTGAACATAAAACTAATGACAACTTAGTAAATAGTAACAATAGATGGTGGAGCTAGTGTAAACATTTGTGCATTAAGTTTAATAAAGGCTTTGGAATATTCAGAAAATGCAGTAGATCCAAAGAAGAAAATAACTATTAAGGCTTATGATGAAGAGGATTGTTCTTCTAAAGGAGCTGTGGTGTTACCACTCAAAAATAGGACCTATGGAATGGAATACATTATGCCAAGTTTTATATTTGAATCTCTCTTATAAAATTCTTCTGGGAAGGCAATGGATTCACAACATGCAAGTAGTTCCTTCTACATATCATCAATGTGTAAAGTTTCCTCATGAGGGACAAAAGGTCACTATAATTGTAGACTCCAGCCAATATTGCAATAATCTGAAGCCAACACAAGATATAAGAGTTCCACATAGAAGAGAGTCAGTATATCCTACCAAACAAATTCAAGAAAAGTTATGGGAAACCTTTGAGAAAAATCTCAAATTAAATGATGAAGGAATGGGAAAGTATTCTTTGCATAACTTACCACTTTCACCTCAATCATATCGAAAGCCTACAAACATTAAACCACATATCTCAGAAAAATCAAAACAAATGTTTAATGGAGCATTTGTTAGAGTTGGAACACTTGCAGAAGAAACTGAAGACGAGGAAATTCTTGGTTGATTATACAAACATGAAAATGAAACTATAGCAATAGCTGCAAAAGTCAATATTCCCATAGAGCAATATGGCAATGGTTATAAGATCATGCAAAAAATGAGATATGAAGGAAAAGGACCAATTGGTAAGTGAGAAGAACGTATTTAAGAACCTATTTTTCCTCACTCGCAATCTAAAGAAGATAAATCAGGACTTGGATATCTAAAATCAAATCAAAAACAACATAATTATCAACAACCAAAGTGGAGAAAGAAATCAGTCCCTAAAGAAGAACCATGGCAAGAAAAGCTACACCAAGCAGCAGAAATAGTAGACAATAAGCAAAAACAAGAAGAATGTGAGAAACAATGGGAAGAACTTGCAATTAAAATAGAAGAATAATCTTGTAAACAAGTTCAAGAAATACGAGCAAGTGATAAATCTGAACAAGATATTCTAGAAGCAGTGAAAGAAGAGATGGTTGAAATCAGAGAACTATTTGCACCATACAATATTCCTATATGGTACAATGGTGTAATCCTAGATAATGGTTCGAAAATAGATTCAAATGACTATGAATGGGTTCTAGATGTATCATCTAGTGTATCAAGTGAAGAAAAGAATGAACAGCAAGAAACTATGACAAATGAAGACTTGTCTTTTACAAAACAAAGGATAGAATTAGAAAGAAGATAAGAAAAACTCAGAATCTAGAGAAAAGAGGCATATACAAGACAACAAAAGAAAGAGGATGAAAAAGACCAAGAAGTAATGCCATAAGATACACAAATAGTTATTGATCAAACATCAGGAAATATCAAATTTCTATCAAATGATGAGAAAGATCTACTAGGATATGGAATGATAGGGAGAATCTCACAAATGAGTTGCTGTTTAGTTTGTTGGTTGGGAAAAGGTGATTTTGTGGGATCCCTTTCTTTTTCTATGCGCCACTCTCCTTGTGAGTCAATCCCAACCCTCAAATTCCTCAGAAATCTCTCTACCAATTGGATTGTTCCATTTGCTCGACCAAGGTAGAACTCACATGAATAAGTCAAACCAC
Source organism: Cryptomeria japonica (assembly GCF_030272615.1). Lineage (NCBI taxonomy): Eukaryota > Viridiplantae > Streptophyta > Pinopsida > Cupressales > Cupressaceae > Cryptomeria > Cryptomeria japonica. The sequence continues at coordinate 733,585,248 of NC_081412.1, read as the reverse complement.
CAACATGTCTAATTTATTACCCTTCACTTGCAGGGGATTAGGAGGGGTTTGAGATGGTTTGTCAACTCCTACCATGTAGTTTTGAAGTTTTCTTCCCTTCATTTCCCTATCGCTTTCTTGGTTCCTATAGTTTAGGCCTTGTAGCCCTATGAGCCCCTTTTAGCCCTCCTTACTTAGTTTTTGCTCTTTTGTTCTAAAAACTTCCAAAGGACCTCCTAGAAGCCTTTGTGATCTGGATACCCATTTGGACACTCCAATATTTTGGAGATGAGGTGGTATGATATGTTCATACAGGTATGACCCCCAAAATGGCACTTTTCAAGGGTTTAAGGTTTATGTGCTTTCAACAATGGGGTTTGTTGATCTCCACACTCTGTCAGACCTCCATACTCACACTAAAGAACTATCCAACATCCAACTACAATTCCAATCACTTGGAACTATTAGATTTGATCACCCTACAAGAAATAATGAAAATAGCAATCATGCTCCTAGTCGGGCCATGGCAGAGCTCACCTAGGGCATGATGGTAAATTGATACAATGTAACTTCCAAGACACTAAATTGAATATTTACCTTTTAAACAAACTCCATTACTTCAATCCCAAAGGTCATTGAGAAACCATAATGGGAATTCAAGTTGAAGCCATTTTTAGGGCCTTAACCCCTTTACTCAGGCCGAGAGTAGTGAAAACAAGAAAGATTTCAAATACACCAACTAAAACTACATAATGAAGGATCACAAATACTTCTTAAGCACAAAAATAATGATTACTAGACCTCCATGAAATAATAGTATGGAAATCAATGCATTTAGTACGGACTACAGTAAACAAATGGACAACTTTTGTAAAAATCAGGAAATTGCTTGAAGTTGCTTATTGAGGAATTCAATTTTTTGATCTTCCAACTCCTCTAAAACATTTTGAGAGGCCTTAAATATGCCCACTCAATCAAAACCAACCGCCAATTGGACCTCTAACTACCAATTTGAGTATTTTGTAAAAATTGCTCATATTGTTGCAAAATGTTGTCAAGCAAACATGACAACTTTTACTCCACAATGCATTTTTACAACTTTTGCATATCTTCACACTCTTGACCCCCTAGGATGGTTTCCCAACACTAAATAAGAATTTTCAAAAGCCTTATGAGGCCTTACAAGGAGTTTTACAAAATTTTGTTCTATGATACCATTTGAGGCTTACAAAGGCACATTGGCCAAAACTGAGTAAATAAGATAAGACTAAAGACAATAAAACTACAAACAACCTCAAAACACACTTTTGGACTCTTCAATAGTCCTTTATTCAAACATTGACCCAATGAGGCTCATTCACTCCAAACTTTTAAATTTCCCTAAGAAACCTCAAGAAGAAACCTCTAGTGCTCCTGCACCATACACCCCCAATGAGAAAGAAGTCAAGTGACTCCTTTGGGAAACAAAGAGAGATCAATGCCAACCTTTGAAAATTCTTCTTCACATACCCAAGTTGCCTCAGATTCTTAAAGATGTTTCCATTTAACTAAATTCTCCATGTAGGCGGTATGCCTAGTCTTCTTGAGAATCCTTGAATCCAACACCTTCTCATCTTGTAGCATGGTTGGAGGTGGAAAAGATAGGTCTGAAAGTGACTAATAAACATCTCAAACTCTATTATACTCCTCTAGAATTGTGCCTTTGTACTGCACCAAGTCTGCAACTTTGAAAATAGGAGACAAAGCTATGTCCCCAGGTAGATCAATCTTGTAAGCATTTTGGCCATACTTAGCCAAGACCTTACAAGGTCCAATCCTTCTCATTTGAAGCTTGTTGGGTACACCTTTTTTAAGCCTTTCTTTGTTCAAGTGGACCATTACCAAGTCACCAGCAGCAAATTGCACATTCTTCCTCTTTGCATTCACTTTGTTCTTGATTCTTTGAGAGTTTTCTTGTAAAACTTGCCTGGCTTGCTCACGAATCTCCTTCATGGACTAAGCCATATCAACAACATGTCCACTCCTCTAATCCATACTTCCAAGGTCTCTAAGCTCCAACACACCTCTTGGATGAATCCCATAAACTACTTCAAAAGGACTTTTGTCGGTTGATCTATTCACACTGTCATTATAAGCAAACTCAGCTTGATGGATAATTTGATCCCAAGCATGACCATACTCCTTTGTCAAACATCTGATAAGGTTCCCAAGTTTCCTATTTACCACCTCTATTTGGCCATCCGTTTGGGGATGGTATGTTGAGCTTAAAGATAAGTTAGTACCCAATCGCTACCACAAAGTTTTCCAAAAATGACCAATGAATTGGTATCTCTATCTAACACTATATTGATTGGCAAACCATGAATCCTAATGACTTATTTGAAAATAAAATGAGCAATATGGCTAGCATCATGAGTCACCTTACATGGAATAAAATGGGCCATTTTACTAAATCTATCTACCACAACATAGATGCTATCAAATCCAGTTTTGGTCTTGGGTAAACCAACAACAAAATCAATACTTACACATTCCCATGGCCAGTTTGGGATAGGTAATGGCTGATAGAGTCCAACATTAGAAGAGGTTCCCTTTGCCTTTTGATAAACAACACATTTTTCAACATATTTTTTGATATCCCTTTGCATCTTTGGCCAACAATAGAATCTTTGAACAAGTTCCAAGGTTTTATTCAACCCAAAATGACCACTTAAGCAACCATTGTGCTTCTCTTGTATCAAGTTCTCTCTCATGGACCCTCTTGGCACACAAAGTTGTCCTCCCTTAAACAAAAGACCATCTTGCAAAGTAAAATCTGCATATTCACTATGAAAATTATTCCTAAACTCTTGGAAAACCTTGTAGATATCAACAAAATCTTCATCATCTTGATATAGCCCTTTGAAACTATCAACTCCAATGCTCTTGAGCTCCACTTCTTGAACTGTTAGTAACCTTCTACTTAATGCAACAACAACCTTATTACATTGTCCTTTCTTATGCTTAATGATAAAATTATAAGATTGCAAGTACTCTACCCATTTGATATGCCTATGATTCAACTTTTCTTGGGAGTTGAGGAAACTAAGAGCTTGGTTATCAATATAAACCAAAAATTCTTTAGGAAATAAGTAATGCCTCCATTTTCTAGGTTATTGAACAAGTGCATATAATTCCAAATCATAGGAAGAATACATTTTCTTGGCTTCATTGAGCTTTTCACTCAAAAATGCAACTGGTCTATTGCCTTGACTTAAGACTGCTCCAACTACTATGTTGCTTGCATCACAATCAATGGTGAAGAGTTTGTCAAAGCTTGGGAGAACAAGGACAGGTTGAGTAGCCACCTTTGTCTTCAAGAGTTCAAATCCCTTTTGTACCTCTTTTTTCCATTGAAACTTAGTCTTTACACCTCCTTTGATTGTATCAAGCATAGGCACACATATCTCACTGAACCCTCTAATGAACTTCCTGTAAAACTGAGCCAAAGAATGAAAAATCCTCACTTCACTTTTTGTTTTAGGTGTAGGCCAACTAATTATTGCTTCCACCTTTGAGGTATCCATCTTCAAATCACCACTTGAGATTACAAACCCAAGATATAGCAAAACCTGCTTCATGAACTCACATTTCTCCAAATTGATAGTTAGTTGTTCATCACATAATTTATTCAATACAATCTCTATATGCCTAAGATGTTCTTCTTTAAACTAATAAAAATCAAGATGTCATCTAGATAAACAACAACAAATTTACCAATGTAATCTTTGAGCACTTCATTCATGAGCCTCATGAATGTGCTAGGAGAATTTGTGAGTCCAAATGGCATAACAAGCCATTCATAAAGACCTTCTATGGTTTTGAATGTTATCATCCACTCATCTCCCTCCTTGATTATGATTTGGTGGTAGCCACTCTTGAGGTCTATCTTGGTTAAATACTTAGCACCCCCTAAACAATCCATCAAATCTTCAATTCTTGGAATAGGAAATCTATATCTGATTGTATTATGGTTGATGGCTCTTGAATCAATACAAAGTATCCAAGTACCTCCCTTCCTAGGTGCCAAAATGGTGGGAACTGCACATGGGTTAATGCTCTTTCTTATTAGACCATTATCCAAAAGTTCATGGATTTGCTTAGCCGCTTCTTTATTCTGCTCCGGTGTCATTTTGTAAGTTTCTTTATTAGGCAATGAGGCTCCAGGTATAAAGTCAATCTAATGGATTATGGATCATTGAGGAGGCAAGGTAGCAAATGTTCCATCACTTATGATCTCCTTAAACTGATTGAGTATTTTCTGCACTTCATCAGCGATACAAGCTTTCTTGTCCTTCTTTTCCTCTTTTGGTTTCACAACAAATGCAAACCCCACTCCTTCTCCTTCTTTAAGAGTGTTCATGAAATATTTCTCACCAACTAGTAACACATTTGAACCTTTAGATCTTCTCTCTTCTTCATCTTCTATGGACTGAATTTTGTGAGTAACTCCATCTTTTTGGAAGGTGTACGAGTTCTTTTCTCCATGGTATATTTCTTTTCTATCAAATTGCCAAGGCCTACCGAGGAGTAGGTGGCATGCATCCATTGGCAAGATATCACACAAAATCTTGTCTTTGTAGCATCCTATGGTGAACTACACCCAAATTTCTCATTCACCAAAACATATCTCCCCTTGTTGAGCCAAGTAACCCTATAAGGATCACTATGTGGGATTCTTTGTAGTTTGAGTTTGCTTCCTGCTTCTTCTGACACTATGTTATCAATGAATCCTAAATCCACCACCACTCTACATACCTTACCCATGATCTTGCACTTTATCCTAAACAAGGATATTCTTTGACTAGGTTCCTCATTTATCGGTTCTTTTATCAAAACTCTTCTTATCATGAGGTTCTCTCCAACTTTGGAATCTAAGATCACCTCTAGTGTCTTCATATTTGTTGCATCCTTTTGGACATAACTCACTCTCCTTTCACCTCTCTAGGATGAAGAAGACTTCTCAGGGCATCTATATGTCGAGTGCCCAAGTTGATGACAGTTGTAGCACTTCATTGTGGAGAAATAGGACCCTCTTCCTAATCCACTAGACCTTCCTCTACTAGAGTTTCTAGATCCCCTTCCTCTATAGTTTCTCTTGCTATTGGAATCCCCACTTTTCTCTACCAACTTAGATTCCCCTTGGGATCTTTGGTATACACCTCTTCCACCATAGCTACCTCTATGACCTCTGCCATCTATTCCCCTACCTCTGCCTCTATTACCTTCCTCTTGTTTCTTTTTACTCTTCTCTTCCACCTTGAGTTCCAATTGATAGCACTTGTGGACAGTACTAGGACACAACAAGCTTAACTCTTCTTGGATATTCCACCACAAACCATTCAAGTACCTAGTAACCTTAATGCTTTTATCTTCTACCGCCTTTGATTTCAAACACAACTTTTGAAATTCTTCAGTGTAGCTTCTCACATATAGTTCTCTTTGTCTCAAATTTTGTCTCCTCTTGTGTAGTTGGATCTCATAGTCTTCAAGGATATAGGCTTCTCTCACCTTGGCTAGCATTCCTTTCCAAGTGGCAATTGGGTTATTTCCCTCCTTTTGTCTCTCCTCTTGGATGAACTTCCACCAAGTCAAGGTTGCCCCTCTCAATCTAGATTTGGCTAGCTTCCCCTTTTGGGCTTCACTAACTCCATCACATTCAAAGTGATTCTCTAACCCTTCAATCCACTCCATAACCACTTCAGGTTCCATTTTTTAACAAAAACGTGGCACTCCTTCTAGGGACTTACCCCCTAAGGCTTTGATGGCTCTAATGAAAGGTTATTCTAGCAAAATAGAATCTAGTTCAAGTGTGCCATCCTCCTCTACCACTTCTTTACCCTTTTCTTCATTGACTTTGATAGTCACCTTCTCAGTTTTGTCTTCTACTTCACCTAGTTTATTCTCCAACCGTTGCAGCTTTTCCTTGAGGAGCCTATTCTCTTCCTCTTGGTCTTCTACCCTTTTGGCCAACTCTATATTATTAACCTTACTGAAACTATTTTCACCCACTGACTCAATCTCTGACATAAACTAGTTCCTTCCCAAATCTTATTTTGCTCTGATGCCACTTTGATAGGGAGAATCTCACAAATGAGTTGCTATTTGGTTTTTTGGTTGGGATAAGGTGATGATGTGGGCTCCCTTGTTTATTCTATTCCCCACTCTCCTTGTGATTCAATCCCAACACTCAAATTCCTTGGAGATCTCTCTACCAATTGGATTGTTTTAGTTTCTCAACCAAGGTAGAACTCACATGAGTAAGTCCAACCACCAACATGTCTAATTCATTACCCTTCACTTGCAAGGGATTAGGAGGGGTATGAGATGGTTTTTCAACTCCTACCATGTAGTTTTGAAGTTTTCTTCCCTTCATTTCCCTATCACTTTCATGGTTCCTATAGTTTAGGCCTTGTAGCCCTATGAGCCCCTTTTAGCCCTCCTTACTCAGTTTTTGCTCTTTTGTTCTAAAAACATCCAAAGGACCCCCTAGAAGCCTTTGTGATATAGATACCCATTTGAACACTCTTAAATATTTTGGAGATGAGGTGGTATGACATGTCCATACAGGTACGACCCCCAAAATGGCACTTTTCAAGGGTTTAAGGTTTATGTGCTTTCAACAATGAAGTTTGTTGATCTCCACACTCTGTCAGACCTCCATACTCACAATGAAGCATTTTCCAACATCCAACTACAATTCCAATCACTTGGCACTATTATATTTGATCATCCCTGCAAGAAATAATGAAAATAGCAGTCATGCTCCTAGCTGGGCAATTTCAGAGCTTGCCTAGGTCATGATGGTAAATTGATCCAATGTAACTTCCAAGACACTACATTGAATATTTACACTATACATAGACTCCATTACTTGAATCCCAAAGGCCATTGAGAAACCACAATGGGAATTCAAGTTGGAGCCATTCTTAGGGCCTTAACCCCTTTACTCAGGCTAAGAGTAGTGAAAACAAGAAAGATTTCAAATGCACCAACTAAAACTACACAATGAAGGAGCATAAATACTTCTTAAGAAACACAATAATGAGTACTAGAGCTCCATGAAAGAATAGTATGGAAATCAATGCATTTAGTACGAACTGCAATAAAAAAATGGACAGCTCTTGTAAAAATTAGGAAATTGCTTGAAGTTGCTTATTGAGGAATTCAATTTTTTTATCTTCCAACTCCTCTACAATGTTTTGATATGCCTTAAATATTCCTACTCAATCAAAACCAACCACCAATCGGACCTCTAACTAGCAATTTGAGCATTTTGAAAAAATTGCTCACATTGTTACAAAATGTTGTCAAGCAAACATGACAACTATAGCGTCCTAAAATTGTGACACTTGCAATTTCGACTGCATTTGGGTCTTCATGATGGCGATGCAACACGGAACCTGAATGGAGACCCCGAAACTTGTTCATGACATCAAAAACTACATTTTTCAGCACCCTAGCCTGATCCTCCTTGCACCCTGCTGTCCCGGGAGGTGGGACCATGGCGCCCAGCGCCCTGGTCCTTCAGGACTAGGGTGCCCAGCGCCTTGGTCCCCCAGGACCATGGTGCCCAACGCCCTGGTCCCTGGCCCTATTTTGGGCCCGGTCTCTTGTTGGGCATCGGGTCTTTAAGTTTGCAATTCAGAAAATGATGCTTCTAGGTCGGCCTAAGGTCGAAAAAATCAGTCTCTCAACCCTAATTGACAAGTATATTTACTACTTTTCCTCTCCTAGAAAGGGAGGAAGGAAATAAGCAAGAACAAAAGGCGAAAGCGATATTCAAGCATTCAAGCATTCCTTCAAGTAATTGAGCATTCTAAGTCTCCATTCAAGGCTAAGTGTTGCATTCAAGACAAGGATTCAACCATTGAAGAGGAGATCACATACAACATACAGCATACTATGTACATTACACCTTCGCATGTAAGAATACAAACATTCTTACAACAAGGTATCAGTACTTGTTTACATTACAAACATTTACATTTACAGCATTCTCATTTCTTGGTTAATTCCAAAACCAGGGTTTGACCTAAAGGCAAACCCCTCATCCCTAACCCCCAATCGTCCTCTCTTTTCTCTGTGTAGGTTGTAGGTACGCAGCTGTAATTGAAGATCTGGAATCCTTGTGCAGAGACGAACAGATCCCCCTTCGTTTCGCGGATTTTTCGGAGGACCGTGTGCACGTCGGGCACCATCGTCCTGTCAACTTTCGCTCAAATTTGCAGAATGGTACCGTCTTGACATTTTACTGCTAATTCCAGGTCCGTAGCTTCATCCCATATCCCTATCTCTGTTTATGAGCGAATCTTTCCTACTTTACATGCATTCCTAGTTCAATCTTTCCATTTACATTTCTTTACAAAGAGGGTATCCTTGATGTCACAACCCTTGAAACTCATATAGAATCCAATCTTGCATTGTGTGGGATTGGATCTTGTGGGTTTCAACCCCTCTTTTGAATGTAAAGTCTCTCCTGAGTGAAAACCATCAGCCCTAGTGACTCTCCCTTCTCTCTCCTTGGAGTTGGGGAGGGGAGAACAACTAGGGTTTGATATTTCCGCTTTACATTTTGGTGAACCCGACGTGAACATCCTCATTCTGATTATTCATGGTTAGATCTGAAAAATTTGCTTCCCTAATTACATTTCCATGTTTGATCTTTTGCAAATTTTAGAGGCTAATTGCATAAAAACCCTAAAATTTTCTTTTACGTAATTAAACTTGTGAAATGTTTAATTGTTAATGCTTGTTTCAGATCTATCCTTCTATTGCAAATTGTCAATTCATATTTGTGCTTTAATTCTGAAAATTAAGTGGTTAAATGTCAAAACCCTAATTTTTAAGACCTTCTTGATTCAACCTTTGACTGATAATTTCACTGATCAAAACACTTCCAAATCGGCTGTAACTTTGGATTCCGCAATAAAATCACAACATCTTTCATCCCTGAAAATTTGGAAAAAAGTTGTGAGGACCGTGTGCACCCCGAGTGCTATCGTCCCCGACATTTTTTCCAAAATTTCGGGAGCTAGATCTTACTGTTATTTTCTGGTAAAATCTAGAATTTTGGCTGATTTTATCAATTTTAACACCTTCAAAAATAAAGTCAAAGTTGGTCTAGCGATTGCTTGGATTGAGGCTTCTGATCATTCAAAAACTGTTGAAATTGAAATTTGTATCAAAATTGTGTTTCTTACAGTCCTAAATCTGAAAAATGTGTTAGCATTCATTCGAAATTTCAGTGCTTTATTCAAATTTTTGCAGTTTGTGACTTTTGAAATTAAGTGTTTAATTGCAACAACTTTGATTTCCACTTTCAAATTCGAATTTTGCATGAAATCAAGTCAACTTTTAAATTTCAAAGCCTTCATTGCTTTTAGTATTCCCTCTAAAATCATAAAATTCAAAATTTCAGTTTCCCTCTCTTTTTCAAAATTCAAATTTTGCATTTTTTCAACAATCTTGGTAGGGTTCAATTTTGAGATTGCAACTTTAATTTGGCCTATCTACAGATTGTAAAATCACTCAATTTTTTCAGATTAGCTTTAAAATCATCATAACTTTCATCCCTGAAAATTTCAAAAAAAGTTGCGAGGACCGTGTGCACTCCGTTCGCCACGGTCCCGGACATTTTTTCCGAAATTTTGGGAGATTGTCCTAATTGCATTTAACAGCTTAAATCTAGGAGATTAGCTGATTTTATTAAAATTTGCTACCTCTAAAATTAAAAATCTTCTCTCTCTCTCTTTAGTGCATGAGTTTTACAACAATAAGCCCTACTTACACTATTCCCGTTAGACGAAGCCTTAGAATTAAGTCTTTCCAAGGTTTAATTACTGAGGAGATGGAACCTAATTTGAATGGCCTTTTTAACGAGGACATGGGTAATTCCTCTAATCCTCTTAATGATGAAGAATCTCTCCATGAGGTTTCTGTAGAACAACTTTCAAAATTGGATAACCAATTTGATGATTTTCGACAATGGATGTCTCACGAATACCCTGATAGTCAAGCTCTTTCATTAATTGAGGGTCTAAAACGTATGGTTCAAAGTGATAAGAATGGAATTGATATTTTGCGTGGTATTGCACACATTGTGGATTCGAATGTGATGCCTATGAAGAGTTGTGCCGAAACTTTAGGTTATACACAACCTCCTACTCAAGTTAATCATTCTATTCCTTTGACAACTCCTATTGCTAGTATACCTACTTTTACATCAAACATAATGACTACTTCAATACAAGACATTCCTCCTATGATCACTAGTCATGGGGGCAATCCTTCTTCTTCAATCAATCCTCTTCCTTCATTCAATCCAACTTCTTCATTCATTCCTTCAATGAGTGTTCCTATTATATCTCCACAAATAAACATGACACAAGGGGGCAATTCATTTAACAATTCCATTCCTCCTTGTAGTGTTCCTCCTTTCCAATCATCTCCTATGACTAACTATCATAGTGTCCCACCACCTTACTCTCAATCAATACCTTCTTTCAATAACATAACACCTCCATCACAATCTAACACGTCTAATATGAACTCTTCGACTGAAGTGACCATTAACAATCTTGCACAAACTGTCTCTTCTTTACAGCAACAAATTGCCTCTATGAATCAATCTAAGTTTAGTGTGCCAACATTTGATGTGGCGAGCCCACTTTCTCTTGACATTGTTTGAGCTATTCCCCCTAAACATGTTGAAATTCCGCATTTGGAGCTTTATAATGGTAAGGGTGATCCTCTAACACATGTTAAGACCTTTCAAACAATATGTACTGATTTTGCTTATGACCAAAGGTTGCTTGCAAAACTATTTACTAGAACATTAAGAGATAAAGCCCTACAATGGTATTGCTCATTGCCTTCCTATTCTATTACTTCTTTTGAACAACTTGCAAATGCTTTTATTCAACAATTTCAAAACAATGTAAGTCCTAAAGTTACTTTGATTGATTTAATGCATTGTAAACAAGGTGTTAAAGAAAAAGTGACTGATTTCATTGGTAGATATAAGCATTTGTATGCTCAAATTTATTTTCCAGTGCCTAACAATGATATTCAAAGAATCTTTATTTCTAATTTACAAAAAGATATTAGAGAAAAACTCTTGTTTTCTGAGTTTACTTCTTTCCAACAGTTGTGCGCAACTCTTCACAATTATCAACTGACTGTGAGTCAAATGGAACAAGCAAATCCTATGGCTCTGAGTGATAAGGGTGATAGTAGTCAACAACCATTTGGGAATTTTAAACCGAACATAGAGTCCATTAAATTCAATGAAAACATCATCAACAACAATGTGAATGTGGCATCAGGTGTGCCTCCTATTTCTAAGTTTTTCAAGAAAGAAAGAAAGTTCACTCCTTTGAATGAATCATTGCATAGTATTATGAATAAGTTATTGGAACAAAATGTGCTTACTCTTCCTCCTATAAAGAAAATAGATCCTGCAAAGATTAATTCACCCTATTTTGATAACAAATCTTTTTGTCAATTTCATCATCATCCTGGGCATGATACTGAAAAATGTTTTGCTTTAAAGGGTAAAATTCAATATTTGATTGATAATAATACTATCTCTGTTTCTGGTGTGAATGATAAAGGCAATACATCTGTAGCTCCTCCTAACCAAAATCTTCAGATTTTTACTGATCCATTACCTTCTCATACCTCTAATGCGATTGATACTACTGATTCCTCTGTCTCACCTGATGATCTTGTGTCCATGACTCCGAATGTGATTAACTTTGTAGAGCAGCATAAAATCCCTAAAGAACCTTCCATCACCTTTGATTCTAGTGAAACTATCAGGGCACCTGATGGTCCTTTATATATAGTTGCAAAAGTCAAGAATACACCTTGCCGTGGATTGCTTATTGATCCTTCTTGTATGGTTAATATCATTACTGAAGAATTTCTTTTTACTTTGTAATTGAATCAAGTGATCTATGATGAAACAAATGTGGTTGTGAAACTATTTGATGCATTTTCTTCTCTTGCAATTGGTTCTATTACATTACCTATTGAGGTCCATAACAAATCCCTTGATATGGACTTTGCTATTATTCCATCATCCAAACAATTTCATGTGAAGCTAGGCTATCCTTGGCTATCTTCCATGAAAGCTATTGCTTCTCCTATTCACAAGTGTTTGAAATTTCCCCATAATGGTGAAGTTGTTACTGTCAATCATAGTCTCTTTAAACTAGCTGAAAGAACTTCTAGCGCTCCTATTGATTATTTTTGGCCTAAACAATTCCAATCTCTTCCTTCTCGAAGTGATCATCTTTTCAAATCTTATCAAAGGTGGAAAAAAGATATGATCCTATCTCTAAGTGAACCTAGAACACCCAAACTTGATATTCCTATCATTCTTGAGAAGGAAGTTCTTCCTTTGAAAGATAAAACTAATGTCTTTCCTCAAGAAGATTCCCAACCCATCCCTATGGATGTGACTATGCCTATATCTAATAAACTTCCTAAAAGTAGACCTATACCTCCTCGTCATGATGGACTTGGTCTCCTTCCTAAACCGAATATTCCTCCTTTGTATGGAGCAGTTCCTCCTCCTTCCTCTTATGGAGAGAAGAGACCTTCCTCTTCTCCTATTGTTCAACCTAAGAGACCACAACCTAAACACCCAAGTGAAAAGGATGAGAATATTCCTCCTCCTCAATCTTCTCAACTTCCTACTAAGACTAGATGGAATCGTTCTGCACGTGAATGCTGACGAAAGCGTCGTCTTAGAGCTCAGGCAGCTGCTTTTCAAACTTTGCAATCCCCAAAAACACCTTCAGCTAGTATTATTCCATTTTCTCCTCAACCGACGATTGAGCCGAAATCTCCTAAACATAAGGTGCATGATGGTCTTGATCCGGTGCGAGTTAAAGATCCTATTTTTATAAATCTTGATGATGATACAGACGAAAATGTTATTCATGATGAAAATGTTACTCCTATTCATTCTGATAGTGAATATGAATATATTGATGTTGATAACCATTTATCTAACGAATTTTCTAAAGCACTTATCCTAAATCCTAGACAAGAACAACGTGGCTCGGAACATGAACATAGCCCTTGTTTGGATCTTGTGATAGCTCCATCTGCTGTGTTGGATGTTCCTCCTCTAGCGTGTTTCCTACCTTCCCAAAATATTGATCAGCAAGATCGGGGGGTAGATAACGTGCTAGACTAGTTCATTAGCATAGCAGATTCTCTCCTCCTCTCTTTTGTCACTTCTTCTATGTGTTATTCTCATTCTTCTATTTGTTGTCCTTAGTGTTGTCTACTTGAGGATGATGCAAAACATTGAGATCTCTTTTGGTCTCTCTCATGTTGACTCAAAAGACACATGTGTTCCCTTCTTCTAGGTGACCTTCCTTGATTGGGGAATGAAGAACAATTATGCATACATACATATGATATACATGAATTATCATACAGCATACTGACCCCGAGGAAAGCAAAGTCACCTTGTGCTTTGTGTTTTGTGTCTATTATCCTTGGGCTTATCTCACACTTGGGGGCTAAATCCTTGTGATAACGTGCTCCTTTCTCATTTCTTATATGTATCACTACCTTAAAGAAATCACCCCCGGTAAGGCATGTGCGATCGCTTTAACGTAGGGGGGCATACATCCCGTTCATATCTTTTCAAGATACTTGAAAATTTCTTGACAAATTTAGCTTTGCCTTGAAAATTTTTGATATCTTTCTTGCATGACTCATAGTGAGGGAACCTTACTACTGACAGAAATGGTTCTCCCTCGTGATCTTCCCTTTTACTTTGTCAATCGAAGTCGTAAGATCCTTAGTCCACTGGGGGCTTGGTGTATCTTGCCTCCTTGATGTGGTGAAATTTTTTCAATGTTGTTTCCTTGTACTTTACCGGAAGTATGAGCGTACGCTTATACTCCCGCTAAAGTGGCGGCTAAATATAGCGTCCTAAAATTGCGACACTTGCAATTTCGACTACATTTGGGTCTTCACGATGGCGATGCAACACGGAACCTGAATGGAGACCCCGAAACTTGTTCATGACATCAAAAACTGCATTTTTCAGCACCCTGGCCTGATCCTCCTTGCACCCTGCTATCCCGGGAGGTGGGACCATGGCACCCAGTGCCCTGGTCCTTTAGGACTAGGGCACCCAGTGCCCTGGACCCCCAGGACCATGGCGCCCAGCGCCCTGGTCCCTGGCCCTATTTTGGGCCCGGTCTCTTGTTGGGCATCAGGTCTTTAAGTTTGCAATTCAGAAAATGATGCTTCTAGGTCGGCCTAAGGTCAAAAAAATCATTCTCTCAACCCTAATTGACAAGTATATAAACTACTTTTCCTCTCCTAGAAAGGGAGGAAGGAAATAAGCAAGAACAAAAGGCGAAAGCGATATTCAAGCATTCAAGCATTCAAGCATTCCTTCAAGCAATTGAGCATTCTAAGTCTCCATTCAAGGCTAAGTGTTGCATTCAAGACAAGGATTCAACCATTGAAGAGGAGATCACATACAACATACAACATACTACATACATTACACCTTTGCATGTAAGAATACAAACATTCTTACAACAAGGTATCAGTACTTGTTTACATTACGAACATTTACATTTACAGCATTCTCATTTCTTGGTTAATTCCAAAACTGGGGTTTGACCTAAAGGCAAACCCCTCATCCCTAACCCCCCAATTGTCCTCTCTTTTTTGTGTGTAGGTTGCAGGTACGCAGCTGTAATTGAAGATCTGGAATCCTTGTGCAAAGATGAACAGATCCCCCTTCGTTTCGCGGATTTTTCGGAGGACGGTGTGCACGTCGGGCGCCATCGTCCTGTCAACTTTCACTCAAATTTGTAGAACGACACCGTCTCAACATTTTACTACTAATTCTAGGTCTGTAGCTTCATCCCATATCCCTATCTCTGTTTATGAGCGAATCTTTCCTACTTTACATGCATTCCTAGTTCAATCTTTCCATTTACATTTCTTTACAAAAGAGGGTATCATTGATGTCACAACCCTTGAAACTCATATAGAATCCAATCTTGCATTGCGTGGGATTCGATCTTGTGGGTTTCAACCCCTCTTTTGAATGTAAAGTCTCTCCTAAGTGAAAACCATCAGCCCTAGTGACTCTCCCTTCTCTCTCCTTGGAGTTGGGGAGGGGAGGACAACTAGGGTTCGATTTTTCCGCTTTACAACAACTTTTACTCCACAATGCATTTTTACAACTTTTGCATGTCTTCACACTCTTGAACCTGTAGGATGGTTTCCTACACCAAATAAATATTTTCAAAAGCCTTATGAGGCCTTACAAGGAGTTTCACAAAAAAATTCTATATGATGCCATTTGAGGCTTACTAAGGCACATTTGCCATAACTGAGTAAATAAGCTAAGACTAAAGACAATCAAACTACAAACAACCTCAAAACACACTTTTGGACTCTTCAATAGTCCTTTATTCAAAAATTGAGCCAATAAGGATCATTCACTCCAAAATTTGAAAGCTCCCTAAGAAACCTTATGAATAAACCTCAGGTGCTCCTACACCATGGAAGAACTAATAGATAGTCAAGCAGGATTGACTATTAGTCCAGAAGAAGCTGAGTTCGAGAGACAAGTATGCACATATGCACAAGTATGTCAACTTCAAAATACAAATGAATCTATTGAAATTAATCAAGAAGGAACTTGCAATGTTAAAGATGTGTGTGTTGATATAATCCATTCATTTGAGGGACAAACATCAGATGAAGAGTCACTTGAATGTGAACTACAAAATACCAATACTAATTTTGCTAGAACTAATTGGAAAACACTTGGGAGAGACTATCCTCAAGATCGTTCTATCTATGACATTGCCTACTCTATGCAAAATTATGACTATTATGTCATGAACCTTGAAGCACCTAACAATGACGATGACTATGACTTACCCCTTCTTCATTCAGAACTAATTGATTGGGATAACCTAGAAAACCCTAA
Source organism: Cryptomeria japonica (assembly GCF_030272615.1). Classification (NCBI taxonomy): domain Eukaryota; kingdom Viridiplantae; phylum Streptophyta; class Pinopsida; order Cupressales; family Cupressaceae; genus Cryptomeria; species Cryptomeria japonica. Next base: position 733,569,239 of record NC_081412.1, on the reverse strand, counting down.
ATTGGATGTCTTTTCCAATGACCATGACTTATTTGTGTATCTTAATGTTGTCGAACCCATTACACCTAAGATATCTTCCATCGCGGAATCAAGTAACATTTCTTACAGTTTAGAGAATGCCAAACTTTCCAATCACAAAATTGAAATGAAATAAGAAAAAAGACCTAGTGTTGAAAACCATTTCATGGCAACACTAGATCAATCAAGAGGAAAAATAAAGGACATATCTAATGGTGAAAACCTCTTTGAGGTGCCAAAAGATGGAAAATTTGACATCCTCCTTGCATATTTTCAAGAGAGATCTGCTATTTTAATAGAACCAGTAGAAGCAATAAACATTGGCACACCAAAGGATCCCAAGGTACTTCATCCTACTGCATCATTATCAGATGAAGAGAGGAAAGAATACATAGAATTCTTCAGAAAAAGACAAATAAATTTGGTTTGGTCCTATGTAGACATGTCAAGACTTAATCTAGATCTTATCATGCATCATCTCAACGTGGATCTAAAAGCAAAACCAATTAAACAAAAGCTAAGGAAGATGCATCCACACATCTCTCTCCTTGTAAAAGTTGAGCTAAAGAAACTATTGGATGTGGGTTTCATAAGACCCGTTGCCTATCCATAATGGGTTTCAAGCATTGTGTTGGTGTCAAAGCCAAATAAAAGCATAAGAGTTTGCACCAATTTTAGAGATTTGAACAAGGCATGTCCCAAAGATGATTTCCCACTACCCAACATTGATATAATTGTGTACTTATCAACATGACATGAGATGTTTTCATTAATGGATGGATTCTCAAGATACAATCAAATAAGAATTGCCCCTGAAGATCAAGAAAAGACAACATTCACTTGTGCATGGGGTACTTACCGCTGGAATGTTATGCCATTTGGGCTTAAGAATGCAGGAGCAACTTATCAGAGAGATATGACAACAATTTTTATGATATGATGCATACATTTATGGAAGATTATATAGATGATATCCTTGCAAAATTTCATACAAGGAAAGAACATTTGAACATTTTGGGCAAGATCTTTGATAGGTTTGAAAGATATCAGTTAAGATTAAATCCAGAGAAATATGCATTCGGAGTAACCTCTAGAAAACTTCTTGGGTACATTATATTAGCTCATGGAATTAAAGTGGATCCAGAAAAGGTCAAAGCTATCATGGAAATAGAGTCACCTAGGAACATAAGTCAATTGTGTTCTTTACAAGGAAGATTGCAATCAATCAAAAGATTTGTCTCTCAATTAGCAGATAGATGTCATCCATTCACTCATATTTTACATAAGAATGTTCCCTTCAAATGGGATCAGAAGTGTGAAGAGGCTTTTATGCAAATCAAATAATATCTCATGAATCCTCCAGTACTTGTATCACCAATCAAAGGGAAACCATTGTTACTTTACATCTCAGCGACAAATGTATCATTAGGAGCTCTTTTAGCATAGCATGATGAAGAAGGTAAATAAAGAGCAGTCTATTACATCAGTAGAACACTTGTCGGCTATGAATTGAACTATACATCAGTAGAGAAGACATGTCTAGTAGTTGTATTTGTAACTCAAAAACTGCGACATTATATGTTGACTCATTTTGTGAAACTGATAGCAAAGATAGACCCACTAAAGTATTTGTTAAACAAGTCAACTTTGATAGGAAGACTGACAAAATGAGTTATGGTACTAAGTGAGTTTGATATTGAATATGTTGATCAAAAAGCTATCAAAGGACAGGTCATTGTTGAACAATTAGCTAAAGCACCTTTACAAGATGGCATACCATTGCACATTGGATTTCCTGATGCAGACATTCTAACAATAAGTACAAAATTTTGGGAGTTGTACTTTGATGGTTCTTATACACAATATGGATCGAACACAAGAATTTTGTTCATCACACCTTAGGGACACACAATTCCAAAATCATATAGACTAAGGTTTCCATGTACAAACAATATTGCAGAATATGAAGCATTGACTATTGGTCTCAAAATGGCAATTGAATGGAATATCAAGGAATTACATGTATGTGGTGATTCACAGCTTATCACCAACCAAATAAATGATGATTATCAAACTAAGGATGACAAGCTAATGCCCTAGAAACAGTTGGTAGAAGAGTTTAAAGAACACTTTGAAGAAGTATCATTCACTCAAATCCCAAGAAATGAGAATAAAGCAGTAGATGCAATGGGTACAATAGCATCTCTCTTGTAGAATGAGGAGAATCAACAACATTACAAATTCCTAGTGGAAGATATCTTAACCCCTACCATTCAATCCTAGCATACCTACATGGTTTGCCATATATTCAGAACTAGTCAATCCTTATAAGGTTAAACTTATCAATACTTAAAAGAGAATATCCTTCCTCCTGACCTATCCCACAATCAGAGGAGAAATTTTATCCGCCAATCATCCTGCTATATTATTATTGTCGATACCTTATATAGGCGAGGTCTAAATAGCACTTTATTGAGATTTCTTGAACAAGAAGAATCTGAAAAATTTCTTAACGAAGTTCACACAGGTATTTGTGGCACACACTCAAGTGGATTAACACTAGCTAAGAAACTTTTTTGTATGGATTACTATTGACCTACTATGGAGTGAGATCCATTCACATATGCCGAGAAATGCAAACAATTATATATCCATGGGAATCTCATCCACGTACCAGTACAAGAATTGCATCCTATGGCAGGATCATGGCCATTTTCTCAATGGGGCCTTGATTTGGTAGGTAAGATAAATCCTTCATCCTCTAATGGACATAAGTTCATTCTGACTCCTATTGAATATGATCCGGTGGATATTTTCAGTGGAAATTGAAGTGTCTCATTTCTCTCCAGAATCTGCACCATTAGAAAGATCTTGGCGTCCTAATTCCAATGCAACTTGAACAAAGCAAAAAGGAGTCCGTTTGTGCAAGTTATGGCCAGTCAAACCTTGGGTCAAACTGGGATCAGGGGGTGTCCAAGAAGCGGAAAAAAATGACATCGTCAAAAGTTGTCAAAGTTGGCATCAAATCGAAGATCTTGTCGAGAGCTTTCCGATGACATTCGTTTCGTCAAAATCGGAGCTCGGACGTGAAAGTTATGATTGGTCAAAGTTGGGTTGACCAAGTTGACTAGGATTGACTGATGACGTCAGCATTATGATGTGAAAAAATGACGTGGCAGCCAATATCCAATCAATCTTGTCCACGTGGTGTATGTATGACATGGCATGAGGTTATTCCGTCCAGTCAAAAAATGACAGCAAAAACAATATGCCACGTGGTGCCACGTGGCACCTCATAGGCACGGTTTGTTTCAACAAAATTTGTTGGTGAGAAGATTCGAACCAACAACCTCACCATTACAGTTAGCCGCCTTTGCCGCTAGATCACAAGTTGTGTTTACCATACTTAGCGGGACACACTATTCTAAACAATAACCAACGCGCGACCATGTCATGGGGAGGTGGCCGGCGTGGGTAGAACCCCTAACCACACCGATGCGCTATGAATAGCGCTTAAGCTATATTTAGGTTATTTGTTATTTAACCTTTGAAAACCCGCCAAGCTTTAACAAACAAGGCTTAATATTAAATAGCTCCTAAACCATGAATGGTGGATATTAACAAAGGGGTTGTTTTAAACGAAATAAGCAGTCTTATTTTGAGGAAAGGGGATTTATTGTTTTGTTATATGGTTTAAGTCTAATTTTGGCTAAATTTATGTATAAAAAGGGGGTATTATGCCCTTTGAAAGGCATTCAAGTGATGAAGGGGAAAATCGTCACGTCCAGGGGGTGAAGTTTTGAATCAAAGGAATAGGGAGATTTTTCTAGGAGACTTTTGGAGCCATTTTTTGTACGACGGAGTAATGTTATGCTACCAAAGTGCTTCAAGGAAATGGTCTCGGTGCATTGTAATTGATTTCTAGAGATTAATCGGATCGGTCATACTCTATTGGAGCCAACTCGGAGACGTAGTCACGTTGTGGCGAACTCCGTAATCAAACTTTGTTTGCACCTTCTATCTTCTCTCCCTCGATTCTGTTTATTTCACCTTAAGTTTTGATGCATAATTTCATTTATGTATAAATGTATTAAGTCTTCCACTAAATTGTGTTTTTAATTAAGCATTCAATACTGCAATTAGTCTAGATCCATTTATAGATCAGAATATTTCACTAAATGGATTGAAGCAATACCTTTGACAAAAGTGGTAAGAAAGCAAATATCATTATTCATCTTGAATTATATAATTTGTCACTATGGAGTTCCTATGACCATTATCACTAATACTGGATGACCATTTAAGAATCAAGATGTGAAGGAACTATGTGAGCGATTCCATATCCAACATAGGTTTTCTACACCATATTATCCATAAGCAAATGGTCAAGCTGAGGCATCAAACAAGATTGTTGGCATTTTTAGATTGTTGGCATTTTGCATATAGATTGCATTAATGATATGTTGTCATTGATGTCAATTGAACCGGTGAATGATATTCATGATATTGTTGATGTTATTGTTGTTATTGCTATTGTCTTGTAACTGATATGATAAACTTTAAGGAAGATGTTGTAAACCGGTATATGGTAGTTTGTAAGATGAATTGGTGTAAAGGGTTAAACCTTTCTATGTTTTCTAACCGGTAAACCCTACCATTTGTTTTCTGTTAAACCCTAATCGATCAAGTTTGTTGGTTTAAGATCTAATGTTGAGCGGTAATGATGGAGACACATGTAATCATTGTATGAGGATTAGTTCAGATTGATTTGGTGCATTTATTATCTTGGAAAGGAGCAAAGTGGATTGTATCTAATGCATAACACGTGATGAGTTACAAAGTCCGATGAAGCGGTGATCATGGAGTGGTTGGAATTTTATTGAAGAATGTGAAGAGATTGTTATGTGTATGCGGGAAAAGCGGGTCGATAGAACTCAAAATGCAAAAAAGGGAGCTCTAGGGAGCCTTGCTCACACACCCACAGGACTTCTTGGTGCAAGCTATGGAGTTATGAAGCATAACTCAGCTTCCCAAGGATGGTTCCATGGTTCTCTATCTTGCACGGTCCCTCAAACCAACGCTTTTGCTCTCAGATCACTAAGTAAAATGGTTTAGGGATGACAAATGCAAGAATGAGGGATTCTTTTGTTGATTTTAATATGAGATGCATCCTAAGCTATGCATGATTCTAGAAATGCAATAAACTAATTATAAGATGACAAGGTTAGTAAACAAACTATCCTAGCATGCTATATTAGTTAATGATTTAAGCTAATGATAATAGAAATACTCTAAAATGCATATTAAATTAATTTCTATTTTAAAGAGAGGCTAAATGATGAGCATATATGAAATGAAAGCTTGAATGTATTTGAGCATAAGTATGATACTACAAACTTGGATGATCAAAATGGAGGGATGAGAGCTCTATTTATAGCAAAAATAGGGCAATGGATGGCTAGGATTGAAAGATTCAATCAAGGGTTGAGTTTGAAAGTTGGGAATCCATGTTTGCAATTGGCACCACTGAAATGGTGACAAATGTCAACATAGAGTTGGTTTGAGAGAAGGGGTTGGAGACATTAAATGCATGAGAAGACCTCATAGTTATCTAGAGGGTAAGGGTCAAGCTTAAGTTAAGGTTACTCATTGGATTAAGTTTTAATCAAAGGATAAACTCTTGTGCAAATGATTAAGGGATAACCATGGTCAAAGTAATGAACGCTTGATGAGACCCTTGGGTTGGATGGAGGTTAAGTTAGGAAAAAAGTCTCTAACCATGTAAGAGGGTTGAGTTAACCATTAATGGTTTGTAAGAGAAAGTTGTTGGAGACTTGGAGCCTTTAATGGTTATTGAAGACTTTGAGGGTTTGAGAGGTGACTTCCCTTTGTTTAGGGATGTGACAAAGTTTAGAAGATGGGTTAGGTTAATTTAGAAGTGATTAGAAGAGTCTAGAAGGGGGGTTAGGAATAGGGTTTAGGAAACAAGTGGGAGATGTAGGATTTTGCAAGTGGATGGAGGGATAATAGGATTTTAATTGAATAAAATGAATTTCTTTCAATTTGGTTGTAATTGGGGAAATCAAATAAATTAGATTTATTCAATTTAGGATAAACTATTTAATTAAATTTTAATTTAATTAAAAGTGGATTAGGGGGATTTAATTGAATAAAATGATTTATTCATTAAATGGTAAAAAGAAATCTAGTGAATTTAATTTAAATAAATTGAGTAATTTACTTAATTAAATAGAGGAATGCAGGTAATTTAATTAAATAGAGAAATAAACATAAGATATTCATTTAGGAATATGGTCATTTTTATACGTCTACATTTTGCCCCTCTTTGAAGTGACGTGTGTGCACATGTTATTTCAAAGAAAGTGATGTGTTATCGTGATTTATGATCAAATGAAATTTTTATGTTGCTTTTATGATTTTCAAGTCGTGCCCCAGATTTGATTTGATGTGCGATGCCCCAGATTTGATATTTGATGGTGATGCCCCCTCGGGAGATGAATCAATATTTGAAATTTTTTTATTTGATTTGGTGATTCGTGTTTGGTGTGTATGATTTTGTCTATGTGAAATGTTTAAATTGATTCATCTCCTAATAATTTACATGTTTTAGGGTATAAGTGAGACCGCGAGAAAATTACATGCCCATTTCTCTAACCCTAATTTCATTTTTCTCCTATAAAAGGAGAAAAGTGCTTTGATTTGATTCATTTGTGCATTGTTGACTTTGGAGAAAGAGATTTTGGAGAGAATTCAAAATGCCACTTCCGTATTCCAGGCATCGTTTTGAGCGCGTTCGGAGGTACTGGAGACCTACCGCATATGGACCACCAGTAAGTCAATGCTTTTGACCCTTTTTTGATTTTTTATGTTGTCATTTTTGGTCAGTTTTTTATTTTTGAAATCCGGTTTCATCGGTTTAGCGCGTAAAAGTCATAATTTAGTGCATACGATAATTTAGGTAGCGCATAGCATTTGAAGTTAGGGCTGCGTTTGAAACAAAAAGTGTAGCGCATAAAAGTTCTAAGTTAGTGCATGGCGGTAGAGTAGTGCATGTTGAACATAGGGTAGCGCATCAGGTCAACAAGTTAGCGCTTGAGTTAGACCTAGCGCATAGGGGTCACAGAGGTTCGCATGGGTAAGGGGTTTTAGCGCGTAAGTTAGACCTAGCGCATAGGGTCAAATAGGTAGCACCAACAAGGTATAGGTTAGCACATAAATAGGTTTTAGCGCATAGGGTAGGTTGGGTGGGGCATTGGGGAAAAAGGATAGCACGTAGAGGCAGTCTAGCGCATAGGGTGAATAGATTAGCGCGTGGGGAAAATAGCTTAGTGCATGGATGTATTCTAGCACGGGGAGAATCTGTTTTAGCACATCAGGAAAAAATTTGTGAGATGGGGAGATTTGTGAATGAGAAAAATCGATAGGATAAAGCCAGTTTTGTCAGGATAGGTGTAATTGGTGCGTTGTTGTGTTTTGTTGTCATGGTTTTTATTGATTTGTCCAATATGAGTGTTGATATAACTTGTTTTGATTTGCGATATTTCAAGTTATGCATAGATATTAATGTGTTGTTTTGATTAAAGCATGATTTGTTTTTGCACTTTGTTTCAAGTTCAATGTGTGAAGCCCGATTTGTGTTACAAGCTGATATGGGTTGGAAACTGAAGTTGTTTTACAAGCTGATATAGGTGGGAAAGTTGAGTTGTTTTACAAGTTTATGTGATTTGGGGACTTGAGTTGTTTTACAAGTTTTGATATGGTTTTTGATAACTTGAGTTGTGTTACAAGCTGATATGAAGTGATAGGATGTTGAACTTGATGTAGATGAGCAAATTGTTTCATGTTGTTGATGTGATTTTGATTTTGATATCTTTGTTTTGATTTGGAAACTGATATTGGACTTGTTTTGCTGGTTGATAGGAGTGATTGGGCAAAGTTCAGTCGCATGAGTGATTTCCTAGGCCTTGGACTTTGATACCACAGTTGACACAGGCCGACCTGGACATTATTGAGAGATGCAGTCTTACATCCCTGTTGGATATGCCTCGATTCACTATGAATCGGGGGTTACTTACAGCGCTCATAGAGAGGTGGCATAGCGACACGAACACCTTCCACTTTGCCATGGGTGAGATGGCAATCACGCCAGAGGACTGTTACAGGATTCTGCACATACTAGTAGTAGGTTCACTACTACCTTATGAGCAGTCAGAGGAGGGCGGTACAGAGACACTTCACCACATATTCCATGATGAGACAGTATGTGGATATGAGATCCCTTAGTAGGAGTTCCTAGACTTGGATTATGCACCACTTCCATCAATACTGACAGGGTTTATAGGTGGCTTTCTATGTCCCGACCGCAGGTCGAAGGGACTATCTGTGGGATGGGGGCTGGTTTTAGAGGACATGGTTACATAGGGCTGTAGGTTCGCGTGGGGATCGGCTATGCTAGCCCATCTGTACAGGGACTTGCACGAGGTGGTATACCTTGGTTATAGCAATTTGTCAGCTGGCATGACGCTCCTTCAGGTATGGTGTTGGGAGCACATTCTGACAGCTAGGCCATTAGCAGACAGAGATAGGCCCGTTGGACGTGCCTATGCCTATGGTTACAAGGGTCTAGTTGTCCAGCGGAAGCTGGGCAAACTAGAGCATTGGAGGAGAGTGTTGGATGACATTGATACGGTCACTTGGCGACCGTATACAGGGTGTGAGGTATGGGCAGAGGATGGGCTGGAGATGCCCTATGTTTTCATGACGAGATACCTGATCAAGAGGACCCCATTCGTGATCGAGAGATTTGAGGTCACCAGAGTTTTGCGACAGTTTGGTCGACAACAGGGTATACCTCATGGGGCCTATTTGTATGCACGCCAAAGGCAAGACATACCAGATTGGGGTCCGACTATTGATAGTGCAGCGGTGGTAGAGGAGTTTGTTAGCCTAGCGGGCCAAATATGGGATTATGCCTCAGAGATTTTGGATGCGGGCATGACAGACAAGTTTGCCAGATTGTTCGCCGCATGGCAGTGGCGAGGATATCAGATCCAGAGGAGATGCGGTCGTCATTTGATGATGATGATGATGACGAGTGAGGTGGAGATGATGAGGATGATGGAGATGCTAGAGGAGAATGATGAGGGAGAGGAGATCGGGGGAGGAGAGGAGATAGAGGGTTGGAGAGAGTAGTTAGACGGGCGGTGATGGACAGAGGGAGAGGCGGGTTGGCCATTGGAGCAGGTGGAGAGGGGAGGGTGGGGGAGGTTCTAGCTACAGTGGGGGGGACTGATGAGGTGACATGGCCAGCTCAGAGGAGAAGGACGGATGTGCTCCTGCCTCCAGCACCAAGGATAGGTAGAGGGAGAGGGGATACCCCTGCACAGGTACCCCTACGAGTCTAGATCCCCACTCATGTTGAGGATGCACAGATTAGGACCCTACAGGTGATGGTACAGCAGCAGATTGCGCAGTTGACCACTGAGCGAAACACAGAGATAGAGCAGCAGGTTCAAGCGGAGGAGCTTGCAGCGAGCGTGCAGAGGGCAGCAGCGGGTGGTCCGATGAGAGACACCCCGAGAGAGCTATCTTTGAGAGCTTAGGAGGCAGAGTACTACCGTCATCACTATGAGGCTGCGGTACCCAGGGATCGCCGAGTACAAAGCTTTACACAGTCGAGATCTAATTGATCTCGAGATATTAGGTCGCGGTTCGAGAGCCAAGGTGTGAGGGGACTTCTAGAGCTAGACCATCTTCATCAGGGGATAGCCATACTTGAGAGATGTTGTCTCTATTGTATTTTTGATCATTGTATTTTTTGTACTGGGCACAGATATGATAGATTTTGTACATTTTGATCATTTTTGAGATATATATATATGGCATCATTGTCTTTGATCATGTGGTGTGTTACATGGATGTATGTGCTATGCGTTCATTTCTTTACTTTATGATGATGCAATGCTTAAATATATGATATAATGTATGATGCAGGATGTATGCTTTGATATGCTGTGAGATGTATGGTAATGATATGTAACTGATTGTATGCAACTATGTTAAAATGATATGCAAATATGTTAAAATGATATGCAACTAATTGTTTTTCGAGCATCCTCATTCTGTATTTGCCATCCTGATATAACCATATGTTATTTGCTTTCGAGATAAGTGTCATCATTGAGTTTTGGTTTGATTTTGGGATATGTTGAAAATTTATACAAGCATAATGGTATAATTGAACCATAATGACCTGAGAAAAATTTACATGATGTTTGATTTTGCAAGATAGCACAAGCGTCAAGGTATAATTGAACCAGGACGACCAGAGTGTTGATTGTGTATAAACAGACAAGATTAAACCATTGGTATGCATGAAGTGGAATCATGTCTTCAGTGATATTCAATGTATCATGTCTCGAGGCAAGTATTCACACAGTACAAGTGATCGGGTCCCAGACAGAAGACTAAGAAAATATTGGAGGTTCCTTATGATCTCTAGCTTTGAAGCATTTAATGAGAAAAGGGAGAGAATCCAATAATTTAAAAAGTTCAAAATGCAAAAATAGTCAAGATTTTATGCGATAATGCAACATTTAGTACTTCAAAAAATCATCCATTCTTGGTATTTCTGTGTTTCTTTGTTTTTGTTTTGCGATGAAGTGTAGTTTTGGTTGTTTAGATGTAATGTTTCTGAGTTTTGCAAATAGTTTTGATGTCTTGAATGTGTTGCAAGTTTTGACAATTTATTGCCCCTAGCTGAGTGTGCCTCTTGATGTGAATATGTACAGTGATTTCCAAGCCATGGTGGAATGTGGATATATATGGATAAACCAGGATAGTGACTATGCTAAGTATGTCCTGAATGGATATTTGCTAAGTGTCGGGCGATGGCCGATAGTGTTTGAGGGATATGGATAAAATGGTATGGATATAGATAGAAGAGTCATCCTCTCACAATAGCGCCTGTTACCAGGTTTTCACCAGTTGCTTTTATTGTACCTTGTGTTTTGCTTTTTTTGGATTTTTTTGGCTTTTTCCATGCATTAGACGACTCAAGTGTAGTCCTTCTTCAGATGGATGTTGTTAGTTGGTTCATCAAGCACATCTCCTTCTAAAGTTGTTAGCTAATAGGCACCTAATCCATAGACTGATATGATGACATAGGGACCCAACTAGTTAGGTTCAAACTTCCCTTTCTTTTCTCGATCTTGCTGATTTCTTGGATTTTCTTTGAGGACTAGGTCACCAACTTTGAAGTTGTGGGGGATGACCTTGTGATTATAGCTCCTGCACATTCATTGTTGATATGCTTTGAGATGAGTGTAAGCATGTTGACGTCTTTCATCTAACAGTTCCAGTTCCAGTTCTTGCAGTCAGTTAACTCGATACTCTTCATCTGGGATTAAACCTTTCAAAGAGACTCGGAGAGATGGGATTTCTACCTCCAAAGGCAAAATGGCTTCTGATCCATATACCAATGAGTATGGTGTTGCTCCTATAGGTGTGCAGATGTTGGTTCTATATGCCCAAAGTGTTGGATTAAGTTGTACGTGACAATTTTTGCCTGCATCATTCACTGTTTTCTTTAAGATTTTTAGTATTGTCTTGTTAGATGCTTCTGCTTGACCATTTCCCTGTGGGCAGTATGGTGTAGAGAACCGATGTTGGATTTTGAATTTTTCACATAGTTCTTGTACATCTTGGTTTTTGAAAGGTCGGCCATTATCCATGATGATTGAACTTGGAATACCATATCTGCAGATCAGATAATTTAGGATAAAAGAGGCAATTTGTTTTCCAATTACTGTGGTCATGGGAATTGCTTCTATCCATTTGGTAAAGTATTCTATTGCAGTTATAATGAAATTGTGTCCATTGGAAGATGAAGGATGAATTTTGCCAACTAAGTCTAGTCCCCACTGACAAAAGGGCCAAGATGTTGTAAATGGTTGTAGTTCCTATGCTAGTGTATGTATCAGATTACCATGGATCTAGCATTTAGGACACTTTTTTGCAAAGTGATAAGAGTCCTTTTACATTGTCAGCCAGTAATATCCCATTCTCAGAAGTTTTTTAGCAAGAGTAGTACCACTTGAATGTGTGCCACAAATACCTTCAAGAAGCTCATGTAAAGCGGAGTCAGATTCATTACGATCAAGGCAATGATGAAGAGTACCATCTAGACCTCGACAGTATAAAGTATCAGCAGTGAGGGTATAATGGGCGGCTTGTCGGATAAAATTACGTTTCTGGTTACGAGATTGGTCAATTTGTAAGATATTGTTCTTAAGTTAGTCGTATATTGGTCCATATAACGGAGAATCTGAACCAGTCAAAGCATAGATAACATGGGATTCAAAGTGGTCATAAGCTGGGGAGAACAGTTGCTCTACCAGGAACTTGTAACAACTTTGTTGCTCTAGAATTTGTAGTAATGAAGCAATAGTAGCCATTGCATCAGCTGCTTTGTTGTTCAACCTTGGTATTCTCTCGAAGGTGATGTGCACAAAATACTGTTTGAAGTCATCCACCATTCATTTGTAGGGTAGCAGCTTGTCATCCTTTGTCTGAAAGTCGTTGTTGATTTGATTGATGACTAGTTGTGAGTCGTCGTAGACCTTTAACTCTATGATTTTCCATTCGACGGCCATTTTGATGCCTATAACCAATGCCTCATATTCAACCACATTATTTGTGCATGGGAACATAAGCCTATATGATCTTGGTATAGTGTGTCCTTCAAGAGTGATGAATAGAATGCCAGCACCTGAACCATTTTGGGTGTAGGATCCATCAAAGTATAGAGTCCATTGTTTGGTAGAAAGAGCAAGAACGTCCCTGTCCGAAAATTCAATCGCCATAGTTTTCTTTCCTAGTAGCAGTGCTTCGGCTAGTTGATCTGCAATTGCTTGTCCTTTGATGGCTCTTCTTTCTATGTATTGGATGTCGAATTCACTGAGAATCATGACCCATTTAGCCAATCATCTAGTAAGAGCTGCTTTGCCGAGTAGATATTTGAGAGGATCAATTTTTGCCACTAGCTTAATTGTGTGTGCTAGCATATAATGTCAGAACTTCTGAGATGCGAAGACCACTGTTAGGAAAGCCTTTTCAATGAATGTATAGTTGAGTTCATAGCCATTCAATGTCCTACTGATGTAGTAGATGGCTCGTTCCTTTCCTTGTTGATCTTCTTGTGCCAATAGTGCCCCTAGCGATATATCTATTGTTGAGATGTATAGGATAAGTGGCTTTCCTGCAACTGGTGGTACTAGAACTGGTGGATTCATCAGGTACTGTTTGATTTGATAAAAAGATTCTGCACACTTGGTCTCCCATCTGAATGGCACATTTTTGAGTAGTAAATGATTGAATGGTAGACTTTTATCTGCTAGTTGAGCAATGAATTGTCTGATTGATTGAAGTTGACTGATATTCTTGGGTGGTGACATCTCCATAATGGCTTGTACCTTTGTTGGATCTATTTCAATACCTTTAGCTGAGACTATGTAGCCTAGTAACTTGCCTAATGTAACCCCGAAGACACACTTCTTAGGGTTGAGCCTGACTTGGAATTTCTCCAATCAATCAAAAATCTTTTCTAGGATGCCGAGATGTTCTGCTCTAGTGAAGGATTTAGCTAGTAAATCATCCACGTAATCTTCCATAAATGTGTGCATCATGTCATGAAAGATTGTAGTCATTTCTCTTTGATAAGTATCCCCTGCATTCTTTAAGCCAAAAGGCATAACATTCCAATAGTACGTTCCCCAAGGACAGGTGAACACGGTTTTATCTTGATCTTCCGGGGTTATTTTGATTTGATTATACCCTGAGAAACCGTCCATTAGTGAGAGCATTGCATGGCCCGCTGTGAGGTCTACAATTATGTCGATACTGGGCAGAGGAAAGTCGTCTTTTGGACAAGCTTTGTTGAGATCTCAAAAATCAGTGCAGATTCTGATACTGCCATCTGGTTTTGATACCGGTACTATATTGGAAATCCATTCTGCATAGTCAATGGGTCGGATGAATCTGACATCTAATAGTTTCTTCAGTTCAGTTTTGACCATGAGTGCCACATGTGGATTCATCTTTCGTAGCTTTTGTTTGACTAGTTTAACTCCTGGAGAGATGGACAAGTGATGCATGATTAAGTGTGGATCTACTCTAGGCATATCGGCATATGACCAAGCAAAGTTAATTTGTTGTTCTTTAAAGAAAATGATAAATGTTGATTGTTCCTCCTCTATCAGAGATTCTACAAGGTGTATGTTTCTGACTGCTTCTGTGGTACCAATGCTGATTGATTGAGTGGGCTCAATCAATATGGGTGATCGCTCATGAAAGTGCTCAGGAAGAGTGTCAACTCTCCCATCTTTAAGTGCCTTAAAAAGGTTTTCACCCTTAGATGCATCCTTTATTTTTACTTTTTTGTGATCTTGAGCTGCCATTGACTGGTTTTCAGCATCAAATCTTTTACTTGGTTCATTTTTGTGACTGAGAGACTTGGCACTCCCTGATTGGCAGACATTGTTACTTTGTTCACTGGTAGAGCTTGTTTCTGGGTTAATGGTACATAGGTAGTGGATAATAGATTCATCATCTGGGAAAATTCGTATATCATGGATTTCAGGTTCATCCCAGTCTATGAGGTTAGGAAAGACAAGTGGTAAGGAATCGTTTGGTGGATTAAGTTCTACTACTATAAGTGTTAAGACAGAGGTTTCATCATGATTGTTCTTTGTTTTAAAGAAGTCCAAGATTTCGTCGAGGTCTTCGATGGTATGATCTTCTATATAGACTTGTTCATAATGTTTCTGTTCACTTTCCTTGGCATCATAGATGTTTTGTGGTCCAAATTCAAGAGGTCTATCTTCTACGTTATGCTCTTTCTGAGAAAGGGGTATGGTGTCAGTGTTATTAGGGATATCTGTAGTAGCATTTGAGCAAGTACCCCATTCATATTCATTGGAATTAGTCTCGGAGGCATCATCCCAGATTCTATCAATGTTGTAAACTGGTATGTTGTATGGTGAAAACAAATCTTTGATAATGGATACCATTTTGATAGTTTTTTTTGATTTGATGTTAGATCCTGCTTCTACTTTCTGTATTTTTTCATAGACTGTGCCTCCTTAGGGAGAAATAACGGTATCCTGAGATGATTTTATTTGTTCTTGAAATAGTGGATTTTGAATATGAGCTACTACTGCAGATATGGCCTTCTTGTGGCTTAGAAGCTTTTCCTGATGTAACTTTTGTTCTTGACGTTCTCGTGCCTTGGGGATTGTTTCTGCTGACTCAAATAGTGCTTCGTGCCAGGATTCTTCTTTTTATTTCCTCTTTACTTTCCATTCAGGGTTTTGCAGTGATGCGTGGCGGCTTTCATAATAGGAAAGTGAGCTTACAACCCAATCCTGTTTTGTCTCTACTGGGCTATGAAGGAAGATCTATGGGTTCAGTGACTCCTTCTTTGCGTTTCCCAATAGGTCCTTTACCATCATATCCCATTTGCTGCATGATTAAGTATCCTTTTCCATATAGGTGTGTTGGTAGAACAATATCCAGAGGAGCTACTCTGTTATCTTCTTCCTCATCTTTGTATAACCAGCTAAGAATATCCTTATCTTCTGATTCATGTGCTAGAGTGCCCAATTGGATGAAGGTACCATCAAATTTGGTGATGGGATGAGTGACCAGATGTGTTGATGTAGTAGGCAATCCATGAGATCTGGGTGATATTGGTAATTTGGCAAGACACAGGGGCTCCAAAGAGTACTCTCCCATACCTTAGTCTTTGATTTGCACTTGCTACTTGAAATTCCCAGATAATGAGTTGGACTTTGCTGTTTGTAGATCTGATGTTGAAGATCATTGCTTTTCTCTATTATGAGGAACTAAACTATCCTGGGCTGCCCCCAGTGCATTGCAATGTTGAAATGGATTGTGATCAGTAGATATGGAGATTTCTTGTCCTTCATAACGAAATTTGACACACTGGTGATATGTAGAAGGCACTGCTTGCATCTCATGTATCTAGGGTCGCCCCAACAAAATATTGTAGGTGAGATCTATGTCTAAGACCTGGCACATAATATCCTTTTGCAATAGTCCCACTTGAATGGGTAACATCATGGTTCCTTTAGAGGACCTTTCCTCATCATCATATGCCTTTATGGTAATCTTCTTACAGGGATCAATAGACTCTTCTGAGAAGCCTAATGCATGGATAAGCTTTAAAGTACATATATTAAATCCAGCTCCTCCATCTATTAAGACTCTTTTTACTCGGTGTTTGTAAACAATGACTTCGATATGGAGAGGACTGTTATGCGGATGACTCAAGGAAGCATTGTCATGCTCTGAGAAGGTGAGGTTATGAGGTCCTATCATATGGGCGACCATGGCTTGAAATCTGTCCATATCCAGATTTTGAGGTACATTGGTTTCCAATAGCACTTGTTCCAATATGTCTTTGTGTTTCGGTGATAGTTTCAACAATTCTAGTATAGATATCTGAGCTGGTGTTTTGCGTAGTTGGCTAACTAGGTCATATTGGATTTTTGGTGTAGTAGTTGTAGGTGCAGTATGTCCTTTTAAGACATATTTTTTAGTTCGGGTTGTCACATTAACAGATTCATGATCACATTGATCTCGGATGGTGATGACATTTACTTGATGACCTTCAACTGATATGTGATTTATGGTGTTGTTGTACATATGGTTGATACGAGCTCCGCGTGTATCGTTCGAGGTTGAAGCTCCATCTTTGTTGTAATTTGGAAGAGGATTTTTAAAGGCTCCGTGATCACCATTTGTTTTGAGACCATCCACCGTTAAGTCACCTTGATCAATCATATCTTGCACAATGTTTTTCAATCTCATGCAATCATTCGTTCGATGACCCTTGTTATGATGGAAATCACAATAGTGTGAATCATTCCACCAAGGTGGTTTGATTTGGGGTTCATAGTTGCTGATTGCAAGCAAGGAGAGAATTTTGTTTGCCAGAAGTTCTCTGAATGCTGATTCTAGTGATTGCCCCAGTGGTGTGAAGACACACTTTTGGAAATTGTTTGTGTTGTCGCGTGAATGGTTATTAGGTTCTAGATTCATGTTTTTGCTTTGAGTATCGTTGGTGTTGTTTGGGTTGAGTTGTCCTTTATTGGCGTTTGGTGCATATGTGTTAGTATTTGGATTAGCATTTTTAGGATTTTTCATGGCTTGAGGATTTCCGGATAATGCAAGCACTGGTTGCTTAGATTTGGGATCATTCATTTCATTGTTGCCTTCGTTTTTGTTTTGAGTCCAGAATTGAGATTTGTCTAAGTTGTTGTTCTTTTGGTTGTTGTAATTTGATGAGTTTGTTCCTTCCTTGAAGAATTTGAGTGTTCCCTTTTTGACATAGGCTTCCTCTACTTGAATGTCGTTTTCAATCAATTTAGCGAAAGACGGTATGCATTGGAGTTTGAGCCTGTAACTCATTTCACTATTCAAGTTGTCGATGAAGATCTCCATTTTCTCCTTTTAAGGAATATCTCAAGGATATTGTGATACCATACACCGCCAACATTGAAGGAATATCATGAATGTTTTGTTGTTCTTTTTTTTGGTGTTGCAAACGTCTAGCATGGTTATGGTGTGTTGGATGTTATAGGAGTATTGTGTTATGAACTTGTTAACCAATTCATCAAACGATCTAACAGGTGGTGTAATTTTGGATAACCATTCCATTGTTTTCCCTCCCAAGCTTCTTGGGAATAACCTCATCAGATAGGTGTCATCATGAGCAAACTCAAGACTCATGGTACAGAACTCTCTGACATGATCACGGGGATCACTTTTTCCATAGTATTTGTCAAATTTAGGCACATCTGAGTTTGGAGGAAAAGGGATCATGTGCAATCTCCTATCAAAAGGATAAGGATAGATTTCTTTTAAAGAGTGTCGTACTGTTGTCCCTTCTTGCATGTCTTGCATTTGCCTTTATAACATTTTCATTTGTTGAGTAAGGGCAGCCAAAGGTACATTGTTTTTCCGAGGGAAAGGTTCTTCCCTTGTATTGATCCTGGGTTGAAACGGTGTTTGGAACGGTATATTTTGCTCAGGAAGGTATTGTCTTGGTGTATTTTGCTCTGGTATGTCTTGATCCGGGATGTTTTGTTCAGGGTCACGTGCTTCCTTTTCTCGTTGTCATTCTTGATATTCGTACTGCTGAGGTTGTGTCCTAAACACGTCTGCGTCAAGGTTGTCAGGGAGTTTTACTCCTTTACTTGTGAGCATGAGCAAATATTTTTCTTTGTCATTTTCCATAAGCCTTTCTACAAGCTTTTGGAATGAAGCATTTTACTGACATTCCTGAAGAAGCGCTTCAAAAATTTCAGTCTCCTCTAGGTGTGGACCTTCAACAGGATTTGACAACCTTCGATTCATACTAGACTCTGCGTGTGTCTTGCTTTGTTGGTTTGTTTGAGAGCGAGTAACAGGCATTTTAGTAGAAACTTTCAGTGACGAAGGGGACTAAATCCTTGTTGATATGTTTCTCGAGGGCGGGTGGTTCTAGTCGAGGTGTGTTATAAGTGATACACTCTTCGGGCAAGAATGCCGAATTGATCTTTCCTCCGCGGTTTATGATTTGATTAAAAGCGAACTTTTGACAATATGCTCTTGTTTTTAAAGGCTCTTTGTCTAATTCATTGGATTTGTTTTGGATATAACGTTTGATGTGATGAAGGAATACCCGATGAGATTTGAAGAGTTGATGATTGTGTAAAGCGGAAAATCGCAATCGAACCCTAGTTGCTCTCCCCTCTTCCAACTCCAAGGAGAGAGAAGGGAGATTCACTAGGGTTGATGGTTTTCACTTAGGGGAGAGACTTTACATTCAAAAGAGGCGTTGAAACCCACAAGATCCAATCCCACGCAATGCAAGATTGGATCCTAAATGAGTTTCAAGGTTATGACAGCAAGGCTACCCTCTTTTGTAAAGAATGTGCATAGAGGAATTAAGCTAAGAATGCATAGAAAGTGAGAAAGATTCACTTATAAACTGAGATAGGAATACAGTATGAAGCTGCGGACTTGGAATTAGCAGTAAAATGTCGATACGGCGCTGTCCTGCAAATTTGAGCGAAAGTTGTTAGGACGATGGCGCCCGGCGCCACGGTCCTCCGAAAAATCCGCGAAACGAAGGGGGATATGTTCGTCTCTGCACAAGGATTCCAGATCTTCAATTTCAGCCGCGTACCTGCAACCTACACACAGAAAAGCGAAGACGATTGGGGGGTTAGGGATTAGGGGTTTGCCTTTAGGTCAAACCCCAGTTTTGGAATTAACCAAGAAATGAGCAAGAGCTGTAAATGTAAATGACTGTAAAACAAGTACTAATACCTTGTTCTAAGGATGTTTGTATCCTTATGTGCGAAGGTTTAGATGTTGTTGTTTGTTGTATGTTGTATGTAGCATGTAGTATGTGATCTCCTCTTCAATGGTTGAATCCTTGTCTTGAATGCAACACTTAGCCTTGAATGGAGACTTGAAATGATCAATTGCTTGAAGGAATGCTTGAATGCTTGAATGCTTGAGTATAGTTTCCACGCTTTTTCCATCATATCAAATGAAAGAGGAAAATGTAGTTTATATACTTGTCATTTAGGGCTGATAGACTGATTTTCCCGACCTTAGGCCGACTAGGAAATGATAATTTCCAAATTGCAAACAAAAAGACCCAAGACCCCTTAGGAGACCGGGCCCAAAATAGGACCCAGGGACCAGGGCGTTGGGCGCCATGGTCTTGGGGACCAGGGCACTGGGCGCCCTGGTCCTGAAGGACCAGGGCGCTGGGCACTCTGGTCCCACCTCCCGGGACAGCAGGGTGCAAGGAGGTTCAGGCCAGGGTGCTTGAAAAATGCAGTTTTTAGTGTCGTAATCAGGTTTCGGGGTCTCCATTCAGGTTACGTGTTGCGTCGCCATCGTGAAGACCGAAATGCAGTTGAAATTGCAAGTGTCACAATTTTAGGACGCTACATTTAGCCCCCACTTTAGCGGGAGTATAGGCGTATGCTCATACTTCTGGTAAAGTACAAGGAAACAACATTGAAAGACTTTCACCACGTCAAGGAGGCAAGATACACCAAGCCCCCAGTGGACTAAGGATCTTACGACTTCGATTGAAAAATTAAAAGGGAAGATCACGAGGGAGAACCATGACTGTCAGTAGTAAGGTTCCCTCACTATGAGTCATGCAAGAAAGATATCAAAAATTTTCAAGGCAAAGCTAAATTTGTCAAGAAATTTTCAAGTATCTTGAAAAGATATGAACGGGACGTATGCCCCCCTACATTAAAGCGATCGCACATGCCTCACCGGGGGTGATTTCTTTAAGGTAGTGATACATATAAGAAATGAGAAAGGAAAGGAGCACGTTATCGCGAGGATTTAGCCCCCAAGTGTGAGATAAGCCCAAGGATAATAGACACAAAACACAAAGCACAAGGTGACTTCGCTTTCCTTGGGGTCAGTATGCTGTATGATTATTCATTTATATCATATGTATGTATGCATAATTGTTCTTCATTCCCCAATCAAGGAAGGTCACCTAGAAGAAGGGAACACATGTGTCTTTTGAGTCAACATGAGAGAGATCGAGAGATCTCAATGCTTTGCATCGTCCTCAAGTAGACAACACTAAGGACAACAAATAGAAGAATGAGAATAACATATAGGAGAAGTAACACAAGAGAGGAGGAGAGAATCTGCTATGCTAATGTAACTAGTCTATCACGTCATCTACCTCCCGATCTTGCTGATCAATGTTTCGGGAAGGCAGGGAACACGCTAGAGGAGGAACATCCAACACAGCAGATGGAGCTATCACAAGATCCAAACAAGGGCTATGTTCTTGTTCCGAGCCACATTGTTCTTGTCTAGGAGCTAGGATAAGTGCTTTAGAAAATTCATTAGATAAATGGTTATCAATATCAACAAGTTCATATTCACTATCAGAAGCAAGAGAAGTAGCATTTTCATCATGAATAACATTTTCATCTATATCATCATCAAGATTTATAAAAATAGGATCTTTAACTCGCACAGGATCAAGACCATCATGCATCTTATGTTTAGGAGATTTCGGCTCAATCGTCGGCTAAGGAGAAAATGGAATAATGCTTGTTGAAGGTGTTTTTGGAGATTGCAAAGTTTGAAAAGCAGTTGCTTGACCTCTAAGATGACGCTTTCGTCGGCGTTCACGTGCAGAACGATTTCGTCTAGTGTTAGTAGGAAGTGAAGAAGATTGAGGAGGAGGAATGTTCTCATCCTTATCACTTGGGTGTTTAGGTTGTGGTCTCTTAGGTTGAATAATAGGAGAAGAGGAAGGTCTCTTCTCTCTATAAAAAGAAGGAGGAGGAACTGCTCCATATAAAGGAGGAATTTTTGGTTTAGGAAGAAGACCAAGTCCATCATGACGAGGAGGGATGGGTCTACTTTTAGGAAGTTTATTAGATATAGACATAGTCACATCCATAGGGATGGGTTGGGAATCTTCTTGAGGAAAGACATTAGTTTTATCTTTCAGAGGAAGAACTTCCTTCTCAAGAATGATAGGAATGTCAAGTTTGGGTGTTCTAGGTTCACTTAGAGATAGGATCATATCTGTTTTCCACTTTTGATAAGATTTGAAAAGATGATCACTTCACGGAGGAAGAGATTGGAATTGTTTAGGCCAAAAGTATTCAATAGGAACGCTAGAATTTCTTTCAGCTGGTTTAAAGAGACTATGATTGACAGTAACAACTTCACCATTATGGGGAAATTTCAAACACTTATGAATAGGAGAAGCAATAGCTTTCATGGAAGATAGCCAAGGATAGCCAAGCTTCACACGAAATTGTTCGGAAGATGGAATAATAGCAAAGTTCACATCAAGGGATTTGTTATGGACCTCAATAGGCAATGTAATAGAACCAATTGCAGGAGAAGAAAATGCATCAAATAGTTTCACAATCACATCTATTTTGTCATAGATCACTTGATTCAATTGCAAAGTATAAACAAATTCTTCAGTAATGATATTAACCATGCACGAAGGATCAATAAGCACTCCATGGCAAGGTGTATTCTTGACTTTTGCAACTATGTATAAAGGACCATCAGGTGCCCTGATGGTTTCACTGGAATCAAATGTGATGGAAGGTTCTTTAGGGTTTTCTTGCTGCTCTACAAAGTTAATCACATTCGGAGCCATAGACACAAGACCAGCAGATGAGAGAGAGGAATCATTAGCCTCAATCGCATTAGAGGTAAGAGAAGGTAATGGATTAGTGAAAATCTACAGATTTTGGTTAGGAGGAGCTACAGATGTGTTGCCTTTATCATTCACTCCAGAAACAGAGATAGTATTATTATCAATCAAATCTTGAATTTTACCCTTTAAAGAAAAACATTTTTCAGTATCATGCCCAGGCTGACGATGAAATTGACAAAAGGCTTTGTTATCAAAATAAGGTGAAGTAATCTTTGCAGGATCAATTTGTCTTATATGAGGAAGAGTAAGCACATTTTGTTCCAATAACTTATTCATAATACTATGCAATGATTCATTCAAAGGAATATACTTTCTTTCTTTCTTGAAAAATTTAGAAATAGGAGGCACACCTGATGCTGCATTCACATTGTTGTTGATGATGTTTTCATTGAATTTGATGGAATCTCTGTTCGGTTTAAACTTGCCAAATGGTTGTTGACTGCTATCACCCTTATCACTCGGAGCCATAGGATGTGATTGTTCCATTTGACTCACAGTCAGTTGATAATTGTGAAGAGTTGCACACAACTGTTGGAAAGAAGTAAACTCAGAAAACAGAAGTTTGTCTCGAATATATTTTTGTAAATTAGAAATAAAGATTCTTTGAATATCATTGTCAGGCACTGGAAAAGAAATTTGAGCATACAAATGCTTATATCTACCAATGAAATCAGTCACTTTTTCTTTAACACCTTGTTTACAATGCATTAAATCAATCAAAGTAACTTTAGGACTTATATTGTTTTGAAATTGTTGAATGAAAGCATTTGCAAGTTGTTCGAAAGAAGTAATAGAATAGGAAGGCAATGAGCAATACCATTGTAGGGCTTTGTCTCTTAATGTTCTAGTAAACAATTTTGCAAGCAACCTTTGGTCATAAGCAAAATCAGTACATATTGTTTGAAAAGTCTTAACATGTGTTAGAGGATCACCTTTACCATTATAAAGTTCCAAATGTGGAATTTCAACATGTTTAGGGGGAATAGCTCGGACAATGTCAAGAGAAAGTGGGCTCGCAACGTCAAATGTGGGCACACTAAACTTAGATTGATTCATAGAGGCAATTTGTTGCTGTAAAGAAGAGACAGTTTGTGCAAGATTGTTAATGGTCACTTCAGTCGAAGAGTTCATATTAGACGTGTTAGATTGAGATGGAGGTGTTATGTTATTGAAAGAAGGCAAAGAGTAAGGTGGTGGGACTCTATGATAGTCAATTATGGGGGATGATTGGACAGGAGGAACACTACAAGGAGGAATGGAATGATTGAATGAATTGCCCCCTTGCGTCATGTTCATTTGTGGAGATATAATAGGGACACTCATTGAAGGAATGAATGAAGAAGTCGGATTAAATGAAGGAAGAGGGTTAATTGAAGAAGAAGGATTGCCCCCATGACTAGTGATCATAGGAGGAATGTTTTGTGTAGAAGTAGCCATTATATTTGATGTAAAGGTAGGTATGCTAGCAATAGAAGTCATCAAAGGAATAAAATGATTGACTTGAGTAGGAGGTTGTGTATAACCCAAACTTTCAGCACAACTCTTCATAGGCATCACATTCGAATCCATGATGTGTGCAATACCATGCAAAATATCAATTCCATTCTTATCACTTTGAAGCATACGTTTTAGACCCTCAATTAAAGGAAGAGCTTGACTATCGGGGTATTCATGAGACATCCATTGTCGAAAATCGTCAAATTGGTTATCCAATTTTGAAAGTTGTTCTTCAGAAACCTCATGGAGAGCTTCTTCATCATTAGGAGGATTAGAGGAATTACCCATATCCTCGTTAAAAAGGCTATTCAAATTAGGTTCCATCTCCTCGGTAATTAAACCTCGGAAAGACTTAATTCTACGGCTTCGTCTAACGGGAATAGTGTAAGTAGGGCTTATTGTTGTAAAACTCATGCACTAGAGAGGGAGAGAAAATTTTGATTTTAGAGGTAGTAAAATCAGCCAATCTTCTGGATTTAAGCTGTTAAATACAATCACGACAGTCTCCCGAAATTTCGGAAAAAATGTCCGGGACCATGGCGCTCGGAGTGCAACATGGTCCTTGCAACTTTTTTCGAAATTTGCAGGGATGAAAGGTATGATGATTTTAAAGCTAATATGAAAAAATTGAGTGATTTTACGATCTGTAGATAGGCCAAATTAGAGTTGCAATCTCAAAATTGAACCCTACCAAGATTGTCAAAAAATGCAAAATTTGAATTTTGAAAAAGAGAGGGGAACTGAAATTTTGAATTTTATGATTTTAGAGGGAATGTCAAAAGCAATGCAAGTTTTGAAATTTAAAAATTGACTCAATTTCACGCAAAATTCAATTTTGAAAGCGGAAATTAAAGTTGTTGTAATTAAGCACTTAATTTCAAAAGTCACAAATTGTAAGAATTTGAATAAAGCACTGAAATTTCGAATGAATGCAAACACACTTTTCAGATTTAGGATAGTAAGAACACAATTTTGACACAGAATTTCAGTTTCAATGATTTTTGAATCATTAGAAGCGTTAATCCAAGCAATCCCTAGACCAACTTTGACTTTAATTTTGAAGGTGTTATAATTGATAAAATCAGCCAAAATTCTGGATTTTAGCAGGAAAATACAGTAAGATCTCGCTCCTGAAATTTCGGAAAAAATGTCGGGGACGATGGCGCTCGGAGTGCACACAGTCTTCGCAACTTTTTTCCAAATTTTCAAGGATGAAAGATATTGTGATTTTATTGCGGAATCCAAAGTTACAGCTGATTTGGAGATGTTTTGATCAGTGAAATTGTCGGACAAAGGTTGAATCAAGAGGGTTTCAAAAATTAGGGTTTTGACACTTAACCACTTAATTTTCAAAATCAAAGCACAAATATGAATTGATAATTTGTAATAGAAGGGCAGATCTGAAACAAGCATTAACAATTAAATATTTCACAAGTTTAATTACTAAAAAGAAATTTTAGGGTTTTTATGCAATCACCTCTAAAATTTTGCAAAAGATCAAACATGGAAATGTAATCAATTTTTTCAGATCTAAGCATGAGAAATCAGAAAGGATGTTCACGTCGGGTTCACCAAAATGTAAAGCGGAAAATCGCAATCGAACCCTAGTTGCTCTCCCCTCTTCCAACTCCAAGGAGAGAGAAGGGAGATTCACTAGGGTTGATGGTTTTCACTTAGGGGAGAGACTTTACATTCAAAAGAGGGGTTGAAACCCACAAGATCCAATCCCACGCAATGCAAGATTGGATGCTAAATGAGTTTCAAGGGTTATGACAGCAAGGCTACCCTCTTTTTTAAAGAATGTGCATAGAGGAATTAAGCTAAGAATGCATAGAAAGTGAGAAAGATTCGCTTATAAACTGAGATAGGAATACAGTATGAAGCTGCGGACCTGGAATTAGCAGTAAAATGTCGATACGGCGCTGTCCTACAAATTTGAGCGAAAGTTGTCAGGACGATGGCGCCCGGTGCCACGGTCCTCCGAAAAATCCGCGAAACGAAGGGGAATCTGTTTGTCTCTGCATAAGGATTCCAGATCTTCAATTTCAGCCGCGTACCTACAACCTACACACAGAAAAGCGAAGACGATTGGGGGGTTAGGGATTAGGGGTTTGCCTTTAGGTCAAACCCCGGTTTTGGAATTAACCAAGAAATGAGCAAGAGCTGTAAATGTAAATGACTGTAAAACAAGTACTAATACCTTGTTCTAAGGATGTTTGTATCCTTATGTGCGAAGGTTTAGATGTTGTTGTTTGTTGTATGTTGTATGTAGCATGTAGTATGTGATCTCCTCTTCAATGGTTGAATCCTTGTCTTGAATGCAACACTTAGCCTTGAATGGAGACTTGAAATGATCAATTGCTTGAAGGAATGCTTGAATGCTTGAATGCTTGAGTATAGTTTCCACGCTTTTTCCATCATATCGAATGAAAGAGGAAAATGTAGTTTATATACTTGTCATTTAGGGCTGATAGACTGATTTTCCCGACCTTAGGCCGACCAGGAAATGATAATTTCCAAATTGCAAACAAAAAGACCCAAGACCCCTTAGGAGATCAGGCCCAAAATAGGACCCAGGGACCAGGGCGCTGGGCGCTCTGGTCCCACCTCCCGGGACAATAGGGTGCAAGGAGGTTCAGGCCAGGGTGCTTGAAAAATGCAGTTTTTAGTGTCGTAATCAGGTTTCGGGGTCTCCATTCAGGTTACGTGTTGCGTCGCCATCGTGGAGACCGAATGCAATCGAAATTGCAAGTGTCGCAATTTTAGGACGCTACAGATTGATGTATAAAAACTTATTTCTCTTGATGAATTTGGAAAAACTAGGTTGTTATTTCTTCAACGAGATGTCCTCTTTACTTTCCATTGAGGTTATATAGTGATGAGTGGCGGCTTTCTTAATACGAAAGTGAGCTTACAACCCAATCCTATTTTTTCTATACTGGGATGTGAAGGAAGATCTATGGGTTCAGTGACTCCTTCTTTGCATTTCCCGATAGGTCCTTTACCATCATATCCCATTTGTTGCATGATTAAGTATCCTTTTCCATATAGGTGTGTTGGTAGAACAATGTCCAGAGCAGCTGCTCTGTTATCTTCTTCCTCATCTTTGTATAACCAGCTAAGAATATCCTTATCTTCTGATTCATGTGCTAGAGTGCCCAATTGGATGAAGGTACCATCAAATTTGGTGATGGGATGAGTGACCAGATGTGTTGATGTAGTAAGCAATCCATGAGATCTAGGTGATGTTGGTAATTTGGCCAAACATAGGGGCTCCAAAGAGTACTCTCCCATACCTTGGTCTTTGATTTGCATTTGCTGCTTGAAATTCCCAGATAATGAGTTGGACTTTGCTGTTTGTAGATCTGATGTTGAAGATCATTGCTTTTCTCTATTATGAGGAACTAAACTGTCCTGGGCTACCCCCATTGTGTTGCAATGTTGAAATGGATTGTGATCAGTAGATATGGACATTTCTCATCCATCATAAGGAAATTTGTCACACTAGTGATACGTAGAAGGCACTGCTTGCATCTCATGTATCCAAGGTCGCCCCAACAAAATATTGTAGGTGAGATCTATGTCTAAGACCTGGCACATAGTATCCTTTTGCACTAGTCCCATTTGAATGGGTAACATCATGGTTCCTTTAGAAGACCTTTCCTCATCATCATATGCCTTTATGGTAAACTTCTTACAGGGATCAATAGACTCTTCTGAGAAGCCTAATGCATGGATAAGCTTTAAAGTACATATATCAAGTCCAGCTCCTCCATCTATTAAGACTCTTTTTACTCGGTGTTTGTAAACGCTGACTTCGATATGGAGAGGAGTGTTATGAGGATGACTCAAGGAAGCATTGTCATGCTCTGAGAAGGTGAGGTTATGAGGTCCTCTCATATGGGTGACCATGGCTTGAAATCTGTCCATATCCAGATTTTGAGGTACATTGGTTTCCAATAGCGCCTGTTCCAATATGTCTTTGTGTTTCGGTGATAGTTTCAGCAATTCTAGTATAGATATCTGAGCTGGTGTTTTGTGTAGTTGGCTAACCAAGTCATATTGGATTTTTGGTGTAGTAGTTGTAGGCGCAGTATGTCCTTTTAAGACATATTTTTTAGTTCGGGTTGTCACATTGACAGATTCATGATCACACTGATCTCGGATGGTGATGACATTTACTTGATGATCTTCAGCTGATATGTGATTTATGGTGTTGTTGTAGATATGGTTGATATGAGCTCCGCGTGTATCGTTCGAGGTTGAAGCTCCATCTTTGTTGTAATTTGGAAGAGGATTTTTAAAGGCTCTGTGATCACCATTTGTTTTGAAACCATCCACTGTTAAGTCACCTCAATCAATCATATCTTGCACAATGTTTTTCAATCTCATGCAATCGTTCATTTGATGACCCTTGTTACAATGGAAATCACAATAGTGTGAATCATTCCACCAAGGTGGTTTGATTTGGGGTTCATAGTTGCTGATTGCAGGCAAGGAGAGAATTTTGTTTGCTAGAAGTTCTCTGAAAATTGATTCTAGTGATTGCCCCAGTGGTGTGAAGACACACGTTTGGAAATTGTTTGTGTTGTCACATGAATGGTTATTAGGTCCTGGATTCATGTTTTTGCTTTGAGTATCGTTGGTGTTGTTTGGGTTGAGTTGTCCTTGATTGGCGTTTGGTGCATATGTGTTAGTATTTGGATTAGCATTTTTAGGATTTTTCATGGCTTTAGGATTTCTGAATAATGCAAGCACTGGTTGCTTAGATTTGGGATCTTTCATTTCATTGTTGCCTTCATTTTTGTTTCGAGTCCAGAATCGAGATTTGTCTAAGTTGTTGTTGTTCTGGTTGTTGTAGTTTGATGAGTTTGTTCCTTCCTTGAAGAATTTGAGTGTTCCCTTTTTGACACAAGCTTCCTCTACTTGAATGTCATTTTCAATCAATTTAGCGAAAGACGGTATGCATTAGAGTTTGAGCCTATAACTCATTTCACTATTCAATTTGTCGATGAAAATCTCCATTTTCTCCTTTTTAGGAATATCTCAAGGATATCGTGATACCATACGCCGCCAGCGTTGAAGGAATATCATGAATGTTTTGTTGTTCTTTTGTTTGGTGTTGCAGACGTCTAGCATGGTTATGGCGTGTTGGATGTTATAGGAGTATTGTGTTATGAACTTGTTAACCAATTCATCAAACGATCTAACAGGTGGTGTAATTTTGGATAACCATTCCATTGTTTTCCCTCCCAAGCTTCTTGGGAATAACCTCATCAGATAGGTGTCATCATGAGAAAACTCAAGACTCATGGTACAAAATTCTCTGACATGATCACGAGGATCACTTTTTCCATCGTATTTGTCAAATTTAGGCACATCTGAGTTTGGAGGAAAAGGGATCATGTGCAATCTCCTGTCAAAAGGATAAGGATAGATTTCGTTTAAAAAGTACCGTACTGTTGTCCCTTGTTGCATGTCTTGCATTTGCCTTTGTAACATTTGCATTTGTTGAGTAAGGGCAGCCAAAGGTACATTGTTTTGCCGAGGGAAAGGTTCTTCCCTTGTATTGATCCTAGGTTGAAACGATGTTTGGAACGGTATATTTTGCTCGGGAAGGTATTGTCTTGGTGTATTTTGCTCTGGTATGTCTTGATCTGGGATGTTTTGTTCAGGGTCACGTGCTTCCCTTTCTCATTGTCATTCTTGATATTCGTACTGCTGAGGTTGTGTCCTAAACACGTCTGCGTCAAGGTTGTTAGGGAGTTTTACTCCTTTACTTGTGAGCATGAGCAAATATTTTTCTTTGTCATTTTCCATAAGCCTTTCTACAAGCTTTTGGAATGAAGTGTTTTCCTGACATTCCTGAAGAAGCGCTTCAGAAATTTTAGTCTCCTCTAGGTGTGGACCTTCAAAAGGATTTGACAACCTTCGATTCATACTGGACTCTGCGTGTGTCTCGCTTTGTTGGTTTCTTTGAGAGCGAGTAATAGGCATTTTAGTAGAAACTTTCAATGATGGAGGGGACAAAATCCTCGTTGATATGTTGCTCGAGGGCGGGTGGTTCTTGTCGAGGTGTGTTATAAGTGATACACTCATCGGGCAAGAATGCCGAATTGATCTTTCCTCCGTGGTTTATGATTTGATTAAAAGCGGACTTTTGACAATATGCTCTTGTTTTTAAAGGCTCTTTGTCAAATTCATATAATTTGTTTTGAATATAACGTTTGATGTGATGAATGAATACCTAATGAGATTTGAAGAATTGATGATTGATGTATAAAAACTTATTTCTCTTGATGAATTTGGAAAAACTAGGTTTTTGTTTCTTCAACGTGATGTTGCAATAAAGGTTCTTTCTTCTCAGAATATGGGGATTAGTCATGCATGAGTGATCAATGGTTTCCTTTGATTTGTTTGGATTCAGTTGATCTTGTTTTGAAAATTTCAAGTTTTACTCTATCAGAATGAAGGTTTAGATGCCCCTTCACGACAAAGCGCACCAAATGATATGGATAAAAGTCACCCGATATAGAGACTTGATTTGACAACCTGAAATTGTTAAACAAGTGTTTTTGAGATGAAATCCGTAAGATGGTAAAGGATCCTGTTGATACTTATGATGAGGTTTCTGAATTATGATAGGATAGATATGTTTTACCATGCGATCAGTTTTAGATTTTTACAATGTTTGTTTTGACACAAATTTGGTTCAAGAAATAGCCTTTAAAGTTTTGTTTTCACTATTCCGTTTTGATGAAAAATGTTGCTGATGAAAAGAGGCTTCTAAAAATGTTTTCAAAAATTTTTAAATTCCTCACTGTTTTGCCCCCTGTCTATGTGTTTTTGGCCATGCGCTAAAACAAAGACTAAATGCACTTCCAAAATTACTCCACGTGCTAAACGAATGACCACACACGCTAGGCTTCCCCCAGACACACGCTAAAGTTTTGACTATTCAAAATTTGTTTTCTACCTATTTGAAAAGTTACACGCTAATCTAGGTCTGAGACATGCTAACTGTTAAACCTGATGCGCTAATGTTTGGTTGCTACGTGCTAAGCTGATGCTTCCATGCGCTACACTGTTTCTCTGATGCACTAAATGTTTTAACACTGTTTTGGACTTAGAATAAAACACTACTGTTTAGAACAGACACGCTAACTGGACAGTTTGATGTGCTAACTGAAATACCCTACGTACTAAGGAGTTGTCCCCACACGCTAATCTGCCCTATTTTTTTTTTTTAGTTGGTTTTTCTGCAATTTTTCGGTTTGATTGTGAGTTTTTCAGCTTAGATGGATGATTTTTTGAAGTAATAAATGCAAGCATAGCACAAAAAGTACAACCATTTTGCCTAATCTAACAAAAAGTGTATGTTCTGTGAGGATGTGTTCAAATCCCCAATGTTTTAATAGGTTTGGATACGAATAATACACTTTAGAAAGACTCTTTATTCAAAGGTCATAAATAACATCATAGCCCACTAGTCTTGATAATTCGTCAGCTCAAACAGCCGTGTCACCCCCTAGAGGGCACCCATTTTTTTGCCTTTTGCCAGAAATTAACCCAAAGTGAATTGCTTCATAGTTGAGTAGTTATCTTGGGAGATATATGGTGAGTAATCTTGGGGGTGGATTCTTCCCCACCCTTGCACTATGATGTTATAAATGTCTGGTTACTGACTCGGTTCAAAGTTTCTATTTCTATGGCTCGTAATCAGGCTTCCTATTCAGTCGTCAATGATAAACTCCCTTAGGAGGCTTCCCAACCTTTAGAACAAAGGTGATGAGGAGGTACAATAGAAGTTGGTCTTCTTTTGAGGTTGGTGGGCTTTTGTTCTCGATGTGCTTCCCAAATCAATCCCTAGGCACAAATGGGATTCTTCTAAACCTTTCTCCTATCTCCTCCTCTCTATTCAACACTGCTTGCACCCTATTGTATTGTACATCACTCCTCCTTACCTTCCATGCTAAGGCATTCAAATCTCAAATGAGGTCCTCTTGTGTGTCACTAAAAATGAACAAGTTTGGTTGTCCAACTGGCTGAATCTCCTCTCTTCCAGGAATGGGCAACTGTTGGAGAACCATGGTTTACCTAACCTTGTTTGCACCTTTAAGGATTTCAATCATATTAATGTGTTGACTGAGCATTTAGATAGGTCTACAAAGTCTGATGACTATCCCTCACCTTTCAAGAGTGAAAATATCCAAGTTGGATGCAAAGAGCGTTGTTCTACTCAAGGCAACTTCTAGGTTCAAACGGTCATCTTGATCAAATGACTTAATGAAATGCTATGGAGCTTGTAGTAGGGTGTCTTAGGTCTTAACTCATCAATTTTGATGATTTGAAACAATCATTTACTTCTCCTTCCTTACCGATTTCATGAAATTGTCAAATTGGCCCCAAAAAGGCTACTAGGATTAGCCCTAGTTTTTAGTGAAAATTGTTCACCTTGCTCAATCTGCTAAACTTCATGGAAAACCCTTGGAGATGTGGTCATTTGATGATGAAAGCTCAAGGATTTTTTCTATGGCAAGTACTGTACGGACTGTTTGAGGACTATCCCACAAAATAGGCATTTTTCAAGGGTTTTTGAGGGTTTTAGTGAGGGTTTGCAAATTAAAGGTCTTCTCCATGATACTAGACCCATTTAAATGTTTCAAACCTTGCTATGACCTATACCAAACACTCCCAAGGATTCAAACCTCATCTTAGAATACTGTCATTATATCAAACAAATGCCATACTGCTGTTTTTACACAGAAATAACAGTCTAGAGGACTGAGACAACAATTTTTTTAAGGTTTGCATACATTTTTGAACATTGGTAAACCAAATACAATGAAAGTTTATCAAATACAGATGCAACAATGACTTGATAGAAGTTGTAACACCCTACAAAACAAATAGGAAAGGATTTCTTATGACTGTTGCTCATACACCCGCCATCACTGCACTTTGATAGTATTAAAACTGTTACAACTCCCTTTCTTTGTTTTGATGTATTTCTTCACTCTGTCCCTGGCCTACAAAAAGGTGTTAATGGAAAGGTAAAAAAATGCATATTCCTCTCCAAAGATCTTATAAGTTTGAACACTTAAAAGATGCCACAAAGCATGACAGCATTACAAGACTGTGACAAAGAATACACTTTCCTAGGATCCTTATTTAGGTCCTTTACAACCAAATTGTGTACCTTGTCTTCTTAACATTGAAAACACTGTTAAATACATTCCCATGATGCGTAAAAAAATGAATCCATCATTCCATACTGTCCTTTAGGAAGGTTGGCAATGAGGTTTTAACAATGAAACAGTGACACACTGTCTTACAGTCTGTTTACACCTTTTCTTCTTGCATCCAACCAAGTCATGAGAGAGACAAGGATGGTAAAAGGCAATAATAACTCTGGCCAACTTAATTCTCCTTCAACATTTCAAAGTACAGTGCTATGAATAGCAAAGTACCATTCAAACAACTTTAAGAATACCCAAGCCAAGTTGTCCACTTCACATACTTGACATGGGTTTACAAACACTTGTGCAATGCTAGAAAAGGAAAATAGATGTATGATACAATATGTACAAAGGGTCCAACAGATTTCCTCAAAGCCATGGATGAATAGACTTTGAAGAAACTAGTTGGACCATGAATGACCTTCCATTGGAACCACAAAACAATTCCTTTCTTGAAAGTACTTCAAACAAAACTTGTTCCAAATCACTAATCAAACATCAAAGGAGTAGTACGGACTCATGAAGCCATGGTACGGACTGTACTCTCAAAAGTGCAGGAAACTAGTTAAAACTCACAAAAAACAAGAGCAAAACAAGTATTTCTTTTACTTTTCCAACATGAACCACACATACAATGATGGGAACATGGTTTTTATACATGTGCCAACTTATTGAATCCTTTGTATGGACAAGTACAGGCTGGAACTAACCAAAACCACCAAAAATCACTTTTTTTTGCACTTTTTGACAACTTTTGACAACTTTTGCTGCTCAAAAAGTTGCATTTTGACTCCCGGTGACTTGGCACTCAAACCAATGACTCAACATCATTAGAAACACTAAATAAACATGCTCCAATTCCTTTCAAGGCTTTACAACATCAAAAATTCAAAAATGCTCATTTGGATAAAAAATTGACAGTTTTTGGCCCACTGAGCAAAAAAACAAAAATCTTGGAAACTCTTAAACAAAAATGAGTTCCAAACCTTATTACACCACAAAACAAACCTATTAAACCTACTAGAAGCATAAAATAAACACACATGCTTAATTTGCAACAAAATGCTATACCTGCTAGGATTTAAGCATTCAGGTGCTCGGGTGTTCCTACACCAAAAGGTTTTACATATCTCAAGGATACTGGGGGAAGGCTAATCACTGCGCGCAACCATTGAGAAGGACTTTCATCACTTTTCACTTTTGATTATAGTGGGTTGGAATACTTGGCATCAAAGTCATTCCCCACTTAGGTCGTTCCCTTCTCACTGGCCATAAATGACTTTAAGAGTTGATTTCAACTCCTTGGGAAGGCAGGCCTGCTAAAGGATGTAAATGCTTTGAAGGAAAGAATGCTTTTTAAGAGAGGTCTGGCTTTTTGATCACCCAGTTAAGGGGAGAGCATATACCTTCCTCTTTCGATACAAGGCAATCAAATTTCTTTTTAAGCCTTCAATTAAGTGATTTGCTAACCTCTACTTGGAGATGTTGCTCCAAGAAAAGCGTGGTGTTCCTTTTAGTTCCTCAAAGCAATGATTATTTAATCTAGTGAAAGAATCTGGTTAACAAAGCAAATTTATCGATGTGGTCAACAAAAGAAAATCGGAAAAGGGGAATAACTTCCCTCTTTTGATTTTGAACAAAACTTCGTACGTGAGGTTCTTTCCTTTGCAAAATTTTTAAAATGAATCCTTTTATGCACCAAAGGGTGGTGAGGTTCTTTTTAGAGCTATGTTTGCAAAAAGAAAAGTTTGTGTTGTTCCTTTTTAGAGCCTAAAATAAAGGTTTTCTCCTATGAAAGCAAGAAAATTTTTGATAGTGGTTCTTTTTATAGCCTAAAAACAAGGTGAGTTCAATTTTAGGAAACAAAAATCAAATTTTAAACTAACATAGGTAAGTTAGTAAAAATCTAACTATCTTGATCCTAAGACGAAGCTCCCATTTGCAATAAAGTTGTTAGAAACCTGCAAAATAACCAGTGAAAAGATGCTAGGTATCTCGGTGGAAATTTTTGTTTTTCTTATTTATGTCTGTGATGCGCTACAGAACAAACTGTACGCGTTACAAAATCACAATAATGCACTAAGATAAATTAGTGATGCGCTATATTGTCTTCGAGATGCACTACTATGTGTTCCAGAGACGCTGCTCTATTTTTCTCCCGCACAGAAACCTATAGGAAAAATTAGTATGCTGATGCGCTAATAAACAGACTTGACGCACTAGATGATGGACTCAATGTGCTGAACAGTGAACCAAATGCGCTAGGCTGTTAACCGGATGCGCTAAACAGTTAACTCAATGCACTAATTCATTTTTCCCGCATACCTGTAAAAGGGGTTAAATAAAAAAAATGATTTGATATATGGGGTAGTGCCCCACGATGGGCGCCAGAAATGTATCTGGGAAAAGAGGGTCGATAGAACTCAAAATGTGAAAAAGGGAGCTCTAGGGAGCCTTGCTCACACACCCACAGGACTTCTTGGTGCAAGCTATGGAGTTATGAAGCATAACTCAGCTTCCCAAGGATGGTTCCATGGTTCTCTATCTTGCACGGTCCCTCAAACCAATGTTTTTGCTCTTAGATCACTGAGCAAAATGGTTTAGGGATGACAAATGCAAGAATGAGGGATGTTTTTGTTGATTTTAATGTGAGATGCATCCTAAGCTATGCATGATTCTAGAAATGCAATAAACTAATTATAAGATGACAAGGTTAGTAAACAAACTATCCTAGCATGCTATATTAGTTAATGATTTAAGCTAATGATAATAGAAATACTCTAAAATGCATATTAGATTAATTTCTATTTTAAAGAGAGGCTAAATGATGAGCTTATATGAAATGAAAGCTTGAATGTATTTGAGCATAAGTATGATACTACAAACTTGGATGATCAAAATGGAGGGATGAGAGCTCTATTTATAGCAAAAATATGGATGGCTAGGATTGAAAGATTCAATCAAGGGTTGAGTTTGAAAGTTGGGAATCCATGTTTGCAATTGTCACCACTGAAATGGTGACAAATGTCAACATAGGGTTGGTTTGAGAGAAGGGGTTGGAGACATTAAATGTATGAGAAGACCTCATAGTTATCTAGAGGGTAAGGGTCAAGCTTAAGTTAAGGTTACCCATTGGATTAAGTTTTAATCAAAGGATAAACTCTTCTGCAAATGATTAAGGGATAACCATGGTCAAAGCAATGAATGCTTGATGAGACCCTTGGGTTGGATGGAGGTTAAGTTAGGAAAAAAGTCTCTAACCATGTAAGAGGGTTGAGTTAACCATTAATGGTTTGTAAGAGAAAGTTGTTGGAGACTTGGAGCCTTTAATGGTTATTGAAGACTTTGAGGGTTTGAGAAGTGACTTCCCTTTGTTTAGGGATGTGACAAAGTTTAGAAGATGGGTTAGGTTAATTTAGAAGTGATTAGAAGAGTCTAGAAGGGGGGTTAGGAATAGGGTTTAGGAAACAAGTGGGAGATGTAGGATTTTGCAAGTGGATGGAGGGATAATAGGATTTTAATTGAATAAAATGAATTTCATTCAATTTGGTTGTAATTCGGGAAATCAAATAAATTAGATTTATTCAATTTAGGATAAACTATTTAATTAAATTTGAATTTAATTAAAAGTGGATAGAAGGTATTTAATTGAATAAAATGATTTATTCATTAAATGGTAAAAAAAAATCTAGTGAATTTAATTTAAATAAATTGAGTAATTTACTTAATTAAATAGAGGAATGCGGGTAATTTAATTAAATAGAGAAATGAAAATAAGATATTCATTTAGGAATATGGTCATTTTTATACGTCTACATTATGATTTCTAATGGTCAAGATTGTACCAACTTGTTTGTAATCTCGGTGATGAGAATTAGGTTTTTGTTGTGTTACCAACCTAGTTGATTTGTATTTAAGGTCGATGATATTGTTTTGTTAAGTGTTGGAAAAGTTGACAAGATTGGCAAAAACTAGTTGAGTGTGTGGTTGCCTAACCGGTGGATGGATCTGCAGCTTGAGTAAAGGTAGATTGAAGCTTAAGAAGGATCTGATCAAGCAGATGTAGTGTTATTCAGACGGATCAAGAAAATTTCTTGTTTTCTAACAATTACAACAGAAATTGAAATCCCCAAACCGAGTAAGCTCTAAAAAGCTTGGTTACTTTCTAAATCCTCTAACAAGGTGGTCCATTAGTTTGGATTCTTAAATCCTACAGCGAAGTTACTCCTAACAGGGTATTGTGCTTTTCATCAAGGCATATTTGTAAATCCCTTAACCGGGTGATTCCTAACCAGAATTAGTTCTTAACAGGACTTATTGTAAAAGATTTAATAGGCTTGGCTCCTAATAGGGAAAACTTCAGAAGAGTTCAGATAGCTATCCTTGTGAATCTCATCTCACCGTGGTTTTTACCTATTTGGGTTTTCCACATATAAATATTTGTGTCAAGTGGTGAATGCTTTTGTGGTTATGATCTTATTTGTTGATTTGATTAACTACTTAACTATTCTGATAAGGCATGATAATTAGAAGCATTGAGAGATGAATATGTTGACATATGATTAAGCATTTTTTATGTTTACAAGATTGAAGTTGTTTACTGTTAAATTATCATAACAGTCAAACCAGTTGATGTTGGTTAATGTTGAGTATTGATTTTGATAAGTGAAAGTTTACTTTGTGAGTTTGAATTTGAGTTTGGGAGTTTATATCAATTTTTAAGTATACTGATTCACCCCCCCTCTCATTATTGTACTGGATACTTATTCTTTCATCATACCATCAAAGACTATCTTGAAAATCTTGAAGAAAATAGTTAATGAAGCTAGAAAAGACTAGTACATTCAGCTAAATCCTGCTCTTTGGGCATACTGATCCAGCATCCACACAACAACAGGGGAAAATCCATATTTCTTAGTCTATGGATCAAAATCCATATTACCAATAGAAGTAGAGATACCTTCTCTACAAGTTTCCTTGAAAGGTCTTATACCAGAAGATGAAGAATGAGTCTCTAGACTTCAAGAACTTGAGTTGATTCAAGAACGTCATCAAAATGCAATAGATCATTTGAAGGCATATCAACAGAGAATGGAAAGAAGTTATAATCACAGAGTCAAGCCACACATTTTTTAGATTGGAGATATAGTTCTAAGGGAGAATCCAAGAAATTAGCAAGACTAAGAAAAAAAGGGTAATTTTGAACCAAATTGGTTAGGTCATTTTGTCATAGTAGCAGCATATGGCTTAGGAGCATACTAGTTATCTACTCCTGAAGGTGATTGGTGTTATGAACCTATCAATTCCATCCATCTTAAGAAATTATATGCTTGAGATATAAAGTCCTGGAAAAAATCAATAAAAAGTATATAAAGTCTTGAAGAAATCAGTAAAAATCAGAAAAGCAAAAAATCCCTAAAAAGGCATAAAACAGAAGAAAAGAAAAAAATCAAAATATAGAAAAAATGCAATAAATTTAGATAGTGAAAACCTGGTAAACAAGTGCTATCTAAAAAGTGAGTTCTTCCATCTATGAGATCATTTTGTGCACCTATTCACTCCATCTTATTTGCATCTATTGTTTCCATCTATCCTAGCTCATCCATTTCATCTTTCGCATCCGTTGCTCTGAACCATTAGCAGAAAATATGCAACTTACCAACAATTATCAATCTTTCACATACTTATTGTAGTCATTGTCTGAGATTTTATCAAAATCAATCATATCTGCATTGAATCCCACCATGGTTTGGATCTTGATCAATTCATACATCCATAATAAAGTTTTATTTCTGCTGGGGGTAAAATCCTAATTCCTTTTGCTAAGGTGACCTTTTGAATCTTTGAAAATCCAAAAACGTTCAGAAAACTTAGAAATAAACAAAACACTTAGGGTTTTGAAATAGATAACAAGGCAACAAATGAAGATCAAGGCATTTTATAACAACTGAATCGTGAAACTCAAAAAATAAACAATCAACCAGCAAGTAATAAAGGATTATCAATGATCATTCATCAAGATGATTATATCAGTTAATGACCATGCGAACATGTGGATTACTTACAAGATTCAGTATTTATATCTTGATTTTATTGCTAATCATGTACTTTATGCGACTCAAAGATGTCCATGACTAGAGAAGCTATGATGGGGCATGATTATTTTCTTTGATTGTTGTTTGTGGTTCACCTCTTATTAAGGTATGTACTTGTCTAAGGATATGATCGGCAAAAGATCAATGAGGACATTCTAATTCATGCATGAAAGGGGATAATCCTTGTATGTTCTGCAAGTAATACTCAGGTCATCTTGATTCATTATATCAAGTTGCTTGTATAAACTTTCTATATCAAAATCCATGTAAGAAATACTCAGGTCAACTTGATTCATTATATCAAGTTTCTTGTATTTTCCTACAACATTTTAAAGCTCAATGATGAAATCAAGCACTATTACAAGACAAAATATAAAGAATGGAAATATCATTTTAGATCATTTTTAGATTATCTCATTAATTCATCTGAATTATAAGCATTCATTGTCAGTTTTATTATAAGCATATCATTTCATTCAGAGATCAATGATCATAAATAAATATTGAGTATACTTGGGCAAACAAAAACAATTTGCATTTGATCATTGTAGGTGCATTTATCTTTAGAATCATTTCAATCATCATTCATTTTCATTTGGTTGCATTTCAATCATTGCATTAATTTGCATTCCATTAAGTGCATTTCATTGATCATGTGTATTATATCATTATTATTTGCATTAGGATCATTATCATTGTAATTATTTTTATCCATTAAGATCATTTAGTTGCATCCTTGCACTTAGATTCATAATCATTATAAGCATTATATATAAGAAAAAAACATTTCATATTGATCATTTGTATTTCAAAATCCTTAGAAGCATTCTCATATAGATCATTGTATTTGCATCATTTAAGTAAACAATATCATTTACGTTAGTAACCATTAAAGTGCATCCATGATCATCAAAATCAAAAATATCAAAAGAATTTTTTTGCATCATCATATAGAGCATCATCATCATGAAAAGAAAAGAAAAGATCATCATAACATCATCCATGTAATAAATTCATATAGATCATCATCCTATAGAGTAACATGCATAATAAAAGATCATCATATAGAGTCCATGTCTGCATATAGATCATCATAAAATAATAAAAATTCCAAGTATACAATTATATCAGATCAAAAATACAAGTGCCTCATCAATATAAATCAAGTCAAGGTTGTCTTGTGCCACTACCACCTGACTTTGTCTGCATCTATGGTTGTGGGCAAGAAGATCCTCTAGATGCCTATCCCACATGATCACCACTCCTCTGAGGAGGTCCAATGACTCCACCGCTGCTAGTATCCATCCTCACAGTGTTATGATAGCTACCTATCCTTAGGCTCTCTGCAACTAAATCCTCATATAATCATCACCAATGTGTTATCTCCTTCCCAGCCTAAAATAGTGCTCTGATGGTATCAGCTGAGAGAGTTCTAGATCCAACCTGCTAAATATGATCAAGAAGACCCTGAGTATCTTGTTGTCTCCTAGCTTCCCTATCTCTCTCTGTCATGAGTGTATCTACATGTGCTATAAGCTAATCTATCTATGCTCTAAGACTCTCCAAGGTAT
Source organism: Cryptomeria japonica (assembly GCF_030272615.1). NCBI lineage: Eukaryota > Viridiplantae > Streptophyta > Pinopsida > Cupressales > Cupressaceae > Cryptomeria > Cryptomeria japonica. The sequence continues at coordinate 733,528,489 of NC_081412.1, read as the reverse complement.
CCTTCTCTGGCACATCATGCTGAGAAACATGACCCTGAATCTCCTCATCTCTGCCTCCCTATCCACCTACTGGAATATTAGCCTGAGTAGCTCTTACAACTCATCATCTAATGAGAGGAACATGTTCCTCTGAATCCTCCTCCTCTCCACCATGAGCTATAATAGCCCTAGGGTTTGGCTGAATCTGACCAAAATTAATGCCTCCCGCAACCCCCATCCAGTCCAATGCTCATGCCTCCTCCTATAAAGGGTAATCCTCTCACTGATCTCATACTTGCCCTGCCAGTGTCCCTCCCAATCCATCATGCATCTCTCCTACCCATGGGAAGTGGTCTCCCAATCCTTCCAACCAGTCCAAAAGGTCCTCCATGGACTCTCAATCGACCTCCTCTTCGTTTGAGTCTCCTACTACCTCCACTGCCATCTCCTCCCTCATCTCCATCACTTTCAGCCTCTTGAGCAACTCTAAACTCTCATCTCTGTCTCCATATCCTAATGATAGGATCATCTGAATCATCATCCTCATCTTCTGAGCTAGGAGAAGGTTCTGTTGGATCAGTAATCTGAGGAAAAGGGTATGCAAGCATGTACTGAGCATAATCCGCAGTCACCCCAGGATCTAGAATATGTAATCTCAAATCATAAGCCACCCTAGGAGTAGCCAGAAACTCTATGTGGGCTATCTCAAAAGACGACGATGGTCCCCAATCTCGCCTATCATTGTACCATCGTGCATATATAGTGACACCATTAGGCATGTGTTGAATGATACCAAACTGTCTCAAAATGCGAATAATCAACTGCCGCTCAATAATATATGGAGTACAACCAATGAGATATCTACTCTGCATAATATATGGTAATGTTTGTGCATCATCCATCCATGGCTCACAATCAATATAAGGTCTCCAAATAATGCTATCCATTGAATCCAGAACCCAATGCCAATACTCCATCTTACCCATCTTATGCTGAGTAAGGATACCTGCATAGAAATAGACATATGACTGCCTCTCACCATGAACTCTATGATGGATAGGCCGAGTAATAGCAATGTTCTCCCAGCACCAGATCTGTAAAAGTGTACATCCTATAGATAGACTAGCGCTATCATCAAAAATAACCTGATCAAGATCATGATACAAATGAGAAAGCATGCAAACACCCCACGCATATCGAGTCTGATGTTGCATCATGCTCTAAAGAATCTCACCCCAACCAACAGAAAAACCTTGAGATCTCCTGTCTGGACAGATAAATCCCCCAATCAAACCTGCAAGAATTATGAGGAGAGTCTCATAATACATGATCATATCCTCCCATTGGATCTCTCCTCTAGAAATGCTCTCATCACCAAAATATGGCTCTGCAAGCCTCTATCCCTCCATGATCCTGGAAATCAAACTAGACTAACTCACCAGTCATGGGGATGTGGATAATCCTGTAGACATCCTCGAGTGTCACACTAATCTCACCAGTGGGTAGGTGGAAAGTGTTGTGCTCACTATGTCATCTCTCTGCTAAGGCAGTCAACAATCCCCTATTATGGGTAATATCAGGCATGTATAAAAAATGGCATAATTTGCAGGCATCTATATGTCTAACCTCAGCTTATGTAAGCTCTAGCACTAAGTGGTGCATGGCCGGGAATTTCTCCCGACACTGGAGAACATCGAGTTTCTCCTGTTTAACAAGAGAATTTGATCTCTATCAATCATCTATCTATCAAATCAAAGTGATTGCTAATCTATCACATCAACAATTGATAAATCTTTTCAATGAAACAAATCAGGCTATCAAATCAACCCAAAACTATCAATCATGGTTTTCTATCAATTAATAAGTTCAATCAAACTCTGCTATGCTCTTCATCAGAAACTACATCAGTTTCTTAGAGATAATTTATCAATCTATCAAATCAAATCAAATCAATCGTTTATCCTATCAATCAACATTATCAAAAATTTTATCAATCAAGACATCAATTGACAACCTATCAATCATATTTGCGCATCAAAAATGCCTAAATAAAATCATCAAAATGAATTTTAACATGGAAAAAATCAAATAAATTCATCTAAAAAAAAAGCGCTAACCTTTTTAACAAAAGCGCTATTCTATTAAACACGGGCGCTAAACCATTCAAAAGCATTAACCTTTTCAACAAATGCGCTAACCAAGTCAAAACTGCTAAATCAATCAAATGCGCCAATCTTTTTCACATTTGTATGAACACAAAAAATAAAAGCATGAATTCTACAAAAATCGCTAACATACCAAGAAAAGGCGGTAACCAAACATTCATATGCGCTAACAAACAAAGCAAATGCGCAAACCAAGCAAACAAAAGCAATAAAATGCACGGTCGAAAATCAGAAAATTCAAAAAAAACCTAAAACGTGCTATATCAAATCTTCTACCACTATGTTTTATTCTTCTTTGATATAACATCATTTCACGACGCTATATCAAAGAGGGTCAGAATGTAGACACCTAAAATTAATATTCAATTAATTTAATCTTGTCAACATAACTAATTAACTTAATTGTGTTATCCTTATTCCTCCCGGTGTTAATTAAATTTAATATAATTAATCATGTCTCTATTGTCTATTAATTAATTTATCAAATAAATTAATTATTCCTCAATTCTCCTAAAGTCATCTCAATAATTATTTCCTCTAAACCCAATCAGTTAATTAATTTTAATTAATTAACCTATTCATGTGATTCCTACAAATCACTTTTTTCTAATCCCACTCAACCTAATTAATCCTTCTAAAATCTCTCATAATCATGCTTATCATTATCCCTCAATTTTTAATTCCCACTCATGTCACATCAAAATTGAGTCTCTCAAAGAAATTCAAATTTCTTTGAATCCCTCAATGCATCCTTATTTTGGAATTTTTAATTCCTCATGTTTGAAATTCAAATTTCTCCCCCCTTTTTTCCCAAGAAATTTTATATTCCTATATATTCTCCCAAGGCATACATGCCTTCTATCTCAAATCCATCTCAACCCTCCATAATGAAATCAATCTTGGCCCTTCATTGGCCTCCTACAATTTATAAATTGGATAATTATTTCCTCTCAAAGAATCCACTACTCATGCATTGTCATGCTGCCCATTTCTCAAAGGATCCACTTCTTCTCATAGCATCCTCATGCTGCTCTTTTCTCCTCTCTCTTCTTCCATCAATCCTTCAATTCAAACCCATCCAAAATCCTATTGAACCTATCTTGTTGAGCATTTGGAGAGCATTCCACACATCCACCAAGGACCACTCCACTCAAGTGAGGAAGGGGCACATTCTTCACTTCACCGAAGGTCAAATCCGAAGGAGAAGGCAAGATATTGGCAAGGTATAAGCTTTTTTCATGTCTGAATGCTTTACTTGGATTTTATGCATTTGAATTCTTTGTTTAAATGCTAACCATTTGATCCTACCTTGCTAACCTTTTTCCCCTCTTCATTTATATTACCATCTATTAACATTTACCCATGCATGATTATTTTCACTAGTAAAGGTAAAGTCTAGCAATATAGTTTATTTTTTACTAAGGGAAAAATCGTTCATGGAAATGAAAGCCAGTGATAAGAAAAGGACAAATTTTAGCTGCAAAATGAAGGTAAATGTAAGAGATAGACAAGTGACAATAGAGGAATTTTTATGCAATCTAAAGGAGTAAAAGATGCCAGAAGATACAAATTAGGGCTTCTCCTCTTCTCTTCTAAATATTTTTTCTTCGTCATTTGGTGGTTCCAAGTTCCAAAGTCTAAGTTCTATGATTATAATTTTTGTACAAGGTAGCTATGCTAGGGTTTTGGGGTTCTTTGAAATCAATGAGTTAATTATGTAATATATTGATTGGTAATGGCAAGTAATTTAATTTCTATTTTAGGATGAATAATGTCATTATGCAACATCTCTTGGATGTATGTAATGAATTTTAATTAGATTAATCAAAGGATTTTTTATTTTCATTACACATTTTCTATAATGGGTTTCTAACTAATAATCTCCATTTAAGGAGCACGTTAAATTAGCTTTTAGTTAAACATTGAAGGCATTATGATTCTATCCAAGATCTCAAAAAAGATTATATGTATGTCCATAGGTGGCCTCATTTTTGTAAGGAAATAATGCCTTAATGGTCAATGGATTTGTGTTTATATTGATTATAAGGAGAGATAAATTTATTGACTTGATTAAGGATAAGGCAACCATCTAGTTAGTATCTTATGTGAAAACCTTAGAAAGTACCAAATTTAAAACATGAAAATAATTTCCTTTTCTTTATTATTTTTCTAATCTTTTCTTTTACATCTCACATCTAGGTTGAATAGGTTATTTCAGGATTTGAGAAAAACTTTGATAAATATTATCAATCCTCTCAATATTGTGTGAGATTTGTTGTTGGAAAATGCACACTTCAATGAGAAATTGTAGGTGATTGAAGGTATTGTCATTGATGGCAACCTTACAATCCTATGGCACCGACAGGCATCGACATCAACAGACTTTACATCAGCATACAGTTCATCGGGAGCGAAAAGATGTACACTGGCACCCTAGCCGACAAGATTTTGTTTATTGTATTTTGTATTTAATTGTAAAATCTTTTTGAAAGCCGACAAGGTGAATTGTAATAAGGCTCACATATAAGTATGAGATCTTAGAGAACATTTTTAATGAGGAATATGCGAGATAGATAATATGTGTGAATATTAAGGCAGATTGTGGAATAACGTTTATGATTGTTGCATGAGCTTAAATCGATACTGAACCTGGCATAGCAGATGCTAATCCGAAGTAGTACAAGATATTGGAATTACTTAATCCATTTTTGTAAGTCAGTGAGACTTCTCTTTTGTATTTAAGCAGTGAGCTTTAGGTAGTTGGCCTTCCTACATGTGCAGGCCCCTATTGTATCAGTAATATTCACTTATTGGCCAGTAAGCGAATATTGTGGGTCACAAATCCCACCGAGGTTTTTCCCACACCTGGTTTTCTTGTTAAAAATATTGTGTTATGGTGTGCTTTCTATGTTGTGGTTGTTGTTCTTATTTGCTGCATTAATTATTGTTTACCAGTATACTGTTTTGAGATGCAATTCATTTAATAAGTTAATAAAATCCATTAAACCGAAAAGATACTGATTCACCCCCACCCCCCCTCTCAGTATCTTTGGGAATCCTAACAATTGGTATCAAACCCTGGTTTTTCTATTTTCAAAAGCCTAATAGCTTCAGGAAGATTTTGACACCAGTACAGATGGATAATCTAAGAAAGCAACTAGAAACATCTCTTGCAAATTATGATGCAGAAATTTTGAAAAATATGAAACTTGAAGATGATCTGAAGGTTGCATAGGAAATCATTCAAGGACTTCAGGAGAATCTTACTATTGCTAGGAACAAAAGAAGAGAAATTTATGAGAAGATACAGAATGATGAAGATGAAAAAGAGACTCTTAATGATCTAGTAAGCAAACTGAAACAAGAGAATATGTCTTTGAGAAATGAGATGCAAGACATGACCATGAGATTTTGTAAAGACACTGAAAATAGAAAGAAGAATGAATATGATTTGGCTAGAAGAATCAATGATGTAGCAAATGAAAATATAACTCAGTCATGAGAATGATATGTTAAAAACATATATGATTCACTCGGAACATGATAAAACTGAACTCATGAGACAGAAGGATTTCTTGGAAAATGAGTTGGCTACTGCAAATCAATACAAGGAGAAATTCAAGAAAATTTCAGAAGAACTTGATGACATGCTGAAAAAGTCAAAAACCTAATGGAGACACTAATGGACTTGGCTTTGAAGTTGGTGAAAACTCTGGCACTGCAAACAAACATGATCACATCAAACCGATAAGATAACCTAATGCTTATAAATTTAATAGAAAATGCTTTAACTATAACAAGTATGGTCATAGAGCAAATCAGTGTAGATCTAGAAACTATCAGAACACTAATGCACCCACTGGTCAATGTTCTAAATGCAACAAACTTGAACATAATTTAGAAAATTGCAGAATGAATGTAAGATTTTATGTTTGTGGAGGATTTGGACACTTATCTAATCAATGCAGAACACATACCAGCATAGGATATGGAAAACCTATTTAGAAAAACAATGTGACTTGTTATGCTTGTAACAAAATTGGACATATTACAAAATTTTGAAGAAGTAAGGCATCACCGGCAAATAACAAAGGACCCAGCCTAAAAGGGAAAGAGAAGGTTGAAGTAAAGCAATAATTTTCAAAACAATGGATCAGAAAATCAGATATCAATGTTGATGTGAATACTCCTCCACTGGTAGAACAAAATACCACTCCACCAGCTGGAGATTCTTCATCTAACTGAGAAATAATCCTTTGGGGGTATGGCAACAAATTGAAAAACATGCTAATTTACACTCGGTTGATGATAAGAAGATGAAATGCTTCTTTACTAGCAGATGTGTTAAGTTTTCACTAAACTGGCAGACATTAAATGTGGCAGTTGAAGGAAATGACACTATAAAGCAAGTGTTTTGGCTATTTTTTCATTCACCGAGCATTCAAACTTCCTGAGAGCGCAAAAATCCCGAGCGAAGGCATCCATAGCGAGAAATGAAGCAAATCATTCAAGCACTCATACCTAAAGGTAGATTAAGGTATTTATAACAATGGCTTCCTCCTCTACACCTAAATTCATTGCAAACCCTACTGTAGTTGAAGTTGTTAAGTGCCCTAGGCCCATATTTAAAATCATTCCCGAAATTGCAAAGAAAGATGATACCCTAGGAGCATTCTCACAAATACCTAAAGGAGTTGCTTATGCTGAGGATCCTAGAATCTACATACATTGTCATATAGATGAACTAGGAGATGATGAGATTAAGAACATATATAGGATGGTTATATGTGATGAAAATGGAAATGTTAAACCAGAACACAAGATAATTGAAACCCTAGGTTTTGTGGAAATTCTTAGTATCCCTAATTTTTCAAAGGATGTTATAAGGATTGTGCTAAGAAGAGTTCATGGAGAGTTCTTTTGGTTAGATTCAATTCATAAGATAACCAAAGAAGCAGTTAGGGCAATAACAGGCTTACCTTCCACTGGTAGCAAGCCTGACAAGACTAAAAAGATTCCAAATGACATTGTAATAACCCTAACCAACACAACCTTTGATAAGAGATCCCTAAGAGTAAATAATGTTAAGGATATCAACATAAGGTTCATAACCATGATTCTTGGATACAAGGTTACTCATGCTAGCAGATTAAACTCTATTTTCGACTTATGTATCAAAAGTGCCTATGACATGGTAAACAACAATGCAAAAATTGATATTTGCGAATGGTTGAAAGATGAACTGATAGACAATCTGGGGAAGATAAAAGGTGATAAGAAAGGTACATTCAGATTTGGCAACCTGCTTGTATGTTTAATGTTATATATTACCAAGCAAGTTCCCGGTATTGGAAGAAAGGATTTTGGTTTTGACATACTTGTAGGAAAACAGCTTCTGGACATACTCAACAACATGGGAGATGATAGAGAAAAGTATATTAATGAACATTTTCAAACACTAAAGGCTAGAATGAAAAATAGGATAAGGCTATCTCAAGCTATTGTTGACAAATATCAAAAGGAGATATGCTTTGTAATTAAAAAAGATGAAATCTGGATGGAGGCGGTGGTCCCAAGGACTATTTGGGTTACAGAAATGGGATATGAGGCAAATTAGAAGATAATTGAAACTTATGCAAAATCCCTCTTAGAAGCCCATAAAGAACCAACAGAAAAAGTATTTGGCAATGATGAAACAATTGAAAGTGATATTCAATCTTAGAAAAGAATAAAGAAAATTGAGCAGATAGTTAGGAAAGGAACAAGGCAGGCTAAAGTTATCAAAGAGGTGTATTAAATAAAACTAGTATTAAGGAGAGTGACTTAGAAGGACTACAACCAGAAACACATCTTTCACCGGTTGCTACCTTCTTTGTCAATGAGATACTAGCTGAATTCAAAAGGGTAGAGAGAAAAAGAAAACCCTCACCGGCACCTGCTCCTACACCAAAAAGAACAAGATAGAAACAATAGGTAGTTAGGCCTCCGACAAGGAAGTTAACACCAAAGAAGAGGAAAAAAAAACAAGTTATTCCTCCACTTGACAAACTTTTGAGTGAGATAACTGGAGATGGCAAATTGACTAACATCAGCAAGTTGTATAACACACTATAAAATGATGAAAAAGAAAGTATAGAAAATAGTGTTATTTTATATCTTGATATTTATAAGAAATTTTTTATGGAAGTTGTTGATGATATACCCAATGACATGTATAGAAGATTAGAAGCTAGAAGGGTAGCAATTGTGGAATTAGATAAAAAGATCAAAATAGAAAAACTACTTGCAATTCACCCAGTGAACTCAACTCAAGAGATTGATAAGTTAATCAGTGAGGCTAACCTGGCAGTATTCTCAACTGGTCACCGACATGTAGCACCGATGGCAGGCAAAGTAAATGAAATATCAGAAGAAATTGCAAACAAGTGGGATATATTCTTTGTTGAAAAAGAGAAACAAGAAGAGCTTAAGAGACCAAAGAGTTTTAAAGTCTATCAAAAGGAAAAGGACAAGGATAAGGGGAAAGGCAAGGTAGGTGGTGATGAATACTAAGAGGGGGGGGTGAATTAGTAGCCAAAAATCTTTGCACTTAAACACTTTGCTAGACTAACAGTAAACCGGTAAAATAGTTTAACAAACAAACTAGTTAGCACACATGCAAACCAAATAGCAAATAATGCATTCACCCACAGAAGCACAAACACCATAACACAAGAAATTTTGACGTGGAAACCCAAATGGGAAAAACCACGGTGAGATGGAACTTACAAGTAACTATCTGCAGAATAGGAACTAGACCGGTTAAGGTCTTACAATTTTCTTTACCAGAACAGATCCTGTTAGGAATCTCAATCTTTGTTAGGAGATAAGTCTGATTAAAGACTACCTTGCTAGAGGATTTTAGATCCATAGATGTGAACCACCTTGTTAGAGGATTTACAAAAGGCTTTTGGGCCTACTCGGTTAAGGGCTACAGACTTGTCGAAGATGTGAGTAATCAATAAGAGAGTGATCTGTCAAAGATGTGAGTAATCAACAAGAGAGTGATCTAGTAAATAGCACAGATTGCTTGGTTAGATCCTTGATAGCTCATTCCTAATGCATTTCAGCATTACTTCAGTCTTCTACACATTCATACTCTCTCTAACTCCTCAACCACCTTAAACCCTAGCAACAACAACAACGATAGCAACAACCTAAAACACTAGACATGATGTCCTTATAAAGGAATCTGATTTCATGTCAGTCCAATAGGATTACAATACAATTTCCTAGGTTCAATGCATCTAGACATATTCTGTAACATGACACAAAAAGCATCATTAAAGTGTCAGCACCGTCAAACAATCGGTGGATGGTAACTCATCGCAAAAATGTCAGTTGGTAACTCATCACAGAGTATTACCGGTTTATACAAAATACCGGTTCAAGCAAAATGCTGGTTGCTGGTTTAACAAAATGAAGACTGGCAAATATGTGTTATGTCGCTTTGGTCCTTTGTACCACTTGAGATCCTCGAACCGCTTAGGGTCAACATACCACTTCAGATCGGTAATCACTTTCTGCAAAATACCAATAGTCTAAGGACTATAATGCATCATACCGGTTGGAGCATGTACCGGTTGAGCTTTAACTTATACACAAACATGATCTCAATGCAAGTGTGTGTCCATCAATCATAATCACAACATAATCATCAAAAATGCCAACAATCTCCCCCTTTGGCATTGATGGCAACACTTAGGAAATTTTGACATCTAAGTGTTTTACAACAAAAATATGCCAAAATCAAAATTACTCCCCCTAGGCATATACACTATCCCTTTTGCAGAAAATACAATGTATACTACTTCTTAATAGAAATAACATGAAAGTATACATCACAACATTCAAAATTTATACTTCTCCCCCTTTGCCAACAATGACAAAAATAATATTATAGACTAACCCATGTTTCATTAAAATAATAAGTATTTATGACAGTAAAGAATAAAACTTTTCAAAAACAAATTTAAAGTCCTGCAAGAATTGTTTCATAGATAAAGACTAGGACTCCAGTAGGGAGGTGGCTACTTCTTTCTCTATCTGTATCTGGAAGACCTATTCTTCCATGGCATCGAATGTGCTCATCTCTTGTGTCGTCATTAAGGCATCCAGATTAAGATAGCAGTTCTGAAGTATTTATAGATGTGGGAGTAGAACCAGTTGTAGCTCTTGCAAATCTCATGACTGGGTGCTGATCTCATGCTCTATTTTAGTAGACTGGATATGAAACCGGTGAACGATTTGCCCATAAGTTGTAAAGGAGTCATATGGTGGCTTGAAGGTGCTCATGTATGACTGTAAATCAGATTGAAGCTTTTGCTTCTATGCAAGCAAATCATCACAAAATAGATGGGGTTAGCAAATCTTGTTGAGTAGAATATTCCCCTCATCTAGAGCATTCCTTATATCCTTCTGTGCTTTTTTCAGTTTAGATCGGAGCTCATTAAGCTTCTTCACTAGGGCAATGTTGAGAGCACTTTGATGCTCTTTCTTTGCATTTGCCTTTGCTACCTCCTCTAAGCTTTGCACTTGATCATCCACTACTATGCATAGGAGCTTCAATTGGGCCAATGATGAGTCAATGTTGGGAAGGTTTGTGTTGGGTAACAAAATGGTAAGAGTGTCCACCGCCGCTTGGATCACATCTTGATCCTTTTTCCTCCATATTACTTCAAGGCATTCTTGAGCAACCTTGATGCTCTGCAGTAGCTCCATTTCACTTGCAGACTGGAGGTCAATGGGATTGGTGAGGTCAGCCAGTTTGGCTTGACTACCAGTTGCCTTAGGTGTCTCCATCTACATGCTCTTTTCCGCTTCTCCTTCCTTGTCTTCCTCTATTTTCTTCTTTGTCACTTCTCTTCTCTTTTCCTCTTCCTTATCCTCTTATGCCTTCTTCTTTTCTACTTCCTTCCTCTTCTCCTCTTCCTTCTTCCTTTTCTCTATTTCCTTTCACTTCTCCTCTTCCTTATCTTCTTCTTCTTTCTTCTTCTTTGCATCTTCTTGTTTCTTTTTCTCTTCATCTTCTTCTCTTCGTTTCTTCTCATCCTCTTTTCTCTTCTCTTCGTGTTTCCATTTCTCCTCATCTTCTTCCTTCTTCTTCTTGTCCTCTTCCTTTTTCTTCTTCTCCTCTTCATCCTTCTTCTTCTACTCCTCTTCATCCTTCTTCTTTTTCTCCTCTTCATCCTTCTTCTTCTTCTCCTCTTCTTCCTTCTTCTTCTTCTCCTCTTATGCGTTCTTCTTCTTCTCCTCTTCTACTTTCTTTGCTTCCTCCTTTTTGTCCTCAGTTTCCTTTTGCTTTACTTCTTGTTCTGTCTGCTTCTCCTATCCTATAGCTTCTAATGGTGTACCCTGAGCAATATCCTCTCCATCCAAAGCATTGACATCAATAGTGTCTATGGGTTCATTGATCGGGTTTCCTTCATTGTCAAACACTTCATCTGGTTTGGTTATTGTCGGTTCTTGCTCGGCCTTCCTGTTGGCTTCAGCCACTCGATGCATCTTCAAATCTTCTAGAGCAAGGGTGTGTGTATTCTTGAGCACTTCTTGACCCTTCCCTTCCAGTAACAGGAGTCTTCTTCTTCTCATGAAGAAGAGGCCTTTGTATTTATTCATTACTTCAAACAGTTATGAATTTGATACACCAGGAAAATGTTCAGCAAAAGCTTTCTCTCTCATTTCCTGTTCCTGCTCTATGGCAATGTGCCATTTATTATCTAAGGACTTTACAAAGAATACGGTGTCTCGGATCTAATTTCTGAAGGCGACCGGTCATTATCATATAAATACTTAATGATTTCTTTTTCAACATCATTGAAATCATCAAAACAATCAATCAAATTGTAGTCACATAAATCTGTCCACTTAATTAAATGAATACTTAGTATTTATTTGATTATTTAACCATCAATTAATAATTAATTAAATTAATATTTAATTAATTCATCTTAACCCTCTTCTCCTATTAATTAAATAAATTATTCAATTTATTTGATTTAATTCACTTAACCAAATTCAGACCATTAATTAAATAAATAAATCATATTTGTTTAATTAAATCTTCTCTCACATTTAAAGAAATTAATATTTATTTAAATCCCCCAAAATCCCACCTCTCACATTTAAATAAATTAACATTTATTTAAATCACCTTTATCCTCTACCCACTTGTATTTTCCTACAAATGCAAGTTGCACAACTATTTTAAATAAATCATTTATTTAAATCACCTTTATCCTCTACCCACTTGTATTTTCCTACAAAAGCAAGTTGCACAACTATTTTAAATAAATTATTTATTTAAAATCCTATTTATCCTCACCCACTTGAAACCTTTAATGGTTTCCCTTAAAGTATTCAAACTTGATGGCTTTAAAGTCTTCAAACTTGATGGCTTCCTTCTATAGTCTTCTTAAGACTTTAATGGTTTTCCTTAAAGTCTTCAAGCCTTTAATGGTTTCCCTCAAAGTCTTCAAGCATTTTAATGCTTTATCTTCATTTTTCTCATTTAAATAAATTAATATTTATTTGAATATTTATCCAAATGCAAATTACACCATTTAATTGAAATAAATGATTTTATTTTAATTGAAAATACCAAAATTTCTCCCACTTGCATTTTCCTACAAAATCCACTTGCATGCCTAAACCCCTTCTAGAATTTTCTAATCACTTCTAAATAACCTAACCCCTTCTCTAAACTTTGTCACATTCCTAAGCAAAAGGGAAGTCACTTCTCAAACCCTCAAAGTCTTTGATAACCACTAAAGGCTTTCAACCTTCAACCACTAAATGGCTCAAAGTCTTTGATAACCATTGAAGGCTTTCAACCTTCAACCACTTAATCCCCAAAGTCTCCAATAACCATTAATGGTTACCTCAAATCTTCCCACATGGTTAAAACATTTGTTTTGACTCAACCTCTACCCAACCCAAAGGTCTCATCAGGCCATTAATGCTTTGACCATGATTATCTCTTAAACATTTGCACAAAGGTTTATCCTTGGATTAACTCTTAATCCAATGGGTAATCTTAATTTGGACTTGACCCTTAGCCTCTAGATAACCATGAGGTCTTCTCAGGCCTTTAATGCCTCCAACCTCTTCTCTCAACCCAATCCTATGTTGAGACTTGTCACCATTTTATTGGTGCCAATTGTGCACATGAATCCCCAACTTTCAAACTTGGCCCTTGATTAAACCATTCAATCTTAACCCTTCATTTCCCCATTTCTTCTATAAATAGAACCCTTCTCCTCAAGCAAAAAGGGAAGCATTAGAGTATTGTTGTTATACTGGTATTAGCATAAAGCTTTTTCATAGCATCACTATCTACACTTGCATAGCATTTGCTTATCATACTCAACTATCTTGAATCTCCATATGGCATCCATGGCTAGTGCTAAAAGCTGAGAGCTACACTCATTTGGGACTTGGAGAGGAGAGGAACAAGGGAGGAGCAACTATGAGCATCTTGATTAGCTATTTTATTCTATGTTTGTATGCTTTCTATTTCATGCTTAATATCTCTCTTGATATGCTTGTTTAGGATAATCTTTTGTTGCTAACACTAACGTTTGTTTCTTGTGCTCTTGTGTGTGTTGCCATCAAACAGATTTTCTAATCCTTTTTGGAGAGCATCACAAATCATTCAGTACTTTTCTCCTCATGTTTTTTATAGTTCTTTGACAATGTGTCAAAGGTTTGTAGGAGGAGATTTCAATATTTACCAGTGCTGATGATGTCAGTTCGTTCTTTGTCTTTTTCATTGCTTGTGGTGTCTTCTTAGGTTTTTTCTTAGACACAGTTTCTTCTGAGTCTGGTGAGGCATTCCTTGTCTTCTTCTTTCTCTCAAAGACTTTAGCAGGTGCCGCTTCTAGTTTCTTTTTAGCCGGTGACTGCTTGGGCACTTTAGGACTGGCTGCAGTAGCTGGTCTCGATGCTGAAGGCACTACTTTTGCCTTCTTCACTAAAGGTTCTTTTCCTTTCTTTGTTGAGGGTTCCTCAACCAGTGTTATCCTTTCTAGGTAGGTGCTGGTTCTCCTTTCCTTTGGATCAAGTGGTGAGGCAATAAGGGTAGAGGCATATCCTTCCAACATATCATTCATTACCTCATAGCCCATAGGCTCCACTTCCTCCTATCTGGGCTCAATAGCCTCCATTATGCATTGATCCACTATAATGGTGAAATAGATATCATCTTCATATTTCTTTACAATATCACTTAATATTCTCATCCTCTGACTCATTTTGCATTTGAACTCATCAAAGTATTTGTTGAGAACTTCAGGGTAACCGGTTCCAACTGCTTGAAGGCTTTTCTTGATTTGCTTGGTTACTAGTTGGTCAGCAGACCACTGGACATCACCTACTCCTGGAAAGTAGCCTTGGAAGTAAAAGAACAACCCAACCAATAGTTGTCCAAACTTGAACCTCAATGCATTATCCTGTTTGATCGATTTAAGATTCAACAGGAGTTGCCTTTGCATACCAATGCACAGGTCAAATGATGCATCCTCCTTGATCATCCGGTAAGTGGCATTTACCACTGCAGCAAATACAGAGTTAAGTCTGCTGGCAGAGAATGTCTAGTATCCTATCACCATGCAGGCATACTTGACCAGATCATCCTTGATTGAATTGACAGTCATACCTCGTGAGTCGCTCATTGAACCGGTGAGCTTGGACATTTCAGTCTTACTTACCATCCTTAGGGCTGGAACTTCCCCTGTATTGCAGAAACTAGTGACGGCATGAATTGCTTGCGGTGTAATATCATGTGTTCTTTCCAGGTACATCTTGTCACCATGAACTCTTCTCAGAATGATCCTAATGTGATCATTTGTGAAATCCTCTAGGAAATAAATAGCATTGTGGAGCTTCTTCTTCTCCAAAATACTATACTCTGGTTTGATCTTTTTATCTTTTCCACAAAATAAACCTAGCTGCGAGTGAATTGCTAGAGACCCTAGGTCTTTGATTTTACAATCTATGTAATCTAAGATTCCCTCTTCTACTATCACACTAGCTGGAACTTGTGATAGGGCATTATATTTAGACTTGTGTTGAATAAAGCTTGTTGCATCGACAGATGCACTAGAGCTAGTATGGGATGCAGAAGCCATGATAGAAACTGAAAACTCAAAAAATACCTTTCAAAAATCATGAATTTAGGGCTTTCAGATTCTTCTCCACCTCACACTCCATCGGTTGCAGAATCACTGCTTTGCGTTCTTCACTTGACCGTTTGCAATTTGAATTTGAATCTCCTTCAAGGTTTCCAACTTTCTCTGAATCGCAGCACAAATCACTTTATCATTGCTCTACACTTGAAAACCTTCTTCGCTTTGAAAATGATATTGAGAAATGATTTGAAAATTCCTTTTAAACACATTCCTCACCTACCATAATTAATGCTCCACCATTAGGGCATAAACCCTAATTTGCCTTTTACCATTTTCAGTCTTCTGTCGGCTGATAGATTGTTAGGCCCAATATGGAAAGCTAATGTACTGAGAGGGGAGGGGTGAATCAGTTCCTCAAAACTTTTCTTGAATAATAATTTTACTGTTATGCATAAATCGAATAGTGCAGTAACATAAAATAAAGTTAAAACAAATAGATAACAATCATACATGATTCACTCCATAACACATATATTTTGGTTACGCAGAAACTCTTGGTTAGAGAGAAAAACTGCGGTGGGGATGACACCCACAACTTCACTATTGCAATAATAAAGATGCTCGGTTAGAGCTACATGTTTAGCTATTTCTAATAGCTTACCCTGTTAGGAGTAACAAGATCTGTTAGATCTACCTTGCTAAAGGATTTCACAACATTTATTCTGAATGTTGCACCTGGTTAGAGGCTTTACAATTTATAGACTTGGTTAGAGTCTTTTACCCTATTAAAGGTTTCTCCTTCAACTTCACAACATTACAATAAAATCATTACAAATATCTGCAACTTTACATCTGAAATGTTATAGTAGATTCTATGTGCTCAGAATAAGATTACCTTGCTTATAGCATACCTCGGTAACCCATATACTAACTCGGTAAACCCTTCTGTTTACTCTGTTCTTCAACTGTTCTCTGAAAACCTTCTCGGTGACCTTTGTGTCTTTGTAACAGTCTTCCTTCATACATATATGCACACACCTTGCTCTTAATTCATGATGTATAAATAGATCTATTAAAACGATGATCCAATTCATTGCTTTGATCTTACAAACAAGATTTCTTGAATGAATAATCATACACAATCTTCTGGTTCAATTTCCAATATAATAACAATTAGATGTGCCTCGATCTTGTAACACGTTTTCATATGCATGTCCACGTTCAATGTATCTAGTAACACATTTCACTCGGTGAATATCAAATCGGTGTGTCATCTTTACTGCTCGGTAGTCTCAAAAAGATACTTGGTAGACGGCTTGGTGTATACTGTTTTCTGTAACTACTTTCTTCTGTAACCAACTAGACTGTGCATACTGACTTCTCTGTGTGTATATCGACTGCATGATTTGGTAGTACTAACTAACTAGAATATTTAGTATGACTTTGAATATAAAACTAATGGCAATTTGATAAGTAGTAACAATCTCCCCTTTTGACATTAGTTGAGATGTTTGACAAAAACTACTTTTAAAGTCATAACTCAAAAATCTATATACTTGCAAAATGACTACACTTGACAATATATACAATAGTCAATGAAATAGCATATTCAGATATACTCCCCTTATCATTATACTGTACATAACTCTGATTTGGTATGCTTGGTTTTGTGCTTGTGTGCTCTGCTTGCTCTGCATACTCTATATACTCTGCTCGGTATACTCCCCTTTATACAATACTCAAAACTATATTATCAAAACTGTATCACTCCCTAAATATAGTATATTACTCCCCTTATGTAGTATTACTCCCCTTTTTTGACAAACATCAAAAACTTAATTTCCAGCTGGGGGCGGTAACTAATCAAAAATAGATTTATACTTCTTTCGGGCGTCGGTGAGTGTGACTGAGACTACATCCTTTACACTTTCCATTAAAGAATTTTGTGCTTGAATATCAGCCAATAGTGATATTAAGCCATCAAGAGTGCTTCCCTCTTGTGTAGTTGATAGGCATGTAGCTCGGTTGATCTATTCTTGAACTGATGAGAGATGAGGAAGGAATAATGTCTGAAGTGTCATTATATCCATCCTAATCTTATGCTCTTCATTTCTGAGTTCTAACTGTTGAGCCATGAGATGTTGAAGCTTGGTATAAAAGTTCTAAATTGAATTAGGCTTTGTGGTCAACATAGTTGAGAGATCGGTGATCTCTTTCTCAATTGCATCAGTTTTATTCTTGATATCTTTAATAAATAAGGAAAATGTACAAAGTTTCTAAAATAAATAAAGAATATGCTTGAGTTGAGGGGACAACTCAGCAATGAATTTGACAAGCTTGACTTTTCCTATAGCGAGAGCTTTTTGTACCTCTTCAATCATTTTTGTAGTAAGCTCTTTATCTTTTAGCTTGCTCAAGTACTCAGATGCATCAACTCCAGATGTTTCTATTTGATTAAGGAGTTCATCCAGTTGAATGTGGATGGCTGCATCAGTTGACACTGTAGTTGATGGTAGCATTTTTGTTAGCAGTGTCTTCACCTTCTATAGTACTTTACTCTTCTTTTGAATAGCCATATGTTTTTCTTGTTCGGCCTTTGCTTTACATAGTTCACCGAAATCAATAAGTTCTTGCCCCTTTAATTTTGAAATATCCACATTGGGCAACACTATCGGTTTAGTTAAATCAATTTTAAAACTATGCTTCTTCACTTTCTTCTCTTTACCTTTGGTTGGTTGTACCAAGACAATTGCTTGTGAGGCTTGCTGACCCTCAGTAGGTTGCTCAGTAGAGGCAACACTTTGGTTTGTTCCTATAGCCATTGTGGTGTCCTTGGGTGTCTCGGTACTGGGGGTCTCAGCTATAACATTTTCAGTGCTTGAGAGGTCTGATCTTTAGTTGTACCTTCTGTTGCTTCAGACTTGTGACCTTCGGTGCCTTGTGTTGTACCTTTAGGAGCTTCGGTAGAGATAGGTGGTTTGACCAATGGATAAGGTTGAACTTGTACTATCACAAATTCACTAGATATAAGTTTTGCATAGGTAGTGCCTTCTATCATTTCCTGCTCCGGTGCTTCTGCATCCATGACATCTTCATCAATTTGAATAGTGTCAGTCGAGTCTTGCTTGGTAGAATCAGGACCTTGCTCAGTGACATCAAGATCTTGCTCAGTGACATCAACAATTTCAACTTGAGATTGTTCACCAACATCTTTTAGTTTGAAGATTTCCTGCCATTTGGCTTTTGTCTCATTTTCTACATCAATGTATAGCTTATTCATTAATTTTAAGGCTCTTTGTTTGACAAGACATTTAGAATTGTAGGTTGTCAAATGCTCCTTTATTTCTACTACAGACATATCAGGAAATAGATGGACTAGACTTCTTCTCTAATTTGTTTCTCTGAGTCCATAACCTATTATCAATATGTAAGTACAATTCACTCAGAAGTGAATTTACTAGTTCTAATGGAGCTAACCGAAACTTTAGAAGTGTGCAAATGACAGCTTCTTCAATTTGTCTCTTCTCATCATTATTCCTAGTCTCATACTTGACATATCTAAATCCTGCAAATCCACCATATTCTTTAAGATTGGCACAAAAGTTTTCAACACTATGAATATTTACCTTCTTGCTTTTTACAATCTGAAATTTGTTTGCATCATCAGATTCTGTATCGCTAGACTCTTTTGCCAGAATGAGTCTTTGAGTAGATTTCTTGTAGGTTTTGGTTACCTTGGGAACAGTAACACTCTTTTGTTTCTTACTCGGTGATGCAGCTGATGCTCTAGTGTTGGGTCTCTTTGTTGGTGGAGTTGGTAGGGCCTTTGTAGTGTCCAATTTCTTTCTTTTCAAATCTTTACCCTTAGGCAACTCGGTACTCAATGTTATTGCTGCCTCTTGAGCTTCAGATTCCTCTTCAGTAATGGCAAGAGTGCCTTTGACAGGTGTAGAGGAGGATTCTTCTCCGAATTTCTCATATAAAACCTTTATCATCTTTGTAGCCTTTCTTGTAGCTTTAGGTACTACAATGCTCATTTTCACCTTTTCTTTAACTTCTTCATAAGTTCCATATCTCAGTTCAGTAGCATGCCTCGACAGTGTAAGATATGCATCAATTTTTTGTTGAGTAATATCATAGTCAATCTCGTAACCCATTGGTGGCAAAGATTGAGTCCTAGGTTCTACAGCATTCACATAGCAGTAATCAGTGTCTACCTCAAAAAATATATCATCCTTATATTTCTCTACCAGCTGTGGTGGAATCCTATACTTGTTGTGCATCTTTTCTTGAAATTTGCTGAAGTAGTCATCCATGATATCATTAAAATTATCTCCCAATTTCTTGATAAAGTCATTGATTTGATGGGTGATAGGTCGGTGTAGCTCCCAAACTACTTTACCGACTAAGGGAAAGAACTTCTCAAAGTAGACAAACATGCATACAAGAAGTGAACCAAACTTTAGTGTATTTGCCGAGTTGTTCTTTTTTGGCTTCCTTATTGTGTTCAGGTTCTCAAACAAATTCTGCAATAACACTTCACATAAATCTACTTTCATTCCCTTTTTCACTATTTTGTAGGCTAAGTCAACTGCTACACAGGGTACACTGTTTTCCCTTGCTGATTGGAAGAAACAGTAACCAATTACTCTAATTGCAAAATTAAGTTCTGCATCAGTGACATTATTCAGTTTCAGTCCTCGGTAATCAAATTCTACTCCAACTAAATTGATTAACTCCTTCTATGATATCATTTTCTATGCTCGTGCATGGTCATAGATAGGATATTCGGTGATCACATGAATGATTTCCTTAGTGATTTTGAATGGTTGCTCTTCTAGCCACATAAAATCATCATGAACTCTGCTTAAAACAAACTTAACCCACTAGGTTTGAATACATGGGGATAGGATAGGGCTTCAGTTAATCCCTTGATTTTGATATGCTCATACTTGCTATCCATTTTGCCATCGGTATATAGCTCATCATATGTGTCACTAATCTCAACATGACTGAGTTCTTCAACATGGCATTTGGTGAAGAATCTAACATCTTCAACTAACAAGACTCGATCTGGGATGAGTGAAAAGATAGTTTTGTCATCCGGTTTAGAGGCGACTTTAGGAGTCAAGGTGTATTTCAAAGATGGCTTCTCCACATTCTTGACAACTATGGGATCTTGGATCTTAGGTGCCATTTGTAAATTCCAGATAAAACTTAGTAAATTATCCTTAGGGTTTGACGGTTTACAAATGGCAGATGATTCACACTCAGTAGATAGTAGCAATTTGACAAGATCGGAAAACCAGCTTAACAGTGATGAGATTTGATGTAAATACCTTGGATTCACTTTGAATGAAGTTTGATCACTTTGATTCACTCTGCTCTATTCTCTTGAAAACTTTGGTGAATGAAAATGACCACGAAAATACCTTTAAGTACACAAAAATACCTTATCAGGCTCCATCTGGGTTAGGTCAAAACATTAAATGCACTCAGTTTACCTTTAACCGATTTACTCTCTTTTCTTTTGTTTTAACCGAGTAACCAAATTTCCTTGTTTACCGACTTGATAGGCTTTCTATAAAGTACTTTTGATAGAATTTCAAACTTACTAATGCATCTTAACTATGTAGATTTTGAATTTTGTACATAATAGAATAGGAATTGTTATGATTTAACCTTGAGAGAATGCAGTCCCTTCATACCTTTGCTGATTAATTTGAAATAGGTGCATCTAACTCGGTAGGTAAGGTGCTTTCTTCATCTGACATGATTTCCTTCTTTTTCCAAATAATCTTGAATTTTTCTTTTATCTCTTTAGTTTCTCCTCTAGGTTGATCTCTGCGATCTCCAGCTAAATGTCCAGCTTTGTGACAATGAAAACATGCTATACCAGGATTTCTCCATGATCTTCGGTTGTTCTTTCCAAATCTTATAAAATAGTTGGCACTTATATGTCCATATCTTCCACAACATTCGCACCATATCCTTGTATTGTAATCCCATGGTACTGCTGCATATTGTCGGTAAGGATTTGTGTGAGTTCGGTAACCACTAATGTTTGCTCGGTGTGCCGACCGCATGTGATTCTTTTTCTTAAACCAACATTTCTTGGTACTATGTCCATATCTATTATAGTTTTTACAAAACCCTTTGAATTTTGCCTTATGATAGTTGTTAACAGACTTTGTCCTACATTGATTAGATGTGTGACCATATTTATTGCACTTGTAACAATACTCATTTGACTTAGTGATAGTCAGTTGCTTACCTTTTCTGATCTGGCATATGTTGGCAATATGACCTTGATTTCCACAGTAGTAGCAAATAGGCTTCTTCTTTTTTATTTTATTCCTATTTCCAGCTTGCTTTGATGATTCTCCTCTCTCGATAGTATGAATTCCTTTCTCGGTAGAGTCTTTTCCTTTGTAACCGAGTCCTGCATCTTTTTTGGGTCTTCTTGTATTTAGTTGCTCATCCAAAATCTTTGATGCTTCATAACTCTTCTTCAATGTTTCTTTGGATTTCTTCTCTATTTCAAGTTCATTGATCAATCTTGATACTTCAAGTTTCAATGCTTGATTCTCATCATTCTTCAGAATTGCTTCATGATGTGCATAACCTAGTTGATCTGTCATATTTTGTTGAATCCCAGTCAACCTTATGATTTCATCATTCTTATCAGATACTAAGACTTCAAGTTGTTGTTTCTCTCTCTGTAGATCTCTTGCTTTATCCTTAGCTATCCTCAATGCATCTAGATTTTTAGTCATCTGTGTACTGAAATGTTCATGTTCTCTTTTCATTGCTTTTAGTTTATCAGCCAATGCTTTGTTCTTTTCTTTCAATGCTCCAATCATTTCTTCAGTTTCTTCAGATATATTGTTCTCAGATGATGTCTCAATTTGTTCCACTAACTTTGGAGAATCTTGCAAGTCATCAGATAATCTTCTTCTTACTTTCAGAGATTTTTGCATTTGCCTTTGCATGTCTGCAATCACTTGATTTGCATGATCCAGCTCTTCTTGCAGATACACAAACCTTTGAGATTGTTTATAGCCTTCCATTGATAAGATCTTTCTCTTTAGGTAGTTAAACCCTTTTCCAAGATTCAAGCTTTGATACCAATTGTTAGGCCCAATATGGAAAGCTAATGTACTGAGAGGGGAGGGGTGAATCAATACCTCAAAAAATTTCTTGAATAATAATTTTACTGTTATGCATAAACCGAATAGTGTAGTAACATAAAATAAAGTTAAAACAAATAGATAACAATCATACATGATTCACTCCATAACACATATATTTTGGTTACGCAGAAACTCTTGGTTAGAGAGAAAAACTACAGTGGGGATGGCACCCACAACTTCACTACTGCAATAATAAAGATGCTTGGTTAGAGCTACATGTTTAGCTATTTCTGATAGCTTACCCTATTAGGAGTAACAAGATCTCTTAGATCTACCTTGCTAAAGGATTTCACAACATTTATTCTGAATGTTGCACCTGGTTAGAGGCTTTACAATTTATAGACTTGGTTAGAGTCTTTTACCCTGTTAAAGGTTTCTCTTTCAACTTCACAATATTACAATAAAATAATTACAAATATCTGCAACTTTACATCTGAAATGTTATAGCAAATTCTATGTGCTCAAAATAAGATTACCTTGCTCATAGCATACCTCGGTAACCCATATAGTAACTCGGTAAACCCTTTTGTTTACTCTGTTCTTTGACTGTTCTCTGAAAACCTTCTCGGTGACCTCTATGTCTCTATAACAGTCTTCCTTCATACATATATGCACACACCTTGCTCTTAATTCATGTTGTATAAATAGATCTCTTAAAACGGTGATCCAATTCATTGCTTCGATCTTACAAACAAGATTCCTCGAATGAATAACTAAACAAAATATTTCATTGGTTAGATTGTCCTTGTAATCATACACAATCTTCTGGTGCAATTTCCAATATAATAATGGTTAGATGTTCCTCGATCTTGTAACATGTTTTCATATGCATGTATCTGGTAACACGTTTCACTCGATGAATATCAACTCAGTGAGTCATCTTTACTGCTTGGTAGTCTCAAAAATATACTCGGTAGACGGCTTGGTGTATACTGTGTTCTGTAACTGCTTTCTTATATAACCGACTAGACTGTGCATACCGACTTCTCTATGTGTATATCGACTGCATGATTCAGTAGTACTAACCGACTAGAATATATAGTATGACTTTGAATATAAAACTAATGGCAATTTGATAAGTAGTAACATAGATGTCATACACCGGTTAAGGACTTTTATCGGTGTAAACTGGGGGTTCGAAACATTTCACCGTTTGCTCCCCCTAAGGTTTTCTGAAGCTTAGTTTGCCAGTTTTGTGATTTCCACACTAGGTGCAGAAACTAGTTCCTCTTGCAACACCGTTGGTTTCTTCTTCTAGGTTTTGTTCATATCCACTTGAACAGTGTCAATATCAATCTTTCCTTCCGAAGTGACTAGTATGTCATCCGATATGTTCTTTCTTGATCTACAGAATCTGGCAATGTGACCCGGTTTGTTGCAGTGATAGCAAACCAATCCAAGTGCTCTCCAAGGTCCATTATTCATGTTATCTTTCTTCCTCCTGCATGTTGTAGGAGTGTGACCATGATTATGATAGATCAGATAGTTTTCTCTCCATCTGATTGCTGCTTGATAGCCATCGCTTCTTGACTGATAATTGAAGGCATTAAACCGGTTGTGATTCTGGTTCACAAAAGGTTCAGGACCAACTCCTTGGGTCCTATGAGGATATCTACCAATGTTGTTTATAACTGACCTGCATTCAGATGCTCTATGCCCAAACTTTTTGCATGCATAACAGTTACCATTGAATTTATAGGATCTAGGCTTATCATTTAGGAAATAAGGAAAATTATTGTAAGCCTTGCTTCTACACACATTGGCAGTATGTCCTTCTTTAAGACAATTAAAGCAAATAGGTTTAAACTTTTTCTTACCTTTATCCTTTGATGTTTGTTGTTTCTTTGATGCTCCAGCACTTGTACCAGAGGTCCCACCTTCCTCATGACTGGAATAACCAAGTCCATCAGTATTCTTGACAGGTTTGGCAGATTCAAGCTTTTGCTCTAGGTTGACAGTACTCTTGTTGAACTTAGCAAGTATTTCCTTTGACTCAGAGAGTTCTTTGGAAATAGCAGCATTTGTTTCCATCAAGTTTTCATTCTCAGAGATGGCAATGTTTAGTTCTCCTTGCATGTCTTCCTTTTCCACTTTGCTCGCATGGAGTTGAGCAATTAGGGCACTGATCTCTTGCTTCAGCATGGAGTTTTCATGATCTTTGTCTTTGACTAGATCTTCGGCTTTCCTCCGGTTCTCAAGCTCTTGGCACATTCAGATAGTCAATCCTTCCAATTTTTTTCTGAGGTTAGAATTGGATTCACTCAGCTTTTCTACTTCTTGAATCAGGGCTTCCATGTCCGCTTCATCAGAAGAACTATTTTCAGACAGCTCCCTCAACTTTTCAGCATGTTCTCTCCTTTTTGCTTGAGAGGCCTTATATTTGACCATAAGATCATCATAGGCTTGCTCAGACTAAGTGAGCCGATGAGTAAGTTCCCTCAATGTGTATTCCCCCATATCTCTTTCCAAGTGGTTAAACTTATAGAAAGGTTGGCTCTGATACCAATTCATGAATACTAAGAGGGGGGGGTGAATTAGTATGCCAAAACTCTTTGCACTTAAACACTTTGCTAGACTAATAGTAAACTGGTAAAATAGTTTAACAGACAAACCAATTAGCACACATGAAAACCAAATAGAAAATAATGCATTCACCCACAGAAGCACAAACACCATAACACAAGAGATTTTGACATGGAAACCCAAATGGGAAAAACCACGGTGAGATGGAACTCACAAGTAACTATCTGCAGAATAGGAACCAGACCGGTTAAGGTCTTACAATGTTCTTTACCAGAACAAATCCTATTAGGAATCTCAATCTCTATTAGGAGATAAGTTCGATTAAAGACTACCTTGCTAGAGGATTTTAGATCCACAGATGTGAACCACCTTGTTAGAGGATTTACAAAAGGCTTTTGGGCCTACCTGGTTAAGGTCTACAGACTTGTCAAAGATGTGAGTAATCAACAAGAGAGTGATCTAGCAAATAGCACAGATTGCTTGGTTAGATCCTTGATAGCTCATTCCTAATGCATTCCAGCATTACTTCAGTCTTCTACACATTCATACTCTCTCTAACTCCTCAACCACCTTAAACCCTAGCAACAGCAACAGCAATAGCAACAACCTAAAACCCTAGACATGATGTCCTTATAAAGGAATCTGATTTCATGTCGGTCCAATAAGATTACAATACAATTTCCTACGTTCAATGAATCTAGACATATTCTGTAACATGACGAAAAAAGCACCGTTAAAGTGTTGGCACCGTCAAACAGTCGGTGGATGGTAACTCATCACAAAAATGTCAATTGGTAACTCATCACAGAGTATTACCGATTTATACAAAATACCGGTTCAAGCAAATGTCGGTTGCCGGTTTGGCAAAATGAAGACTGGCAAATATGTGTTATGAGGCTCTTGTTCCAAGACTTAAGACACTGGAAGAACAAATGCACTTTCTCACCGGTAAAATTCAAAGGACTGAAGCAGCACTAAAGGACAGTGAGAGATTCTACAACAGTCTGAATGTTGCCTTAGTAGATTTATATCAGATCGTAACCAACTGGTTACAGGGATCATGACAGGAACTACACTCAATTGACATTGAATGACAGCCTTTGTCATTGATGCCAAAGGGGGAGTAGTAGAGGATGAGAAAAAGAAATAAGGATAAGAAAAATGAATGACAGAAGAGATCATTTGCTCAGGGGGAGCACACAGTTTTGACAGTTTTGGTAAGACGGTTTTGGATACACATTTTGGCTTTTTCTCATGACTGTTGCCATCAATGCAAAGGGGGATATTGTTGGCAAATGCACACTCCAATGAGAAATTGTAGGTGATTGAAGGTATTTTCATTGATGGCAACCTTAAAATCCTATGGCACTGGCAGGCACTGGCACCGACAGACTCTACATCAACATACAATTCACCGGCAGCGAAAAGATGTTCACCGGCACCCTGGCTAACAAGATTTTGTTTATTGTATTTTGTATTTAATTGTAAAATCTTTTTGAAATCTGACAAGGCAAATTGTAATAAGGCTCATATATAAGTATGAGATCTTAGAGAACATTTGTAATGAGGAATATGCGAGATAGATAATATGTGTGAATATTAAGGAAGATTGTGGAATAAGTTTTATGATTGTTGCATGAGCTTAAACTGGTACTGAACCTGGCATAGTAGATGTTGATTCGAAGCAATACATGATATTGGATTTACTTAATCCATTTTTGTAAGTCATTGAGACTTCTCTTTTGTATTTAAGCAGTGAGCTTTAGGTAGTTGGCCTTCCTACATGTGCAGGCCCCTATTGTATCAGTAATATTCACTTATTGACCAGTAAGCGAATATTGTGGGTCACAAATCCCACCGAGGTTTTTCCCACACCGGGTTTCCTCGTTAAAAATATTGTGTTATGGTGTACTTTTTATGTTGTGGTTGTTGTTCTTATTTACTGCATTAATTATTGTTTACCGGTATACTATTTTGAGATGCAATTCATTTAATAAGTTAAGAAAATCCATTAACCGGCAAGATACTGATTCACCCCACCCCCCTCTCAGTATCTTTGAGAATCCTAACATTTGTATCTACCGGTGTATCATTTATATCTTGTGAAATATGAATAATTATGTAGTGTCAAGGGTAACCCCCTATTTCCTACAGAACTTTAAGCATAGAGGAATTCAACTTTTTTATTGATTCCTATTTGTTGGCCAAGTCCAACACTAAACCTAAGCATAAGAAGTGACAAAACTTTAGGGTTTAGTGATCTATTGATTTGGGAACCAACAATGTGCTTTCTCATTGCTTAGTTATTTATGTGACGCTTGGAAAAGTTACTAATGGTAATTATTGAAAAAATCAAAAGTAGTTTGCTTTCCTTCCTACATTTTTATGTTAATATATGTAGTTGTGATGTGTGTGAGTGTTGGGTGGTAACTAAAACTCCATTTGATTTTAGAAAGACTATTACACCACACATTTATACACACACTTTTTTAAATATACTCTAAATGTTTAAGCTACTTGTTAAAATTTTAAGCCACCCATTATTAATTAAATCAATTTACCTCATTAAATATAATTTATATAAATACAATTCTATAACTATTTATGAATAATTGAGTGTTCAAAATAAGACTTTTATTTTTATCAAAATGATTTTTAAAATGTTTTAAAGTACACTTTTTATACATACATATCTTTGTATGTTTATACACATGCATATATACATGCATATATATACATGTATATATATGCACACACACACACACATATATATATGTATGTGTGTGTGTCTGTATGTATGTATGTATGTATGTATGTATGTATGTATGTATATGTATGTATGTATGTATGTATGTATGTATGTATACATATATATATGTGTGTGTGTGTGTATATATATATATATATATATATATGTACATACATACATACATACATATTTATACATAAATACATACATAGATATGCATATATACATACATACATACATATATATATACATACATACATACATGCATACATGCATACATATATATATATACATATATACATACATAGATATACATATATACATACATACATAAATATACATACATACATACATACATATATGCACATAAAAATGGCTATGAGCGATTAAATAAATATTTTATATTTATTTAATAATTATTCTTCTATTAAATAGTTAATTTGAAAAGATTAATTTATTTAATTCATTTCATGTCTTTCTATTAATTGATTTAATTGAAACATTTTATTAATTAATTCATTTATCCTTTTCCTCTAATCAATTAACTAAATATCTAATATTTAATTATTCCTCTAATCAATTAAATATCTAATATTTAATGATTATTCTTCTATCCTATAGTCTCAAATATTAAATAATTTCTTAAATTATTTAAACCCCTTTTCCAACTCACCTCCCATCTCCACTTTATCTTTACTTTGCCAACTCATCCATCATGTGGCTAAATTAATTTAACAAAATTAAAATAAATAAAACATTTATTAGCCACTTATCTTCAACTTCCAAAATAAATGAAATATTGTGTATGTACACATATTTCTTAACCTTCTTCTATATTCTCTCCAACATCCCTACATCTTAGGAAGGACTTGAGTCCACTTGTCCTCTCATGCCTAAATCTTCTCCAACCATCCCTAGATTCCCTTAGTCAGCAACCCAGTCAAGGTGAGATGAGTGACACTTGTCTTCTCCTTCCCCCTTTTCTCTCAACCTTCACCTTTGCTCACAGCCATCCAAATTTGTAGATCCAATCATGACCGATCTAGGACACATCATCTTATCCTATAAAAAGTCTATAAAAGTAGGAGTTTGAGTTGAGAAAAAGTTAGTCTTCAATTAACAATTTGAGTAAAACTTATGCATCCATGAGTTTTTATCTTGAAGCAATTTAGCAATTTTAGCATTTCTCATTTAGCATAATCATTTAGCCTTAAATCATTTGCATTGCATATCATAGTATCGGTTAACTATCAGTTATCAGTCCATTCTCCAAATGCCATCTTGGAAGCCACCGGTGCTTGTTTGAGAGAAAATCATTTGCAACCAAGAACAGTAGAGTTAGGACACAATGAGACTTAAATCATGAAGGTAATAATGGTGTTTTTATTTTATATCAATTTCATGTAGTTTCATTGGTTGATTTTGGATTTCCTGTAGCATTTTCTTTGTATTTTGTAGACTAATATGTTGCAGGTAGTATTCTGATGATGAAATTCAAGTCAACACAATACATATATATATATATATATATATATATATATATATATATATATATATATATATATATATATATATATATATATATATATATATATATATATATATATATATATATATATATACATGTATATACATACATATACATATATATGTATATACTGGTGCAGGAGCACCTAGGACTTAGACTATCTAGTTTTTCAATTTTGGCTTGTACTGAACCTAGCCAAGTCAGTAGTGAATAAGGACTCCAGGAGGGTCCAAGAGTTAGAGTTTTGAGTCAATGTAGGCCTAGGTTGTGTTCATACTTCTTAGGTTTGCATTTTTGTGTAAATAGTGAGTTTGAGTAGGTAATTGACCTTTTTGATGGTCAAAAGTGTCAAAAATTGGTACAAACATTAGGGAGGGTTAAATTAGTATTAGAAAAGTTCTAAAATTCATTTTTATGACTTGGAATGGGTCTTATAGGTTGGAAAGACCAAAAGTGCAAAAATTGCAAAGTTGCAAAAAGTTGTCATGACAACTTTTGTCCTGAAATGGTTAGCGATGGAGTTAGGGATTTTTAAATTCCCTAGGATGACTCCACACATGGGAAAGATATAATAACCCTCTCTTTCATGGCTACCAAGGTTGGTGAATGTGTTTTGCAAGCTTAACAATCTGAAACTACTCATTTTCAGACTAGTGGGCAGCGTTTTAGCTTGATTTTACTCATTTTGTAATTGAAAATGGATTGAATCCATTGATCCAAAAATGGATTGAGTTTCTCTTGGGTGTTATTGTGTTGTTGGTTCAATTTAGATCTTTGCAGATATTTTTCATTAGTGTTTTCTTGTTTTAGTTTGCAAACAGCCAGTTTTGGCATGTATATAGCAGTTTTCTTGTAAATATGGTTGCCCCATGAGTTCCACACATGCATCCATCATGGCTTGTTGGTACATGGAGGTAAAACATCTATATAGTGTAAATATGTAGGTAAAAGTATTGGAGAAGAGTTTAAGTATGATTGTCTTGTTCTAGGTAATTCCAGGAGCAACCCGACTAGAGGAAATAAGGTGAAAATGAAGTGCCAAGTGCAGAGGTGGATGTCAGATCACTTTCTAAGCTTTTTAAGGGGTCCAAGGAGTTGGGATAGAGTTTCCAATGCAAGTAGGAGCCTTTAAAATTTCATTTTTTGCACAAACCCCAACTTGACTTGTCACTGCCACCTAGAAGGCCTAGAAACCCTCCAAAACCCTCATTTTAGGATTAGCACATTGAATGGTGGGTTAAGAAGCCAAAACCACAAAAATAATTTGAGGTTAGAGGAACCATTGAAGTAAATCCAAAATTTTTATGGGGTCTTTTGGACCGTTTTCACCCAAGCCCTAAAAAACCAATTTTAGGAGGCCTAATTGGGCTAATTCCTTGTAGCCCTTTTCTAGGCAAGATTTTGGAATCAGTAAGAAACCTATTGATTACAAACCTCAAATGGACACTAAATGAATCCAAAAAATGAATGAAGACACCTCCACACCTCTACATCATCTCATAATGGTAGGAGGTCATTTTGACAACTTGAAGCCAAGAAGCAATAATTGAGTACATGAGAAGCATTGTGAATTGGTAGGGGTCCTAGCCAAAACATTTGAAGAAAAACACATTAGAGAGATCAAGAATCAAGCCCTAGAAGATATTGAGAAGGAATTGGAGGTCTAGAGAGAAACTAGACCTGGTGAGTTGGTGCAATTGAGCAACACCAGCTAGGTGAAGTGTTGAGCAAACTAGGGTAACCCCCATCATATACATATACATATACATATATATGTATATACACATATGTATATACATGTATATGTATGTACATGTATATGTATATACATGTATATGTATGTACATACATATACATATACATAATATGTATATATATACACATATATATACATTTAAATAATATAATATGTATTATATATGTATATAATATGTATGTATATATACATATTTATATATGTATATATATGTATATATGTATATGCATATATACATGTATATATGTATATATGTATATACATATATACATATATACATATATGTATATACATATATATATGTGTGTGTACATACATATATATGTGTGTATATATATACCTATATACATATATGTGTGTGTATGTATATATGTATATATATGTATGTGTGTGTGTGTGTGTATTTTAGTGTCCTAAAATTGCACCCCTGCAATTTTGACTGCATTTGGGGCCCTCACCATAATGGCCTCCTCCCCATGCTTGATCAGAACCTGTTTATGCCTCCCCCATGCAACCAAGCTTCAGATTTTTACTTTGCACCTTGCATAGCCCCTTGTTCCTGGCCCAAATTGGGGTAGGACCAAGGTGCCATGCCCTAGTCCTCCCTAATTAGGACCCATTTTGGCCCCTGGGCCCTATCCCAAATTTGAGCAAGAAGTTAATTCCTCATGTCAACCTATGTCATAAAATTGATAAGTTTGAAAGTAGGAAAGTGTATAAGGAGGTCTTCCCCTCTCATTTTTATATACAATCATAAGAAGACATTCACATACAATCATAAGGCAAAAATAGGAGAAGGCAAGGAGACTACACTCAAGCATTCTTCATCAAGCATTCCTCGAGGTTGCATATTCTTCATTCATCAATTATGGAGCATTATTGCATCATTTATTTTCAAGCATGTGTGTGTTACATTTTTTTCATGCTCATGCCATTTCATACAACATATGTGATTACATCTAAGAAGCAAAGCATCATCATCATCTATTGCAGATCTGAAGGTATACTTTTCCATCATTTCTTTCAAGCATTTGCTGAATTTAATTCAAGGTTGATTCCAAATAGGGGTTTAACTTAGGCAAATCCCTATTCCCAACCCCTTTCTTCTTCTTTATGTATGTAGGAAATAGGTGTGCAGTTGTACCTTTGGAATTAAGCTTTATTTGCATAGACGAAAAAACCCTTTTCGATGCACAAAAAATTCGGAGGACCAAGAGGGTGGGCGTCCTGGTCTGAACAGATGATCCCTACTACTTTTGACAAATTTTGCATAGCAGCTCTAAATTATTTCATACTTCTTAGATCCAGGTGCATGACGAAATCTTGAATCTATAGCTCATTGTTTTCGCTTATTTTGTCTTCAATTTCACCACTTTACTTATTCAACTTACAAAAGAGGGTCAAACACAATCAATCTACTTAGTATTTTGTCCTTGTATCATTTAGGACTCGATCTAGTGGATTCATCCCCTCTTTTGAATGTAAAGTCCTCTAAGAGAAAATTGACTTAGTGATTTCTCCTTTCCATGTTGTGAATTTACGAAGCCCAAATTTTCCACTTTACATTTTGGTGAACCCAACTCCTTACACCATTAATTCTGATTTTTGTTTTCAGATCCGAGTGTATGCAATTTAAAATTCAAATTTTCATTTACAAGTTTGATTTCCTTGCAAATTTTAAAAATTTAGAGGTTAATTTCACTAAAACACTAGTTTTTAAATTCAAAATTGAGCTTGTGATTTGTATAATTTGGATTAATTATTTCAGATCTAAGAATTCAGTCAATTTGCAAATTCAAATTTTCATCTACAAGTCAAATTTCACAATTAAATTTTAAAATTAAGTGGTTAATTTCAAAAACCATATTTTAAAAAAAAAAATTAAGTTTAAAAATTGAGCTTGTGGATTGTTTAAATTTTGAATTTTCCCTCCTCAAATTTGTTTCTAATTCTAATTCAAAATCAAAATTACAATCTTAGATCTATTTTCAATTTAAATTTTAAAATTAAGAGGTTAATTAAAAGGACCCTAATTTTTAAATTTACGAATCTTAGATCTATTTTCAAATTTACATTTTAAAATTAAGTGGTTCTTTGACCCTAATTTTGAAATTAATTTTCTTGTGGACAATTTCAAATTCAAATTTTAAAAAATTAAGAGGTTAACTAAAAGAACCCTAATTTTTAAATTTACATTAACTATTTCAATTCCAGATTTCAATATTTTAAATTTAAATTTTAAAATTAAGAGGTTTTATTTACAAAATCCTAATTTAATTTTGTCATAGCAATCAATGAATTTGACCTATTTACTATTTCACATATGATTAAATTGCTTGTTACATACATTTATTATAATCATGTGTCAGACAATGGCTTCTTTCACTTCATGTTACTTCTTTTCATTCATAGCACTTGGACATACTATGTTTTTAGACTTTCAAAATTCCTTCCTTCCAATCAATTATATCTCAAATCTTGCATTTATCATATACGTTGTGTTATAGTGATGTTTTTGGGAAAATTCATTTTATACGTAGATCACCTCAAAGCTTTTGTAGATCCTTATCCTAGAAATGATAATGAAAAACCTCATACTTGTACCTCTCCTAGGGTATCTACTAAAAATGAAGAACAAGCTAATTCTCTTATCAAATGATCTCTCTAATAGAGAGAAAGCATTGAAGAGTAACATGGTCCCATCTTCTTCTCACACACATAGCCTTGTGCAAGGGGGGAAAGATCAAAATATTGGTTTTTCCTTCTCTATAGATCCTCATTATTCTCCAAGAGCTTATCTTAAACATAAAATCATTTGTAGAGAAGATGATATCATTTATTTCATTCATGATCTCTCTCCTCATATAATATTAAGTAAAGATGAGGCCTTAGATGATAAGGATCTCTCTTCTATCAAAAAAGGTATGAATGATGAAAGCAAGGAAATGCCTCCTCCACAAGATATTTCTTCTTCATCTACTAATCCTTTCATTCCATCTAAACATCCTTACACTATGAACTCTAATTAAATTTATTATAATTTACCCCCACCTTATCAATCAAAAGACTCTTATAGGAGTAGCTTTAACACAATATCAAAATAAGGTTTTAGAGGACAATAACTTGGGAAATTTCACCAAGTAATTTGAGTCCCTATAAACCCTCCTACACAAGTTACCACAGAAGGCCTAGTAAATAATAATAAATCTCCTATGGATGATCCCCTTAGGATTCAATACTTCAAAGATCATCTTGCAAGACAAAGGATGCATCAAGAAGATAAAAGGGTTTCCTCTTCAAAGACTCCTTTTTATTCATTTCATCAAACTCATGATCACGATGTTAGTGATTGTCTATATTTTCAAGAAGGCATACAAAATTTAGTCAATAATGAAACTATCAAACTCATTTAAGACAATCCTTCTTCTTCTAATAACAACTCTTATCCTCAATATTAAAATCATAAGCTTGTACTCATTAATGATCAAGAAAAAATAGCAACTAGAATCTTTTAGAAATTGAAGTATGATAAGAATGGTGTCTTTCCTTTTGTGAAGTTTAGTAATAAACATAAAGAAGGAAATGGATATTATATTTTTCATCAAGGTGGTTCTCATTCTCTTGGAAAGTGTAAATCATTTAAGGAATTTGTTCAAGAACAATACGATCGTTCTTGTATATGTCTTTCAACAGATCTTGCTCTCTTTCTAGGTGAAAAGGTAGTGCCTTAGCACTCCTCTCACCTCATGTTGCTCCTCGCCCTATGACATAATTAGTTAACTTAATTGGGGGCTCTTTGTCATTAGAGGTGGTTCTTTTTAAAATTAAAACATCTTTAGGTAGCAACATGCTTCTCTTTTATCTCTATCCAATCTCTTATCTTTTCACCATTTCCTTTTATGGATTGCATTATTCATAAAGTGATGTTTTTTCTTGCATGGAATAATCCTTCATGTGAGCACATGATTGTTCCTTGGTTAGAACCTATTTCTTGCTTGAAACGGTGCATCTTTTATGAATAATCTCTCCTTAGAGAACTTTTGTGAAAATTACTCTTCCTCTTGCTTTCTCTCTGAAAATTACCTCTTCTTTTGGCCTGCATTATTCATAAAGTGATGTTATTTCTTGCATGGAGTTATCCTTCATGCGAACACATGTTTGTTCCTTGGTTAGGATCCATTCCTTGTTTGAAATGGTACTTCTCTTCTGAATAACCTCTCTAAATAGAAGATGTGTAATTCTTATTCTTGTCCTCTTGCTTGGGGAGCAAGGATGGCTCTTTTCCCTCTCTCTTTAACCTATCACTATTCCCTTTAGGGGCTGCATTTTTCATGTGTTGTTATCCTTTCTTGCAATGGTATGCCTCCTATGATTAATTACTCCTTAGGGAAATATGTGATCTCTCTCTCTCTCTCTCTCTCTCTCTCTCTCTCTCTCTCTCTCTTTGAAGATTACCACTTCTTATGAGATGCATTTTACATATACTAATGTCTTTTCTTGCATTCAATATTCATTCATGTGAGTTTGTTGTGCATTTTTTATGCCTAATCTCTCCTTAGAAGTTTGTGTAATTCTTCTCATTATCCTTACACTTGGGTGGCAATGATTGATTTTTCCTCCTCTCTCTCTCTCTAAGGATCTACTTTACTTTTGTTGAGTGGTTTTTGTTCATGATTTGATGTCATTCCTTTTGTGAAGTTATTGTTTGCTCAAGGATTCTCCCTTATACAAGAGGTGTAAGTCATTGGCTACAACCTCTTGTGTAATTCTTCTCATTATCCTTACACTTGGGTGGCAATGATTGATTTTTCCTCCTCTCTCTCTCTCTAAGGATCTACTTTACTTCTGTTGAGTGGTTTTTGTTCATGATTTGATGTCATTCCTATTGTGAAGTTATTATTTTCTCAAGGATTCTCCCTTATACAAGAGGTGTAAGTCCTTGGCTACAACCTCTTCTTCACTCAGCAATGTACATTTATCATAAACTTACCATGTTATTGTGAGGATTTGGTTAACACTAAGAAGGGGGTGAATCAGTGTTAAGGATAAACTGCAACTTTTCACCAATCTATAAAATACTTCACAAAATAGTTCATAACCAGTACCGATAGCTGATCAAATAATCACTTAATGCAGATTCACCAAAACATTACCAGTAGAAACTTAAGTATTCATCATTAAGAAAATATAGTAAAGACATCAAATGCATAACTCAACAATCCATCCACAACATGAAAACAAGGATTTTTCATGTGGAAACCCAAATGAGAAAAACCACGGTGGGAATTGGTACCCACAAAATATGCACTCTTTTGGAATGTGCCCTGTTAGGAGCCTATCCCATTTAGGAGCTTTAGAACAATGCCCGGTTAAGAGAAAACCCTATTAGGAGTCACTTGGTCAAGGGATTTTACAACTTAGCTCTATTAGGAGCTTTCCCCTATTAGGAGTAACCTCGCTGGAGGATTTTAACCCAAATTAATAAGCCACCCAGTGAAGGGATTTACAAGATCAGGCCTATTAGGACCTACTCGGTTAAGGGATTTTAATGTTATTGCAACTATTAGGAAACAACAGATAAATGATCTGGACTCAGCACTTCATAGATTGCTATTATAAATCCTTGTGAGCTCCAATCTGATTCTCTCATGCAGAGATCTCAATCTGGTTTGACACACACACTTCTCTGATCATTGACACACTCAACCTTCTCAAACTCGACCTAAATACATTTTACAATTAGGTTGGTTACAAAACCCTAACCTATAATGTATCTACATCATAGATCATATCAAATCATTACAAATCATTAAATAGCATCATATAGATCATTACAATAAATTACAAGACAATTACAGTTGTTGAATGATCATAGCTCATGACCGCACATCGATCTGATAAGTTGTCAAACCCTTAACACACTTTGCTAAGCACTTCGTTGCTTCCCAAGAAATTTGATCCTTGTACATGCAAAAACAACATCTTATCTATTCACATAGATTCAAACACATCGTCATCAACTTATGAACATGAAAAGAATCACCGCAAACCATAAAACATCACCAGTCAAA